>NC_084891.1:17622500-18222500 GCF_958979055.1 Alnus glutinosa | reverse complement strand
GCTGTCCTCACAACCCTCAAACGAAACAATTTATGGAACTCTTGCCCGGACTGGGCTGACAAAAGCCAGTTTTTGGAGGTCCTATCTGGACAGAACAATCTCTTTTTGGGACAGTCTCCACACTACAACAGGGTTCTTTCAATGGTCTTAGAAAACCTGAACGAATGTGGACCCCTCAAACAACAACCCCAATTAATATTCCATTGCACTAGATTTGCCTTTTGAAAATCATGAATTTCACCGGAATTATTTTGGTCGTCCAAATGCACTTTGCTACCCTAAGAAGTAATTATTTTGGCCGAGTAGTGCAAAATTATGAGTCTTCTATATATGAAGTATCCTCCCAAAGGCTTTTTCCAAATTAGGCTTGAAACGAACCTAAACGGGCAAAAAAAGTGAAATAGGGTTGAACAGGACCGGAAAATTGGTCCGGTCGATTCAGATATCCGATCAATTTGGCCGAATAGCAGTCAGAAGGACAACAAGCATGGGTCGGAATTCGATTTGGGTCTCAGGTCAACTCACGGGCGGGTGAGCTCGTCAACTCTTTTCGAATCGGGATCAGGTCAAGCAACAAACTTAAATGACATCGTTTTAGTCTTGGGCCAAAAATGACATATGTGACCGCTTATGGTCTGTCTCTATTAATATCTGTAGAGTGAAGTCGTTAAGGCTTGATTCAAAACGACGTCGTCTGCTTCTTTAAGGGACACAAGCTTGTGAGTGAATTGAAACTGCATCATCCAGATTATTTGGAACGACGCCGTTTCGTTCACTAAGCGTGTTTTTAAAAACGAATCGTTGGTACGTTCAAGTGGTGTCGTTTTAATGAACTAGTTCATCTTCTTGATGGCGATCGACGCATGGAACGTCAAATTAACTCGAATAGGGGTTTATGATTTCCACTTTTTCCCTTTTTCAACATATCTTACGTGTACTTTTTGAGATGGGGATGATTCCCAATTCTTTAGAAAAAACGTTGGAGAAAGGGGTTCAATGATTTTTCACAGAAAAAGTTTTTTTTTTTTTTTTTTATATCTTCTTCCCTTGTTTTCTGCAATAGAGGTTTCTTAGACAACTTTCTATTGGCAGTTAAACGTTATTTCTTTGTTGTTCTTACTTTGTTCTCCAACTTGGCTGGATCTGAGACAACTTAAAGAAATCAAATTGATAAAAAAGGTTAATTATAAATCTCGTTAGAGGCCAGCTGGTTTATCAAATGAGAGAACCATTTGAGAACATGAATGAATTCCTAGGTCACAGCATCGATTTATACATGCAGTGACCTAGGAACTCTTCGGAGAGTTGAATCTCAATCAAAAGACACAACTCTTGGAAGGGTTGACTCTATGCCGTACCAAGAGGCAAGAGACACCTCCAATGGGAACCTATCACCCAAAGGAGATAATTGTATATGTGGGGGTACACACTCTTATAGTGTTATATATCATCGATCCCACATAAACCTTCCTCCCCAATGTTGAAGTGCTCCCTTTTTCTCTGTTTTATTGTAATAAATCGAAATTATCTCATATTTTTATCCTTGTTATCTTGCTGTTGTTTGTGCTTATCGTTATATCTACTTGTAGAGATCTCTTCTTAGCCTTTGTCAAAATTTTATCGTGTCTGTCATCCTTAAAATTCTGTGAACAAATTCCCGTTGACATATCACATTATAATAATACATGCGGTCCCCCATCCCCCTCACACAGTTCCTTCCAGATTCTATTCCCACAACAACCAATCAGCACCATTTTTCCTCCATAGGGTTTTGGCTGCATATGGGAAGATGATAAGGAGGGTTTCGAATGAGAAGAGAACATTGAAGCCACTTGGACCTCTGCCGCGCGACTGCCTAGATGGCTATATATACATGTCAACTACGCCGCTGGATATGTAAATTAAATAGAGTAAGGATATGAAGATAGTTGATAGAGAAGAATTTATGGCCGCCATTTGTCCATGGTGTCTTGCATGAAGAGAGAAAGAGTGGAGTTGAGCCAAGAACGACTTGCCGACATTTGCTGTTAAGCAATATGCTATGGATTGGCTCCATCGGTCAAGTCTTTCTTGGCTCTCGTTCGCTCTCTCTACCTCTCATGCGAGGCCCTCGAGAAACCAGACATATATATATATATATATATATATATATATATATATATATATATATATATATATATATATATATATATATATATATATATATACACACACATATCAAACGACACTAATTTTTTGTAGTGATTGTTTCTGCAATAGTTAATTTCGTTTGTCACATGGTCTTTAGTGCTTGTCTTGTCAAAAAGATAGACACGGTACATTGATAATAGAAGTTCGATCAGAACCCAGTGTTTTAGGCATTGTTGTGTTCGACTATTAATTAGCTTTGCACTTGCATTTGGTTGGATTAATGTTGGCATTTGTACATGCATGCACGTGCACAGGTTTTGCGTAGGCGCTAAGTGTGATCACATTCTTGGCATTTTACTATATATATATATATATATATATATATATATATATATTGGATCCTAACCCTTATGATTGACTAATTTTGTGGATTTAACATTCATAACCACGGGGAAAAGATGCAATTGACTTGCGAGTAAATCTATACATCATTTTTTGTTACCTGAAAATGGATGTGGCGTGGTCGATCTCCTCATATATATCATGAATTTTTCTGTTGGGAGGACCATGCCGGCCACATTAGCTTTGAGGTGATACAAATTAAGTTGATGTATATATAGTTGTAATGACACACAAAAAAACATTAGTTATTTTGCGTTGTCGCCCCAAAATGAGTACTATTTAATTTGAAGTTTTCTTATAATAATTTATAAAGTCCAGTTCCATTTAGTAAGTAGGCAATATGAGACTTAACACCTATGCGTGTCTTTATAAACCACAGACTTTTTATATAGGCTACACATCCTCCTAGTATGCATGAAACTGGAGTGTTACAAACTCTTCCTCTAAAACCACTGATGTCCTCGTCAAAATCACGTCAGGTGGTGCAGATTGATATAACGACTAGCGTTTTTGTCTAGCGATCGTTACAATGGCATTATTCAATTCATTGATCACACCTTATTGAATGCTTATATATAAGGTAGCCATGGAAAAGATGGATCGAATTGACACCTATTGATGTTGGTGTGTGTATATATAATTAAGGTGATAGATTTTTCAAGTGATATAGACGTCGTCGATTAATGACCACTGTCTTTCTCTTCCTTTCGAGTCACAAAATAGATTAATTCCATCGATAATTTTTGAAGGGAAATCTTTATAATTGTCGTTAATTTATAGTTTCAGGCGAATTTATAAATGTATCTATATATCCTTCATTGAGGTTATTTTCTATCTGACAGAAAATTCAAGGAAGTTTGCACATATATATTGCACCGGAATAAAACTTTGGTCGAAAATCGGTCAACGTATATGATCCGTGGAGAGTGATAGAATTGACTAGTGGGAGTCACATGCATGTGCTTGCTTTCTTTAAAGAATTTTTTTGATTTTAATGAAGAAATAAGCTATACCAAAAATAAAGTTTCAAAATTTGGATTTTCAGAAGGGAGCTCTCGAGTTTTATTTTATTTTCTTTGTTTGTATCTTATGGTGACTTCCATTGAGTAGTGGTGACGGTCAAGATTGATTGGTAATATAATCTCGTGGTAATTTCTTGATTGGTGATTGTTTGCAACTTTATACCAAGTGCATATATAACTTTTTCGTTATATAGGCAAGCAGTACAAAAAACTTACTGTTTTGAGTTGTTTGTTTGGAGTCATTTGAATAGTGTCGGTTGGAAATTAAGCGACTTAACACACATAAGGTTTGGATTCTAGGTTAGAGTTGTTTTATTGTTCAAACAACTCCAATTAAATTTGTTTAGAGTCGTTTGAATAGTAAACGACTCCAAATGTATGGAGTTGCTTTAGCTCATAAACAACTCAAAATGATTGGGGACTCATTTGAATAGTAAAACAACTCCATTGTTTAAATGGTAAAACGACTTCAACGTGAATAAAATAATATTAAAAACTAAAACAAACAATGGTAGAAAAATGAGCTGGAGCGCAAGAGTGCCTAGTGCAGGAGTCTCCTGCACTGGGTACACGAGAATGGAATGAAAAAGTAAAAATCAATCCTCAATAAAAACAATTAAAACCCAGAACATTAATTATATGGGAAAGCTAATTTCAAGCATAATGAATTTAAACATTCACATTTGAACCTAAAACCCAAACCAATCATACAACCCACGGCCAAAAACCCATTTTCTTCTTCTTCTTCTTCTCTCTCTCAGGCTGGGTCTCTTTGGATCTCTCTTGAGTTGGGCAGAATAAAACAAGAATGAGAAGAGAACTGAGGGAGAAGAGAAGGTGGGAGGAATAAGGAGGAAATAAGGGATTTTTTCTTTTTTTAAAAAAAAAAATAAAAAAATAACAAAATTTATTGTCGTTTGGGGAACCAAAAAACACTAAATTTAAAATTTAGACTCATTTTTGTAAGTGAAACGACTCTAAACAGTTAGCCCCGTTTACTACTAAAACGAATCTAATCTAAATTTAGAGTCGTTTGAATAGTAACTTTTCAAATTACTCTAAATTTAGAGTTGTTTGAATACTAACTGTTCAAACGACTCAAAATCTAAATTTATAGTCGTTTTTGTAAAAACAACATTATTCCAAACGACACTAAATTCTTTATTTATTATAATAGAGAACATGTTCCAAACTCTTATATATGTACGTACGTATGTCACATGTTTTATGAAACTCCTTATTTAATTGGTAACTGTCGAGATGCATGTACTGATCGAACTGTCTTGATAATGTTTGATGAAACGTCACCAAGGGCAATCATAATGAATGCTAATTCTTTTCCGTTACAAAATGAGTACTTTAACAACTTTTACATTGACATGGTAGTGTAGAATTTTGAGTCAAAATAAATTTAAAATCCCCAAATAAGCAGAAAAGAGAAAAATAAAAGTAACCTAATCACACTGGACACCGAAATTTACATGATTCGGCTTAACAAGTTTACATCCACATGAAGAGATGACCTGGAAAAAAATTACTATCAAAAGATGAAGTACGTACAAAGAAAAGTAGTGAAAAAAGAGAGTCTTCTCTTTTCTCTAAGCCTTGCGGTGTTACAAAACGTGAGACAAAAACAATAAGATTGCACATGCTCTTGATCATGCTATGCTTCTTTCTAATTGTCGCTCTTACTCTTTCAAAAAGATCGAATAGCTATGTCTTCTTCAATAAGCAAATAGAAAACCCGCTCAGAACTTCTCCTTGAAGTAAAAGAAGGGGAAAAACCTATGGGAGGAAGAAAAATAATTAAAAAAACTATTGGGGGCCCACCTTGAGTTGAATTTCATCAAGTGCACACTGCAAATTTCCTCATGACATCTCCTCCGGGCTAATATCCCTAAAGGTAATCATAGCAATGCTTGAACTTGAGAACCGAAACTGCCTTAGTCAACATGTCCGTTGGATTTTCTGCCGTGGCAATTTTCATCAATGTGATATTAACCTGTGTCAATCTCTCAAATAAAATGATATCTGGCATTAATATGCTTGGTCCTCTCATGATACATTTGACCAAAAATTAAATGTATTGCGCTTTAGCTATCGCAAAACACATTTGTGTCATCATGCTACAAACCTAGTTCACTTACCAAAGCTCTCAGGCGAATTTCTTGTTTCACTGCCACAGCCATATACTCAGACTCTGTTATGGACGAAACAACGGTGAACTATAATGAACTTAGATATCAATGTTATAGAATATATTTATATTGACACTGATTGTGTTTGTTGCGACAACATTTATTGAAAAACTTTTCCAGTAATTAATATAATTAAAATCAATTACACAACTAATTAAATAGGAGACAAGTAGATCAATGATTGTTTAATTAGTTAAGTATATTGAAAGTGATAAATTCAAGACTATTAACAATAAAGTTTAGTTTGGTTTGCGGAATGAACATTTCAATGAGAAATTAATATGTAATAGTTATTATTGAGAATGAAGGAGAATACTTACTTCTTAGTTTAGTGACAACACATATATTTTAATTAGAATCAAATCAAAATTACTAAAAACCATCACATTAATTTTGTTTTTTTTAAAAAAAAAAAACTCAAATTACATATATATATATATATATATATATATAAGTGAAAACTGGGTGGCCACCCCGAAATTCTCATCGGGGTGGTTGTGGCCACTCCCGAAGCCCATCGGTGGTGGCCAAGCCACCCCAAAATGCTCAGAAAGTAGTTGCACCACCCGCAGAATGTCCCACAAATTTTTTTTTTTTAAAATAAAAAAACAAAATAAAATTACAATGAGAGAAAATAGAAAATAATGACTTGATTTTTAAGGAGGCTTCCATTCGAGCGGCCCGTGCGGGACAACTGATGGCATGGCTTTCTCGTACATAGGTAATAGGTTGTCCATCTCGAGTCTGACATGTGGAAAAGAGAGCGAAGCTGAGCCAAGAATAACTGCCGGCGCAAGACCCAGGAGGGGATTACTGCTTTGAAGCAGATGCCGGCAAGTCATCCTTGACTCGAATCCACTCGATCTCTATCTCCTTCACGCAAGACACATGAACGAAAGAATCAATTGACGATGGAGCATTTTCTTACGTACGACTCATTAATTTAGATTTCTTATCTACAGCATTTCAAGCATATTTATAGGGATTGTCACTGAGTGGCACTTCACATCTCATTTATTCCATGCATGTACAACTAGTTAATTAAGTTCCAAAACCATTCCTACATCTTTCTTCTTCTTTTTTTTTTTTTTTTTTTTTTTTTTTTTTTTTTTTTTCATGTGTTACAATATTTTATATTATTTTATTTATTTCGATTCCTTTTAGGTTTATAATTGATTCCCTTCTTTATTTAGCCTAGATTTTCTTTGTTCACCGCTCTTAGATTACCTTTGGTACTCGGAATGAGTTATTTCATTAGGAAAAGAAATAGTTTTTATTAAATATGAGAAATTTTACTTAACTCCCATCAGCTTCCATCACATTGCAACTACCTTTTTAAACTTTAAGAACTCTCAATTAATTTAGTGTATTCATCTTTCAATTTTTTTTCAATTTCACCATTCTGTTATGTCTTTTTGTTAAATCCTAACGAAGGGTGTCAAAATTTTCAAAATAACCTTTTTTTTTAGGAAAAAGAAAAAAAAAATGCAACGATTTTGGTGTTGGTCAAAATTTAACAGATTTTGCAAAAATATATTCAGAAGGGTTGAGTGAAGTTTGTCCTATTAAAAAATGCAAGAATGTGGAATGAAATAACCTTGAAAAAGTCATTCCTCATGGGCATTAGGAATGACGTATTATTCCAAGCGCTAGATCCTTATCATATAGTACTCTAACACCAAAGCTATTCGATCTATTTGTTTATAATAGAATAGTCATTCCGCATACCTAACGTAACATTAATCTTTATAAATTAAAATTTGGATTTGTTATAACAATATAGTTCAATATACTTCAATACAAAATGTAGCCCTTAAGCTCTTCTAGCCTCCTTCTTTATGCTTCTGCTCTCTTATCTCGTTCATATTATATCATATCATATATTTCAGCACTATGTTAGGACATGACCAGTGAGCATATGTGGCCCCCAAAAAAGCTGTGGCTATGTGGTTTTCAACCAAAACATGTGTATAATTGGGTATCAGTTTCCAATTTGGCATGTGTATAACCTTAGCCTAAACAGAAGATAACTTGCCCACTCTCTTCCAAATTCCAATAATGCAAAAAAGGTTGTTGATTGATCAGGGAATAGAATATATAGAGATTGATCAGTAGCTAGAGGGTGCTTAATTAGTGGTCGCCGTTGGATGTGTTTTGTCAGTTTGAATTTGTTCCTAGAATTTTTAAGGTTGATGAGCGACTGCAAAAGTCAAGGTTTTTAGTTGGCGGCCAAAATCGTTAGCTAGTAAAACCCAGAAAAAAATAAAATAAAAGACTGTTTTTTACTGCATTTGGAACAATTCTGCAGAAGCAGTCGCCAACCGGTCCCAAGCGGTTTAGATGAGTACTGATGGTGGGTAAAACTTCTAGCAAACTATTGTCGTAATCATTCACCTCCAACGACATAATATTATATATCTTTTATTTTTTCGAAATAGACTTTTTAAGAGGCCACACATTCTAGTATTTCTCTAACATAAACACGCTTAACTGAAGAGTTCGGATGAGTTCATGGCCATTATCACTTTAAAAGGCATTGTGTCAAGAATGGTACAAATATACATATAAGTACATATGCATTCTCATACTCAGGCGATATGGAACGTCACAGCTACTATATTTGATTCCTTATATTTAGTACGAGCAATGCTAGAAAAAATACTCATCTCTCTCTTGTATCCTCTCAAAATTAATGTGGCTTTAAAATTACGATTGCGTCAAAATCTAAATCTCATCTATCACAAATTCAATACTGATTTTAATGGTCTCGTTAATTTTGGGAATATACAAGAAATGCATGAGTCCTCCTCTAGCATTACTCATTTATTACACATGAGGTCTGTAGCTACGGACCTATGGTCGGCTGACCGTAACCATATGTGATAACAGTAACGATTTTTCATAACTGTTGCTATGTGTAATAACATATTAACATACTATTTGGTCAGGTGCTGAAAAAAAAAAAGAGGTTAAATGCTTCACAAGTACACGTGGTTACGCCCCAAATCAAAAAGTTGTTTCGGTTTTAAAAAATGTCATAAATAGTATATGTCTTTAATGAAAGAACCCAGTTGATACTTCCGTCTAAATTCTATCCATTTTTTAACTGCAGTCCACATTACCTCTCTTAAAATGCTAACATCTATCTCGAATACAACATGGCAGTGTATCAGAGGTGATTTACGTGCCTTTACTGCCACATAGACGAAAAAATTATTAAAAAATTACATTTTCTATTAAAAGAAACAATTAAGAGAAAAATAATGGAGATATTTGGCTACCTCATTTTGGCCAAGGGGGGACTCGAGCCACCTCATACGCATGGCCAACCAAGGCCAAAATGCGGGGGGCTAGCCGGCCACCCCATGGCCAAAATGGAGGTGACTGAAACCATCCCCAAGTGCCTTAGGGGTGGCTCGATTACCCCCGTTCGGCTTGGGGGTGGGTTCGGCCACCCCAGCGGTAGGCAAAGCCCTTTGGGGTGCTTCAGCCACCCTCAAAAGATTAAAGAATTTTTTATTTTTTTTGGTTTGAGGGTTGGCCCTAGTGGGTGGCCGAACCACACCTATCCCTAAAGCACTTAGGGACGGTTTCGGCCACCCCCAATATTTTCCTCTTAATTTCTTTTCATTCTTTTTTAATAAAAAATGTAATCTTTTAATAATTTTTTCGTTTACGTCACAGTAAAATCATAGATATCACCTATGGTACACTGCCACATAGGATTCGAAACAAGTGTCAGCATTTTAAGCTGGGTGACATGGACTACCGTTAAAAAAATGGACGGAATCCAGACAAAAGTATCAACTGGGTGTTTTTATTAAAGACAGGTACTATCTGTGACATTTTTTGAAACTGAGGCGGCTATTTAATTTCGGTCCAAACCACATGTACCTGTGGAGAATTTAACACAAAAAGAAAAAAGCTATAGTACTGCATGTGCTTTAATTTTTTTTTTCTATAGTTTAACTTAATTTTAATTTTTTTTTTTAATGAGAAATAGATCATAAAGAAGTAAAATTAAATCTAAACCATTAAAACAACTATAGCGCATATGCTATAATTTATAGCACCCATAAGTCAAATCCATCCCCCTCAAACTAACACTCAATTTGTAATGTCTCCCCGAACTAAAAGATTACATCAATGTACCTTTGTACCTTATCATGACAAAAATATCATTTTAAAAATTTAGAAAGAAATACAAAAAAATAAAAAATTGGCGACCCAAGGCAAATTTATAATGGTATTTGTCTTTTTGAAATTTTTGGTTGGCAATATTGTTGTCTTGTTGTCTTCTTGCACGACAAAAAAAGGTACATTGCAAAGTTTTTGTAGTTTAGAAATGATATTGATGCAATCCATAATTGAGAAGAAACATTACAAATAGGAGTGGAAAAATATCCGATTACCATCTACCAACCGTTTATTGATTGTCACTGAACCGATATCGACCATCTACAGCCTCTAACAATTTTCGGTAGTCGGTTAGTCAGAATAAAATATTTATACCAAAGTTGGTTTGGTTCAATAACTGGTATAGGTATTTTTTTGGTCGGTTAACCGAACCAAACCGATACCAAACCGAAGTATGGGAGAAGACATCGTTTTAACTTGGATAGAAACGACATCGTTTCATTTGAAATGAAACGACATCGTTTTGATCATATTTTATATACATCTCTTTCTCTTTTTTTGCTCTAACCCTATTTGGAATCCTCCACCAGCAGCCGCCCCCTCTTTCTCTCTCTCTCTCTCTCTCTCTCTCTCTACAGTAGTCTAGTGACTCAGTCCATCATCCATCGCCCTGCCTCTAGTCTTCTCTCTCTCCAATCTCATCTCTCACCGACGTCTAATCAACACCGTTGCACTAGATCAAGCCCAACCCGGCCTATTCGGCTATTCGTCATCCTTAGAGGTATGCTTAGTAATGATTTAGAGTAAATACACCTTCTTGTATAAGTCCTTTAGATTCTTTGAAATAGTTCATGAAAGTTTCATTTTTTTTTTCACTGGTTTATCCGCAGCTTGGCCGTTTTCTCTCTTTCTACCAAACTTTGCTTCATAAAATAGTTTAAAATCCTATAAATACACATAATAGCTAGATCTGATTAATGCAAGAGCCTGCTAGATTTAGCTCTTAACCGATTACATCAACTTAACCAGTTTAACCGATTTAACTAAAAATTTTGAAATTGATTATTGTTGAAATAAAGTCAGCGAATTAACCGACATTAACTGACTTGGGCAGTTTGTTGAACAAAAACCCCTTTACCGACACTGACTGAACCGATACTCACCCCTAATTACAAATTGAGTTAGTTTAAAGACAATATGTGTACTCTTTCTCTAATTAACACTAATGAAGAAACAGTGTTGGTCGCATGAGTTTAGTTGGTTTCATAATTGTTACTATTTCTTTATTGGATGCATATTTCTTGAGCAACTCAATTTTTTTAAAAAAATAAAAAACTCAGATAAATCCATAAATACTATAAACCTCACAATATAACTAATAAAAAAATATTAATAATGCTCATGACACCAAACTGAAAAAGATTAATTTCTCGAAAGTCCAAAAACAATAAAATTGTAATTTCAATGTATTCTACCAGCTTTGTCACAATATGAAGAATAAATGAAATGTTGCATTCACTGTAATGAAGGTTCGACATTTAAAAACCATATCAACCGTTCACTATATTAGGACAAGAATCTTGTGGGACTCACAAAAAAAAAAAAAAAAAAGTAGTCTCAAATTCCATACGAATAAAGTCTTGACTCTTCCAGTTCCATCTTTTCCAAAACATAGCAGCAATTTTTAGGTACGTTTGTCCAATATTTTATTTATCTGTTTATTAATATAAAACGTATTTTCTTGTTTATTACTAGATATAAAAGTTATAGTATTATTTTGCTGAGTTTTTATTACAAATAATACTATATATACACGAGAAGAAATAGATCTAAACTCTATAGGTATGATTTTTTTGTTAATCAATTACGTTTACGTACTCTCATGCCATTTGATCTTTACTTTATCATATTGAGCTGTTTAATGGTTGGTTATTATTATTTTATTAATTTGCATTATATTATTATATAAGCTGCCATAGTTATATAAGAGTTATTATAGTTTATTATTTCTCGTACTTTCTTACCTAAATACCTTAACCTGGTCATGCATGTAAATTTATTTGTAAAGGATAGAAAAGCAATTTATAATTGTTAATTTTTTGAAACAAAATATGCACAAAGTTCAGAAATCCATCCTCTGTTATTCTAATTTTTTTGCTTATATTTCGTTAACATTGAATGGGCAGTAATTTTATTTTTTAATATATTGATTAATTTTTTATTTTAACATATTTATTATTCATACTTTGGCCCCTAACATAAAAATAAGAACTTTCTAGATGAAATTGAGGAATTCATGTAATGTATATATTTCGCACGTGTAGTACTATTATTCTTCGCAAAGGAATAACCCCCACTCCCTTACCCGCAGCCGAAAGAGAGAGGTAATTATGGAATGAAATTGATCAGATATACATGAAATATTACAAGTTACTAATTTTGAGGAAAAAAGTAATAGAAGAGCCTATTTAAAATTTGTTTAAAATTTAAGGACCATATTCTTGAAATTAAAAACTCAATGACTAAATTCAAATAAAATAAAAACCTAAGGACTAAATATAATTTTTCCTTAGAATGAACTTAGATATCAATGTTATAGAATATATTTATATTGACACTGATTGTGTTTGTTGCGACAACATTTACGGAAAAAACTTTTCCAGTAATTAATATAATTAAAATCAATTACACAACTAATTAAATAGGAGACAAGTAGATCAATGATTGTTTAGTTAGTTAAGTATATTGAAAGTGATAAATTCAAGACTATTAACAATAAAGTTTAGTTTGGTTTGCGGAATCAGCATTTCAATGAGAAATTAATATGTAATAGATATTATTGAGAATGAAAGAGAATACATACTCCTTAGTTTAGTGACAACACATATATTTTATTTAGAATCAAATCAAAATTACTAAAAACCCTCATATTAATTTTTTTTTTTTTAAAAAAAAAAACTCAAATTACATATATATATATATATAAGTGAAAACTGGGTGGCCACCCCCAAATTCTCATCGGGGGTGGTTGTGGCCACTCCCGAAGCCCATCGTCGGTGGCCAGTCCACCCCAAAATGCTCTGGAAGCAGTCGCACCACTCGCAGAATGCCCCACAGTTTTTTTTTTTTTTTTAAAAAAAAAACAAAATGAAATTAAAATGAGAGGAAATAGAAAATAATGACTTGATTTTTAAAAAAAATGGAGCCTATTCTTAAAGAAATAATTATTTCTTTCATTTTTTTTAGGGGAATAATTATTTCTCTCGGTAAGAAAATAATTTTTCAAAAGAGAATAATTATTTCAAATAAAAAAAAGCCTTCTACAACAAAAATCCTCGTTCTGCCATTGTGGTTTAATTTCATAAAAAAAAACAACATAGGGATTCAAATCAGATTAAGATTCATATTCCGTCAAAGAGGGGTTGAATAAATTCCCCAAAACACAAAAAGACAAAAATGAAAAGAATATTTCTTCATAGTAATGATTTCCCTACATCGATCCCAACAAAAGCTTCGGATTAATTTATAGACAATATATATCTATATTATTTCATAAATCGATGTGGTCAATGCGACCTCATTTGTCAATGAGAGCATGTCAACTATTGGATGTCTTTTAACACCAATGAACCACGGACCTTTTATTCTTCTTTCTTCTTGCACTCTAATGCCACTAGCTAGAGTTTTTCCCATATCGAAAAAGAAAAATGCTCTCCTAAGAAAACTAAAAAAACCTTAAAAAAAAAAAAAAGTTGATTCTATATAACATATCACTGTCTCACCAATATCCTACTTTGTTAACTGGTATTGTTAATTCACTTTTAAACTTTTGTTATTTTCTTTTAACAATAAATGATCTAAAGTTAGATTGATAATGACAAATCATCTTAGCATAATAGTGGTATGGTATATCACATTACTGTTATATTTTTATATCAAAAACTTTTTCAAGGCAAAGTCATTTCGTGTGTTCACTCGTTTCAGATAAACTCGAGACCCATATCTTGTGCTACTCTCAGCCTGGACCGAGACCCGCGATCGAGCCATCCCGTCTGGACGATGTTCTTATATAGGAAAGATTTCTTCGCGAAAATTTCGAAAAATCCTGTCGCACAGTTGTCCGTCCAGACGATCATGGTCCACCGTCCGGACGGCTCACAGGCTTATTTTGCCTGACGCCCATTCTGACCCCCAGCCTATAAATAGGGGCCTCTGTGCACTTAGAGCTGCAAGAATTCGGTGTGAATTCTATTAGAGCTCAGAGACGTGATATCTCCTCTGAAGCCGTTTTTCAAGTGTGCTGTGCTGTAAACCGAAGTCTATCTCAGAGGTCGGCTCTAAGGTAAGGAGTTCCATTGAAGACCCCTTCAGGTAGGTGAACTTGTTTGGGAAGCGTTCGTGTTAGGTTACACGTCAGAGATCAAGGTACGACCACTGCATCGGTACATGTGAGTGTTACTATCTTGTATCTAGTTTTGTCTTCTGAATAGTGTAATTCCTGGGTTTGGCTGCGCTGGAGTGGTTTCTCTTTTAATTAAGTTTCCACTTCGTCAACAAAAATATCTGTGTCATTTACATTCCGCTGTGCTTTAATTTTTGTTGACATTTATGCACACACTTTACTTTTAGAAGTCATTTCAATTTTTCAATTCTTGTGATATCCGTCTTAATTTGTAATTTTTTAATTTTTTTTTTCTTGTTACACATTTGTACGTTGTTAAATCACATGCAAAAATTTATGAAAAGAGCGTAATCTGATAGAAAATTATTGATTTAATCATTTAATTAATATTCTAACACTCACTCTCAAGTGTTGACTCAAATTTCCTATTAATAAGTAGAGTTCAACCTGTGAAATATTTAATTAAAATGGAAGGTGAATGACAAAGACAAAGTTTGAATTCAAAGTCTTTGCTCTAATACCATATTAAGGGTACGTTTAGTATTGCGATTTCATAGACAAAAAATGTGATTTTGAACCAAATATAAAACAATGAACCGTTTGAAAATTGCGTTTTTAAAAATTGCGGTTTGAAAACGCAGAAAATTGCTTTTTCAAATCCCAGGCAATGTGGTGCTTTTTTGAAAACGTAGAATTCTAAAGGTCAGCCTGCGATATTTTAAAGGTCAAACTGCGATTTTGCCAAATGGTTAACTGCGTTTTTAAAAATCACTTTTTCAAATCGCATATTTTAAAGTTGCTATTTTTAAATTGTAATTTTTGAAATTGCAAACCTAAACGAACCCTAAATCACTGCTTATTCAAAAAGGTTAAGCTGATGAGAAATTATTTGTTTAATCATTTAATTAATATTCTAACATACTCAATACAAACCTTATTATCTTTTAATTGAAGGCACACACTCAATAATTAAACATTATTATTTAATTATTTAATTTCTTAGTTTAAATTAAAGAAAGTTTTTTTCTTTTTTTTGGGAACTGATCGAACTAACAAAAACTTGAGGTCCGTCGCATACGACCTCACAACCAAAGTTTTATATTCGAATCATTTTTCCTTATCTTCTGCAAATGACGACATCAGAATGGAGATTAAGATATAGTACTAGAGGTCTAATAATCTATGCATTAATCCTTTTGCTTAAATGCCTTGGCTACTCATCAGTATTTTTACAGGAGGTATCATATCTTCTGTTAGAATATATTTCTATATTATGGTGATTGTTATCAAATTATTGTGATTTGTGTTAGAACAGATTCTGGTATGGTAGTTGCTAAACCGGAAGAGCCTATCTCCAATATCCTACAAAAGAAAAAGCTGTGTCGGGGGAGGACCTGACAATCCCACTCCGATGCCTTTATCAGTATTATCTCAAGCGTATATCACTCTTGTATATCACAAGCAATCTGTCTCTCACCTGTCTAGTTGTGAGGTATTTATATATGGAATGTTGAGAGTGGTCCAGTTTTTTCATTGGACCACGTGTCAGATCAGTAGCGCTCGCCCACTACTCGGATCGTGGGATTGAGGTATATGCTCCACGATCGTTGAGGAGTCGGTCTTTAACCGACTTGAAATCGTGGGGTCGTGGTTCGCGTTCCACAATCATCGCGAAGTCAGCTCTAGATCGTGGAGGCATCTTCCGTAATAATAACTATTGCGCGGATCGTGGGATGTTCTTCATGGTCACCCAAAGGTCGGCTTTTAACCGTCCTTGATATGTACGCAAAATCGGTAAATTACCGATTCTGGGCACGACGGTTTCGGTAATTCAAAATTTCTGTCCTAATGGGCCGAAATTCTAGCCCGTTGGGCAGGATCAAGATTATTCCCTAACAATTTGATTACATTATTTGTATTGTATTCTTTTTCTTATAAATAGGGATTATTAATTTGTATTGTAAAGATCATCAAGAATAAGACCAAAATGTAGCATCTAAGGTTTCAATACGTGAACGTAGGTCATATACCGAACTACATATATAATTTATTATATTTATTTTTTTTATTCCCTTGAATTCCCTATATGCTTATGAGTTTCTTCATCTTCAACACCGATCGAGTTTACAACTTCGTGTACTTGAGCGCATTCCACCTCTTGGTCTAGAGTAAAACATAAGTAGCTAGCATATATATACTAATTACAGAGTCACTCACCAAAAATCATCCCAAAAGTCACCGCAAACTAATTTACTTGTAAGATTGGACTCTTTCACCGCGCATTATCGAACAGTTATTGATGTAGTGACCGAAATAGAAAGAAAGTACTAGATCAGCGAAGGAACTTGAATATGGCTTGATGAAAATGTTTGACGACTTCCTCAGGTTTATCGAGGAGTTTTTGATGTATTTATAAAGAGAAAACCTTCGATCCGAACCATCTGTAAAGCACCACTTTTACAGCCTTCAATAAGAATTTGACACATCATTTAAAAGACATGAAATATTGATAGGAATCCTAGCTAGTCAAAATGGGAAGCATAGGCAGTAGTTGATTTGCATTCTCATCTTTATCTTTATCTTATTATATTTAGCTTAGTATTATTGTATTCAGTAGTTGGTTAGTATTATCATTCTTATCAATAGAAGTAGTATGGTTATCATAATGTAATAGTAGTGCATTAGGTTTCTATTAATTTTCCTATAAGATGAAGGCGATGACAATAAGAGAATAATTAAGAAATATTGTTAAGCACAATATTGTGTTTACGGTGATTCCTACCTTAAGTTGAACCTTAATCTATCATAATTCCCTTTTCCATCTCTCTATATTTCATCCACCATCACAAATCACACATCAATTGGTATCAAAGCAATGTCGACCCAAAAGGACCGCATCGAGAAATTGGAAGGAGATATGCAGGAGCTTAAGGATAGCGTCCAAAAGCTTGTGACATCCCAGCAATAGCTCGTCACATCCATGCAAGACCACGACACCTCCATCAAAGGGCTAGAACGTTTTGTGCACAAGTTTATGGAGACTTCATAAAAAATTAATGGCGAAAATTCAAACCCCAACCGGAAACTATAACCTACCATTGAAACCAAGGATCAAGGCTCTTTCTATTATCACAAGCATCATCATGACAATCAAGAGGAGCAACCCAATTTCCATCAGCCAATGAAAATGGTTTTTCCTCGCTTCTTTGGCGATGAACCCATTGAGTGGCTGGATCAGGTTGTGCAATTTTTTGCTTACCAACAAACGGCAGAAGAACAGAAGGTGACACTCACTGCATTTTACCTCAAGGGCGAGGCAAATCAGTTGTGGCAATGGATACAAAAGATGTATTGGACGGATGGCCAAATAGTGACCTGAGAGATCTTTGTAAACGAATTGCTGGCTCGTTTTGGGCCAAACGAATACGAGGACTTTGATAAAGTCCTCTCCCATATCGTACAGCGGGGTACCTTATGGGATTATTAGAAGAAATTTGAGCGACTGGCCAATCGAGTGGAAGGATGCCCCATAAGGCACTGGTCAGGACTTTCTTCGGTGGACTCCACGGAGACATCTCCAATGCGATAAAGATGTTTAAACCTCGCACGCTTCATGAAACAGTTAACTTTACTCGAATGCAGGATGAATAGTTATCACAAACAAAGGCAGCGCCACGAGACGAGAACTCACCACCAACAGACATCATGCAACCTATTTGAATTCAAAGGTCTAATGCATCCCTACCTCCAACGAAGAAGCTATCATGGGAAGCAATGCAAAAGAGGAGGGAGAAGGGCCTTTGTTTCAACTGCGATGAACGATTCACACTAGGACATCGATATGAGGTGAAACATTTGTTCATTATTGAAGTAGAACCTGAAGGAGGACAATGGAAAATTGAGGAGAAATTCTTAAACATTTTCGGTGTCGGATTTGAGTTTAGGAATTTCAAAATGCTAGAATCTAAGGTTAATAGGCAAACCCTAGGAGAGAAAATAGAGTTTTTTTTTTTTTTTTTTTTTTTTTTTTTTTTTTTTTTTTTTTTTGAAAATGGGAGAAGATGGGAGAAATGAGCTAAAAAACTCTCTAAAGCAATTTCAATACAAGCCTGTCCAGACAAGCAAATGGGCTGTCCGGACAAGCAAGTAGGTTGTCCGGACAAGCGTGTGCGTGGTGCCGCTCTTGAGCAAGGCTATCCAAACACATAAATTGTCCGTCCAGACGCACACAAAAAACTGGGACTTACTTGAAGTCCCGTTCGCAGGTCGTCAGGACATGGCAGCAAACACCAACTTCCTACTAAGCCTGGCCGGACACAGATTTGTTCCATCCGGATGCAAAACATAGAAACTTAATTCTAAATGTCTTCTAAGTGTTCTTGTTGCACATTTTACCGAATTATTCATTGAATTAGCCTAATTCATATTTTTAACACTTAATTAATATATTGGAAGTTACAGATCCCTTCCATAAAGAATATCTTCGATCTCCACCTTCTTATACTCAAAATTTGTGCCGTTGAACTTCTCAATTTCAATCTTTCCTTCTTCTACTGCCATCGCTCCCACCTGAACCAAATGCTTTGATACCAGTTATTAGGAAATTATTCTTATTCCAAGATCCGTGAGATGCGAAAAATAAGAAGAAAACGGAATGAAAGACTTTTAGGCAATCACACAAGAACACAAGATTTACGTGGTTTACCACTAAGGGCTACATCCTTAGAGTTACAACCAATTTCACTATGATGAAAAAAATAATACGAGGCACTTTTACAATTCAGAAACGTTGATTAAACTATTCAACTCCCAAACCCTCCATAGAAAGCCTAGAAAAGAACTCTCAGTGTTTCCACAATTTTCTCATCAAAACAAAGTCTCGAAACATGTCTTTAAATAAAAAACAGGAGTGTCCAGGCGGCTGTGTCCCCGTAGCTCCACGCCCTGCGTGTCCGGACACGCTAACGTGCTGTCCTCACAACCCTCAAACGAAACAATTTATGGAACTCTTGCCCGGACTGGGCTGACAAAAGCCAGTTTTTGGAGGTCCTATCTGGACAGAACAATCTCTTTTTGGGACCGTCTCCACACTACAACAGGGTTCTTTCAATGGTCTTAGAAATCCTGAACGGATGTGGACCCCTCAAACAACAACCCCAATTAATATTCCATTGCACTAGATTTGCCTTTTGAAAATCACGAATTTCACCGGAATTATTTTGGTCGTCCAAATGCACTTTGCTACCCTAAGAAGTAATTATTTTGGCCGAGTAGTGCAAAATTATGAGTCTTCTATATATGAAGTATCCTCCCAAAGGCTTTTTCCAAATTAGGCTTGAAACGAACCTAAACGGGCAAAAAAAGTGAAATAGGGTTGAACAGGACAGGAAAATTGGTCCGGTCGATTCAGATATCCGATCAGTTTGGCCGAATAGCAGTCAGAAGGACAACAAGCATGGGTCGGAATTCGATTTGGGTCTCAGGTCAACTCACGGGCGGGTGAGCTCGTCAACTCTTTTCGAATCTGGATCAAGTCAAGCAACAAACTTAAACGACATCGTTTTAGTCTTGGGCCAAAAATGACATATGTGACCGCTTATGGTATGTCTCTATTAATATCTGTAGAGTGAAGTCGTTAAGGCTTGATTCAAAACGACGTCGTCTGCTTCTTTGAGGGACACAAGCTTGTGAGTGAATTGAAACTGCATCATCCAGATTATTTGGAACGACGCCGTTTCGTTCACTAGGCGTGTTTTTAAAAACGAATCGTTGGTATGTTCAAGTGGCGTCGTTTTAATGAACTGGTTCATCTTCTTGATGGCGATCGATGCATGGAACGTCAAATTAACTCGAATAGGGGTTTATGATTTCCACTTTTTCCCTTTTTCAACATATCTTACGTGTACTTTTTGAGATGGGGATGATTCCCAATTCTTTAGAAAAAACGTTGGAGAAAGGGGTTCAATGATTTTTCACAGAAAAAGTTTTTTTTTTTTTTATATCTTCTTCCCTTGTTTTCTGCAATAGAGGTTTCTTAGACAACTTTCTAGTGGCAGTTAAACGTTATTTCTTTGTTGTTCTTACTTTGTTCTCCAACTTGGCTGGATCTGAGACAACTTAAAGAAATCGAATTGATAAAAAGGGTTAATTATAAATCTCGTTAGAGGCCATCTGGTTTATCAAATGAGAGAACCATTTGAGAACATGAATGAAGTCCTAGGTCACAGCTTCGATTTATACATGCAGTGACCTAGGAACTCTTCGGAGAGTTGAATCTCAATCAAAAGACACAACTCTTGGAAGGGTTGACTCTATGCCGTACCAAGAGGCAAGAGACACCTCCAATGGGAACCTATCACCCAAAGGAGATAATTGTATTGTGGGGGTACACACTCTTATAGTGTTATATATCATCGATCCCACATAAACCTTCCTCCCCAATGTTGAAGTGATCCCTTTTTCTCTGTTTTATTGTAATAAATCGTAATTATCTCATATTTTTATCCCTGTTATCTTGCTGTTGTTTGTGCTTATCGTTATATCTACTTGTAGAGATCTCTTCTTAGCCTTTGTCAAAATTTTATCGTGTCTGTCATCCTTAAAATTCTGTGAATAAATTCCCGTTGACATATCACATTATAATAATACATGCGGTCCTCCATCCCCCTCACACAGTTCCTTCCAGATTCTATTCCCACAACAACCAATCAGCACCATTTTTCCTCCATAGGGTTTTGGCTGCATATGGGAAGATGATAAGGAGGGTTTCGAATGAGAAGAGAACATTGAAGCCACTTGGACCTCTGCCGCGCGACTGCCTAGATGGCTATATATACATGTCAACTACGCCGCTGGATATGTAAATTAAATAGAGTAAGGATATGAAGATAGTTGATAGAGAAGAATTTATGGCCGCCATTTGTCCATGGTGTCTTGCATGAAGAGAGAAAGAGTGGAGTTGAGCCAAGAACGACTTGCCGACATTTGCTGTTAAGCAATATGCTATGGATTGGCTCCATCGGTCAAGTCTTTCTTGGCTCTCGTTCGCTCTCTCTACCTCTCATGCGAGGCCCTCGAGAAACCAGACATATATATATATATATATACACACATATCAAACGACACTAATTTTTTGTAGTGATTGTTTCTGCAATAGTTAATTTCGTTTGTCACATGGTCTTTAGTGCTTGTCTTGTCAAAAAGATAGACACGGTACAATGATAATAGAAGTTCGATCAGAACTCAGTGTTTTAGGCATTGTTGTGTTCGACTATTAATTAGCTTTGCACTTGCATTTGGTTGGATTAATGTTGGCATTTGTACATGCATGCACGTGCGCGGCACAGGTTTTGCGTAGGCGCTAAGTGTGATCACATTCTTGGCATTTTACTATATATATATATATATTGGATCCTAACCCTTATGATTGACTAATTTTGTGGATTTAACATTCATAACCACGGGGAAAAGATGCAATTGACTTGCGAGTAAATCTATACATCATTTTTTGTTACCTGAAAATGGATGTGGCGTGGTCGATCTCCTCATATCATGAATTTTTCTGTTGGGAGGACCATGCCGGCCACATTAGCTTTGAGGTGATACAAATTAAGTTGATGTATATATAGTTGTAATGACACACAAAAAAACGCTAGTTATTTTGCGTTGTCGCCCCAAAATGAGTACTATTTAATTTGAAGTTTTCTTATAATAATTTATAAAGTCCAGTTCCATTTAGTAAGTAGGCAATATGAGACTTAACACCTATGCGTGTCTTTATAAACCACACACTTTTTATATAGGCTACACATCCTCCTAGTATGCATGAAACTGGAGTGTTACAAACTCTTCCTCTAAAACCACTGATGTCCTCGTCAGAATCACGTCAGGTGGTGCAGATTGATATAACGACTAGCGTTTTTGTCTGGCGATCGTTACAATAGCGTTATTCAATTCATTGATCACACCTTATTGAAAGCTTATATATAAGGCAGCCATGGAAAAGATGGATCGAATTGACACCTATTGATGTTGGTGTGTGTATATATAATTAAGGTGATAGATTTTTGAAGTGATATAGACGTCGTCGATTAATGACCACTGTCTTTCTCTTCCTTTCGAGTCACAAAATAGATTAATTCCATCGATAATTTTTGAAGGGAAATCTTTATAATTGTCGTTAATTTATAGTTTCAGGCGAATTTATAAATGTATCTATATATCCTTCATTGAGGTTATTTTCTATCTGACAGAAAATTCAAGGAAGTTTGCACATATATATTGCACCGGAATAAAACTTTGGTCGAAGATCGGTCAACGTATATGATCCGTGGAGAGTGATAGAATTGACTAGTGGGAGTCACATGCATGTGCTTGCTTTCTTTAAAGAATTTTTTTTGATTTTATTGAAGAAATAAGCTATACCGAAAATAAAGTTTCAAAATTTGGATTTTCAGAAGGGAGCTCTCGAGTTTTATTTTATTTTCTTTGTTTGTATCTTATGGTGACTTCCATTGAGTAGTGGTGACGGTCAAGATTGATTGGTAATATAATCTCGTGGTAATTTCTTGATTGGTGATTGTTTGCAACTTTATACCAAGTGCATATATAACTTTTTCGTTATACAGGCAAGCAGTACAAAAAACTTACTGTTTTGAGTTGTTTGTTTGGAGTCATTTGAATAGTGTCGGTTGGAAATTAAGCGACTTAACACACATAAGGTTTGGATTCTAGGTTAGAGTTGTTTTATTGTTCAAACAACTCCAATTAAATTTGTTTAGAGTCGTTTGAATAGTAAACGACTCCAAATGTATGGAGTTGCTTTAGCTCATAAACAACTCAAAATGATTGGGGACTCATTTGAATAGTAAAACAACTCCATTGTTTAAATGGTAAAACGACTTCAACGTGAATAAAATAATATTAAAAACTAAAACAAAAAATGGTAGAAAAATGAGCTGGAGCGCAAGAGTGCCTAGTGCAGGAGTCTCCTGCACTGGGTACACAAGAATGGAATGAAAAAGTAAAAATTAGTCCTCAATAAAAACAATTAAAACCCAGAACATTAATTATATGGGAAAGCTAATTTCAAGCATAATGAATTTAAACATTCACATTTGAACTTAAAACCCAAACCAATCATACAACCCACGGCCAAAAACCCATTTTCTTCTTCTTCTTCTTCTCTCTCTTAGGCTGGGTCTCTTTGGATCTCTCTTGAGTTGGGAAGAATAAAACAAGAATGAGAAGAGAACTGAGGGAGAAGAGAAGGTGGGAGGAATAAGGAGGAAATAAGGGGTTTTTTCTTTTTTTTATAAAAAATAAAAAAATAACAAAATTTACTGTCGTTTGGGGAACCAAAAAACACTAAATTTAAAATTTAGACTCATTTTTGTAAGTGAAACGACTCTAAACAGTTAGCCCCGTTTACTACTAAAACGAATCTAATCTAAATTTAGAGTCGTTTGAATAGTAACTTTTCAAATTACTCTAAATTTAGAGTCGTTTACTGTTCACACGACTTTAAATCTAAATTTAGAGTTGTTTGAACACTAACTGTTCAAACGACTCAAAATCTAAATTTAGAGTCGTTTTTGTAAAAACAACATTATCCCAAACGACACTAAATTCTTTATTTATTATAATAGAGAACATGTTCCAAACTCTTATATATGTACGTACGTATGTCACATGTTTTATGAAACTCCTTATTTAATTGGTAACTGTCGAGATGCATGTACTGATCGAACTGTCTTGATAATGTTTGATGAAACGTCACCAAGGGCAATCATAATGAATGCTAATTCTTTTCCGTTACAAAATGAGTACTTTAACAACTTTTACATTGACATGGTAGTGTAGAATTTTGAGTCAAAATAAATTTAAAATCCCCAAATAAGCAGAAAAGAGAAAAATAAAAGTAACCTAATCACACTGGACACCGAAATTTACATGATTCGGCTTAACAAGTTTACATCCACATGAAGAGATGACCCGAAAAAAAAATTACTATCAAAAGATGAAGTACGTACAAAGAAAAGTAGTGAAAAAAGAGAGTCTTCTCTTTTCTCTAAGCCTTGCGGTGTTACAAAACGTGAGACAAAAACAATAAGATTGCACATGCTCTTGATCATGCTATGCTTCTTTCTAATTGTCGCTCTTACTCTTTCAAAAAGATCGAATAGCTATGTCTTCTTCAATAAGCAAATAGAAAACCCGCTCAGAACTTCTCCTTGAAGTAAAAGAAGGGGAAAAACGTGTGGGAGGAAGAAAAATAATTAAAAAAAACTATTGGGGGCCCACCTTGAGTTGAATTTCATCAAGTGCACACTGCAAATTTCCTCATGACATCTCCTCCGGGCTAATATCCCTAAAGGTAATCATAGCAATGCTTGAACTTGAGAACCGAAACTGCCTTAGTCAACATGTCCGTTGGATTTTCTGCCGTGGCAATTTTCATCAATGTGATATTAACCTGTGTCAACCTCTCAAATAAAATGATATCTGGCATTAATATGCTTGGTCCTCTCATGATACATTTGACCAAAAATTAAATGTATTGCGCTTTAGCTATCGCAAAACACATTTGTGTCATCATGCTACAAACCTAGTTCACTTACCAAAGCTCTCAGGCAAATTTCTTGTTTCACTGCCACAGCCATATACTCAGACCCTGTTATGGACGAAACAACGGTGAACTATAATGAACTTAGATATCAATGTTATAGAATATATTTATATCGACACTGATTGTGTTTGTTGCGACAACATTTATTGAAAAACTTTTCCAGTAATTAATATAATTAAAATCAATTACACAACTAATTAAATAGGAGACAAGTAGATCAATGATTGTTTAATTAGTTAACTATATTGAAAGTGATAAATTCAAGACTATTAACAATAAAGTTTAGTTTGGTTTGCGGAATGAACATTTAAATGAGAAATTAATATGTAATAGTTATTATTGAGAATGAAGGAGAATACTTACTTCTTAGTTTAGTGACAACACATATATTTTAATTAGAATCAAATCAAAATTACTAAAAACCTTCACTTTAATTTTTTTTTTTTTTTTTTTAAAAAAAAAAAAAACTCAAATTACATATATATATATATATATATAAAAGTGAAAACTGGGTGGCCACCCCGAAATTCTCATCGGGGGTGGTTGTGGCCACTCCCGAAGCCCATCGGTGGTGGCCAGGCCACCCCAAAATGCTCAGGAAGTAGTCGCACCACCCGCAGAATGCCCCACAATTTTTTTTTTTTAAATAAAAAAACAAAATAAAATTAAAATGAGAGGAAATAGAAAATAATGACTTGATTTTTAAGGAGGCTTCCATTCGAGCTGCCCGTGCGGGACAACTAATGGCATGGCTTTCTCGTACATAGGTAATAGGTTGTCCATCTCGAGTCTGACATGTGGAAAAGAGAGCGAAGCTGAGCCAAGAATAACTGCCGGCGCAAGACCCAGGAGGGGATTACTGCTTTGAAGCAGATGCCGGCAAGTCATCCTTGACTCGAATCCACTCTCTCAATTAATTTAGTGTATTCATCTTTCAATTTTTTTTTCAATTTCACCATTCTGTTATGTCTTTTCGTTAAATCCTAACGAAGGGTGTCAAAATTTTCAAAATAACCTTTTTTTTTAGGAAAAAGAAAAAAAAAATGCAACGATTTTGGTGTTGGTCAAAATTTAACAGATTTTGCAAAAATATATTCAGAAGGGTTGAGTGAAGTTTGTCCTATTAAAAAATGCAAGAATGTGGAATGAAATAACCTTGAAAAAGTCATTCCTCATGGGCTTTAGGAATGACGTATTATTCCAAGCGCTAGATCCTTATCATATAGTACTCTAACACCAAAGCTATTCGATCTATTTGTTTATAATAGAATAGTCATTCCGCATACCTAACGTAACATTAATCTTTATAAATTAAAATTTGGATTTGTTATAACAATACAGTTCAATATACTTCAATACAAAATGTAGCCCTTAAGCTCTTCTAGCCTCCTTCTTTATGCTTCTGCTCTCTTATCTCTTTCATATTATATCATATCATATATTTCAGCACTATGTTAGGACATGATCAGTGAGCATATGTGGCCCCCAAAAAAGCTGTGGCTCTGTGGTTTTCAACCAAAACATGTGTATAATTGGGTATCATTTTCCAATTTGGCATGTGTATAACCTTAGCCTAAACAGAAGATAACTTGCCCACTCTCTTCCAAATTCCAATAATGCAAAAAAGGTTGTTGATTGATCAGGGAATAGAATATATAGAGATTGATCAGTAGCTAGAGGGTGCTTAATTAGTGGTCGCCGTCGGATGTGTTTTGTCAGTTTGAATTTGTTCCTAGAATTTTTAAGGTTGATGAGCGACTGCAAAAGTCAAGGTTTTTAGTTGGCGGCCAAAATCGTTAGCTAGTAAAACCCAGAAAAAAATAAAATAAAAGACTGTTTTTTATTGCATTTGCAACAATTCTGCAGAAGCAGTCGCCAACCGGTCCCAAGCGGTTTAGATGAGTACTGATGGTGGGTAAAACTTCTAGCAAACTATTGTCGTAATCATTCAACTCCAACGACATAATATTATATATCTTTTATTTTTTCGAAATAGACTTTTTAAGAGGCCACACATTCTAGTATTTCTCTAACATAAACACTCTTAACTGAAGAGTTCGGATGAGTTCATGGCCATTATCACTTTAAAAGGCATTGTGTCAAGAATGGTGCAAATATACATATAAGTACATATGCATTCTCATACTCAGGCGATATGGAACGTCACAGCTACTATATTTGATTCCTTATATTTAGTACGAGCAATGCTAGAAAAAATACTCATCTCTCTTTTGTATCCTCTCAAAATTAATGTGGCTTTAAAATTACGATTGCGTCAAAATCTAAATCTCATCTATCACAAATTCAATACTGATTTTAATGGTCACGTTAATTTTGGGAATATACGAGAAATGCATTAGTCCTCCTCTAGCATTACTCATTTATTACACATGAGGTCTGTAGCTACGGACCTATGGTCGGCTGACTGTAACCATATGTGATAACAGTAACGATTTTTCATAACTGTTGCTATGTGCAATAACATATTAACATACTATTTGGTCAGGTGCTATAAAAAAAAAAAAAAAAGAGGTTAAATGCTTCACAAGTACATGTGGTTACGCCCCAAATCAAAAAGTGGTTTCGGTTTTAAAAAATGTCATAAATAGTATATGTCTTTAATGAAAGAACCCAGTTGATACTTCCGTCTAAATTCTAGCCATTTTTTAACTGCAGTCCACATTACCTCACTTAAAATGCTAACATCTATCTCGAATACTACATGGCAGTGTATCAGAGGTGATTTACGTGCCTTTACTGCCACATAGACGAAAAAATTATTAAAAAATTACATTTTCTATTAAAAGAAACAATTAAAAGAAAAATAATGGAGAAATTTGGCTACCTCATTTTGGCCAAGGGGGGACTCGAGCCACCTCGTACGCATGGCCAACAAAGGCCAAAATGCGGGGGGCTAGCCGGCCACCCCATGGCCAAAATGGAGGTGACTGAAACCATCCCCAAGTGCCTTAAGGGTGGCTTGATTACCCCCGTTTGGCTTGGGGGTGGGTTCGGCCACCCCAGCAGTAGGCAAAACCCTTTGGGGTGCTTCAGCCACCCTCAAAAGATTAAAGAATTTTTTATTTTTTTTGGTTTGAGGGTTGGCCCTAGTGGGTGGCCGAACCACACCCATCCCTAAAGCACTTGGGGATGGTTTCGGCCACCCCCAATATTTTCCTCTTAATTTCTTTTCATTCTTTTTTAATAAAAAATGTAATTTTTTAATAATTTTTTCGTTTACGTCACAGTAAAATCATAGATATCACCTATGGTACACTGCCACATAGGATTCGAAACAAGTGTCAGCATTTTAAGCTGGGTGACATGGACTACCGTTAAAAAAATGGACGGAATCCAGATGAAAGTATCAACTGGGTGTTTTTATTAAAGACAGGTACTATCTGTGACATTTTTTGAAACTGAGGCGGCCATTTAATTTCGGCCCAAACCACATGTACCTGTGGAGAATTTAACACAAAAAGAAAAAAGCTATAGTACTGCATGTGCTTTAATTTTTTTTCTATAGTTTAACTTAATTTTAATTTTTTTTTTTAATGAGAAATAGATCATAAAGAAGTAAAATTAAATCTAAACCATTAAAACAACTATAGCGCATATGCTATAATTTATAGCACCCATAAGTCAAATCCATCCCCCTCAAACTAACACTCAATTTGTAATGTCTCCCCGAACTAAAAGATTACATCAATGTACCTTTGTACCTTATCATGACAAAAATATCATTTTAAAAATTTAGAAAGAAATACAAAAAAATAAAAAATTGGCGACCCAAGGCAAATTTATAATGGTATTTGTCTTTTTGAAATTTTTGGTTGGCAATATTGTTGTCTTGTTGTCTTCTTGCACGACAAAAAAAGGTACATTGCAAAGTTTTTGTAGTTTAGAAATGATATTGATGCAATCCATAATTGAGAAGAAACATTACAAATAGGAGTGGAAAAATATCCGATTACCACCTACCAACCTTTTATTGATTGTCACTGAACCGATATCGACCATCTACAGCCTCTAACAATTTTCGGTAGTCGGTTAGTCAGTATAAAATATTTATACCAAAGTTGGTTCGGTTCAATAAATGGTATAGGTATTTTTTTGATCGGTTAACCGAACCAAACCGATACCAAACCGAAGTATGGGAGAAGATATCGTTTTAACTTGGATAGAAATTGACATCGTTTCATTTGAAATGAAACGACGTCGTTTTGATCATATTTTATATACATCTCTTTCTCTTTTTTTGCTCTAACCCTATTTGGAATCCTCTACCAGCAGCCGCCCCCTCTTTCTCTCTCTCTCTCTCTCTACAGTAGTCTAGTGACTCAGTCCATCATCCATCGCCCTGCCTCTAGCCTTCTCTCTCTCCAGTCTCATCTCTCACCGACGTCTAATCAACACCGTTGCACTAGATCAAGCCCAACCTCGCCTATTCGGCTATTCGTCATCCTTAGAGCTATGCTTAGTAATGATTTAGAGTAAATACACCTTCTTGTATAAGTCCTTTAGATTCTTTGAAATAGTTCATGAAAGTTTCATTTTTTTTTCACTGGTTTAACCGCAGCTTGGCCGTTTTCCCTCTTTCTACCAAACTTTGCTTCATAAAATAGTTTAAAATCCTATAAATACACATAATAGCTAGATCTGATTAATGCAAGAGCCTGCTAGATTTAGCTCTTAACCGATTACATCAACTTAACCAGTTTAACCGATTTAACTAAAAATTTTGAAATTGATTATTGTTGAAATAAAGTCAGCGAATTAACCGACATTAACTGACTTGGGCAGTTTGTTGAACAAAAACCCCTTTACCGACACTGACTGAACCGATACTCACCCCTAATTACAAATTGAGTTAGTTTAAAGAGAATATGTGTACTCTTCTCTAATTAACACTAATGAAGAAACAGTGTTGGTCTCATGAGTTTAGTTGGTTTCATAATTGTTACTATTTCTTTATTGGATGCCTATTTCTTGAGCAACTCAATTTTTTTAAAAAAATAAAAAATAAAAAACTCAGATAAATCCATAAATACTATAAACCTCACAATATAACTAATAAAAAAAATATTAATATCTCGAAAGTCCAAAAACAATAAAATTGTAATTTCAATGTATTCTACCAGCTTTGTCACAATATGAAGAATAAATGAAATGTTGCATTCACTGTAATGAAGGTTCGACATTTAAAAACCATATCAACCGTTCACTATATTAGGACAAGAATCTTGTGGGACTCACAAAAAAAAAAAAAAAAAAGTAGTCTCAAATTCCATACGAATAAAGTCTTGACTCTTCCAGTTCCATCTTTTCCAAAACATAGCAGCAATTTTTAGGTACGTTTGTCCAATATTTTATTTATCTGTTTATTAATATAAAACGTATTTTCTTGTTTATTACTAGATATAAAAGTTATAGTATTATTTTGCTGAGTTTTTATTACAAATAATACTATATATACACGAGAAGAAATAGATCTAAACTCTATAGGTATGATTTTTTTGTTAATCAATTACGTTTACGTACTCTCATGCCATTTGATCTTTACTTTATCATATTGAGCTGTTTAATGGTTGGTTATTATTATTTTATTAATTTGCATTATATTATTATATAAGCTGCCATAGTTATATAAGAGTTATTATAGTTTATTATTTCTCGTACTTTCTTACCTAAATACCTTAACCTGGTCATGCATGTAAATTTATTTGTAAAGGATAGAAAAGCAATTTATAATTGTTAAGTTTTTGAAACAAAATATGCACAAAGTTCAGAAATCCATCCTCTGTTATTCTAATTTTTTTGCTTATATTTCGTTAACATTGAATGGGCAGTAATTTTATTTTTTAATATATCGATTAATTTTTTATTTTAACATATTTATTATTCATACTTTGACCCCTAACATAAAAATAAGAACTTTCTAGAAGAAATTGAGGAATTCATGTAATGTATATATCTCGCACGTGTAGTACTATTATTCTTCGCAAAGGAATAACCCCCACTCCCTTACCCGCAGCCGAAAGAGAGAGGTAATTATGGAATGAAATTGATCAGATATACATAAAATATTACAAGTTATTAATTTTGAGAAAAAAAGTAATAGAGGAGCCTATTTAAAATTTGTTTAAAATTTAAGGACCATATTCTTGAAATTAAAAACTCAATGACTAAATTCAAATAAAATAAAAACCTAAGGACCAAATATGATTTTACCTAAGAATGAACTTAGATATCAATGTTATAGAATATATTTATATTGACACTGATTGTGTTTGTTGCGACAACATTTATTGAAAAAACTTTTCTAGTAATTAATATAATTAAAATCAATTACACAACTAATTAAATAGGAGACAAGTAGATCAATGATTGTTTAGTTAGTTAAGTATATTGAAAGTGATAAATTCAAGACTATTAACAATAAAGTTTAGTTTGGTTTGCGGAATCAGCATTTCAATGAGAAATTAATATGTAATAGATATTATTGAGAATGAAAGAGAATACATACTCCTTAATTTAGTGACAACACATATATTTTAATTAGAATCAAATCAAAATTACTAAATACCCTCATATTAATTTTTTTTTTTTTTTTTTAAGAAAAAAAAAAAAAAAAACTCAAATTACACACACACACACACACACACACATATATATATATATATATATATATATATATATATATATATATATATATATATATATATATATATATTTATAAAAGTGAAAACTGGGTGGCCACCCCCAAATTCTCATCGGGGGTGGTTGTGGCCACTCCCGAAGCCCATCGGTGGTGGCCAGTCCACCCCAAAATGCTCAGGAAGCAGTCGCACCACCCGCAGAATGCCCCACAGTTTTTTTTTTTTTTAAAAAAAAAAAAACAAAATGAAATTAAAATGAGAGGAAATAGAAAATAATGACTTGATTTTTAAAAAAAATGGAGCGTATTCTTAAAGAAATAATTATTTCTTTCATTTTTTTTAGGGGAATAATTATTTCTCTCGGTAAGAAAATAACTTTTCAAAAGAAAATAATTATTTCAAATAAAAAAAAGCCTTCTACAACAAAAATCCTCGTTCTGCCATTGTGGTTTAATTTCATAAAAAAAACAACGTGGGGATTCAAATCAGATTAAGATTCATATTCCATCAAAGAGGGGTTGAATAAATTCCCCAAAACACAAAAAGACAAAAACGAAAAGAATATTTCTTTAAAGTAATGATTTCCCTACATCGATCCCAACAAAAGCTTCGGATTAATTTATAGACAATATATATCTATATTATTTCATAAATTGATGTGGTCAATGCGACGTCATTTGTCAATGAGAGCATGTCAACTATTGGATGTCTTTTAACACCAATGAACCACGGACCTTTTATTCTTCTTTCTTCTTGCACTCTAATGCCACTAGCTAGAGTTTTTCCCGTATCGAAAAAGAAAAATGCTCTCCTAAAAAAACTAAAAAACCTTAAAAAAAAAGTTGATTCTATATAACATATCACTGTCTCACCAATATCCTACTTTGTTAACGTGGTATTGTTAATTCACTTTTAAACTTTTGTTATTTTCTTTTAACAATAAATGATCTAAAGTTAGATTGATAATGACAAATCATCTTAGCATAATAGTGGTATGGTATATCACATTATTGTTATAATTTTATATCAAAAACTTTTTCAAGGCAAAGTCATTTCGTGTGTTCACTCGTTTCAGATAAACTCGAGACCCATATCTTGTGCTACTCTCAGCATGGACCGAGACCCAAACAATCACCTATTTATATAAAAGATATATATCTAATTTTAATTTGGTATGACGTGAAATATTTACGCTTTTTGTCAGGATTTCAGACTATGGGTCAATGTGCGAAGTTATTTGCCACTTATACTTACATTCCTGAATTTTAAGTTATTTTGTAACTCTAAAAAGCTTAGTCAAAATCAATCGAATCTTAAGGTCTGATTTTATGTCTTTTCCTACTAAGTTAAAAGGGACACAAATATTCTTAATGGGATACACCTCTAGTTCCTACTTCCTTCCTCATACAGCAATGAGTTATTATTCCATGCAATGTGGCACATATTTAAGTGTAATTATCTAATTGCGATGAACGCGCACGAGCAAGGATGTGTGCTTGTATGAGTTGTATCATTTATCCTTGAAACGTCAAATAATTTTAGAGAAACTCATTTTTTTTTTTTTTGAATTAATTTTAGAGAAACTCTTGTATGTAGACAATTACTTTACAGCAAAAACATTGAAATAGATGTTCAATGGAAAGAGCTATATATCTCTTCCCAACTATTAAGGAAATTAATATGTAATTAAGGGAGTGTTATATTGAGACTCTCATATTACAATATATTTAGACATCAATTAATCCAAATCTTTAAATCTATGAGTTTGGTTTCAATCATTCTTGTTAGTATTTTGGCCTCATTCTGTGTTTGAACAAAATCACTTATATGTAAGGATGCTGCAAATAGGGATTCCATTGTTCAGAGTGAAGTCAGAAGAATTTCAAAGTTCCCTGTCAGCCGTCCGGACGATGTGTCATCCCATCCGGACGCCCATCTGTCTACTGTTCCATCCGTCCAAACGTCAGACAGACAAGCATCATCTGTCCGAACGACGTGTTTCTTCCGTCCGGACACTTACATCGTATTGAGTAGCTTCTGTGCCAGCTTGCTCCGTCCGGACGTTTTAGCAGCACGTCCGGACGCCTATCAGTTCTCGAACGGTTCACTGATTCTTTCCAAGTTCAAGAAAGGGAAGATCAATCAACCGTCCGGACGATGTGGTATCCCGTCCGGACGCGTATCTCCGTAAGGCAAGAATTGCAGTTCAAAATGAACCGTCCGGACATCTGACAGCTGTGGTCCGGACGTTGGTGCATCGTATATGGTAACTGACGATTCGACTTCAACCGTCCGGACGTCTCCCTCTTATGGTCCGGACGCATGCGTATCAGATATGGAAATTGCGTGTTGAAGTTTAGCCGTCCGGACGCTCCTGCCCCTTGGTCCGGACGCGCAAAGCCTGTTAGGGAAATTACTTGCAGCGGACGTGCGTCCGTCCGGACGATCGAGCCATCCCGTCCGGACGATGTTCTTATATAGGAAAGATTTCTCCGCGAAAATTTCGGAAAATCCTGTCGCACAGTTGTCCGTCTAGACGATCATGGTCCACTGTCCGGACGGCTCACAGGCTTATTTTGCCTGACGTCCATTCTGACCCCCAGCCTATAAATAGGGGCCTCTGGGCACTTAGAGCTGCAAGAATTCGGTGTGAATTCCATTAGAGCTCAGAGACGTGATATCTCCTCTAAAGCCGTTTTTCAAGTGTGCTGTGCTGTGAACCGAAGTCTATCTTAGAGGTCGGCTCTAAGGTAAGGAGTTCCATTGAAGACCCCTTCAGGTAGGTGAACCTGGTTGGGAAGCGTTCGTGTTGGGTTACACGTCAGAGATCAAGGTACGACCACTGCATCGGTACATGTGAGTGTTACTATCTTGTATCTAGCTTTGTCCTCTGAATAGTGAAATTCCTGGGTTTGGCTGCCCCGGAGTGGTTTTTCTCTTAACTGAGTCTCCACTTCGTCAACAAAAATATCTGTGTCATTTACTTTCCGCTGTGCTTTAATTTTTGTTGACACTTATGCACACACTTTACTTTTAGAAGTCATTTCAATTTTTCAATTCTTGTGATATCCGTCTTAATTTGTAATTTTTTAATTTTTTTTTCTTGTTACACATTTGTACGTTGTTAAATCACATGCAAAAATTTATGAAAAAAGCGTAATCTGATAGAAAATTATTGATTTAATCATTTAATTAATATTCTAACACTCACTCTCAAGTGTTGACTCAAATTTCCTATTAATAAGTGGAGCTCAACCCGTAAAATATTTAATTGAAATGGAAGGTGAATGACAAAGACAAAGTTTGAATTTAAAGTCTTTGCTCTAATACCATGTTAAGGGTGCGTTTAGTATTGCGATTTCATAGACAAAAAATGCGATTTTGAACCAAATATAAAATAATGAACCGTTTGAAAATTGCGTTTTTAAAAATTGCGGTTTGAAAACACAGAAAATTGTTTTTTCAAATCCCAGGCAATGTGGTGCTTTTTTGAAAACGTAGAATTCTAAAGGCCAGCTTGCGATATTTTAAAGGTCAAACTGCGATTTTGCCAAATGCTTAACTACGTTTTTAAAAATCACTTTTTCAAATCGCATATTTTAAAGTTGCTATTTTTAAATTGCACTTTTTGAAATTGCAAACCTAAACGAACCCTAAATCACTGCTTATTCAAAAAGGTTAAGCAGATAAGAAATTATTTGTTTAATCATTTAATTAATATTCTAACATACTCAATACAAACCTTATTATCTTTTAATTGAAGGCACACACTCAATAATTAAACCTTATTATTTAATCATTTAATTTCTTAGTTTAAATTAAAGAAAGTTTTTTTTTTTTTTTTTTGGGAACTGATCGAACTAACAAAAACTTGAGGTCCGTCGCATACGACCTCACAACCAAAGTTTTATATTCGAATCATATTTCCTTATCTTCTGCAAATGATGACATCAGAATGGAGATTGAGATATAGTACTAGAGGTCTAATAATCTATGCATTAATCCTTTTGCTTAAATGCCTTGGCTACTCATCAGTATCTTTACAGGAGATATCATATTTTCTGTTAGAATATATTTCTATATTATGGTGATTGTTATCAAATTATTGTGATTTGTTTTAGAACAGATTCTGGTATGGTAGTTGCTAAACCGGAAAAGCCTATCTCCAATATCCTACAAAAGAAAAAGCTGCGTCGGGAGAGGACCTGACAATCCCACTCCGATGCCTTTATCAGTATCATCTCAAGCGTATATCACTCTTGTATATCACAAGCAATCTGTCTCTCACCTGTCTAGTTGTGAGGTATTTATATATGGAATGTTGAGAGTGGTCCGGTTTTTTCATTGGACCACGTGTCAGATCAGTAGCGCTCGCCCACTACTCGGATCGTGGGATTGAGGTATATGCTCCACGATCGTTGAGGAGTCAGTCTTTAACCGACTTGAAATCGTGGGGTCGTGGTTCGTGTTCCACGATCATCGCGAAGTCAGCTCTAGATCGTGGAGGCATCTTCCGTAATAATAACTATTGCGCGGATCGTGGGATGTTCTTCATGGTCACCATAAGGTCGGTTTTTAACCGTCCTTGATATGTACGCAAAATCGGTAAATTACCGATTCTGGGCACGACGGTTTCGGTAATTCAAAATTTCTGTCCTAATGGGCCGAAATTCTAGCCCGTTGGGCAGGATCAAGATTATTCCCTAACAATTTGATTACATTATTTGTATTGTATTCTTTTTCTTATAAATAGGGATTATTAATTTGTATTGTAAAGATCATCAAGAATAAGACCAAAATGTAGCATCTAAGGTTTCAATACGTGAACGTAGGTCATATACCGAACTACATATATAATTTATTATATTTATTTTTTTTATTCCCTTGAATTCCCTATATGCTTATGAGTTTCTTCATCTTCAACACCGATCGAGTTTACAACTTCGTGTACTTGAGCGCATTCCACCTCTTGGTCTAGAGTAAAACATAAGTAGCTAGCATATATATACTAATTACAGAGTCACTCACCAAAAATCATCCCAAAAGTCACCGCAAACTAATTTACTTGTAAGATTGGACTCTTTCACCGCGCATTATCGAACAGTTATTGATGTAGTGACCGAAATAGAAAGAAAGTACTAGATCAGCGAAGGAACTTGAATATGGCTTGATGAAAATGTTTGACGACTTCCTCAGGTTTATCGAGGAGTTGTTGATGTATTTATAAAGAGAAAACCTTCGATCCGAACCATCTGTAAAGCACCACTTTTACAGCCTTCAATAAGAATTTGACACATCATTTAAAAGACACGAAATATTGATAGGAATCCTAGCTAGTTAAAATGGGAAGCATAGGCAGTAGCTGATTTGCATTCTCATCTTTATCTTTATCTTATTATATTTAGCTTAGTATTATTGTATTCAGTAGTTGGTTAGTATTATCATTCTTATCAATAGAAGTAGTATGGTTATAATAATGTAATAGTAGTGCATTAGGTTTCTATTAATTTTCCTATAAGATGAAGGCGATGACAATAAGAGAATAATTAAGAAATATTGTTAAGCACAATATTGTGTTTACGGTGATTCCTACCTTAAGTTGAACCTTAATCTATCATAATTCCCTTTTCCATCTCTCTATATTTCATCCACCATCACAAATCACACATCAATTGGTATCAAAGCAATGTCGACCCAAAAGGACCGCATCGAGAAATTGGAAGGAGATATGCAGGAGCTTAAGGATAGCGTCCAAAAGCTTGTGACATCCCAGCAATAGCTCGTCACATCCATGCAAGACCACGACACCTCCATCAAAGGGCTAGAACGTTTTGTGCACGAGTTTATGGAGACTTCATAAAAAATTAATGGCGAAAATTCAAACCCCAACCAGAAACTATAACCTACCATTGAAACCAAGGATCAAGGCTCTTTCTATTATCACAAGCATCACCATGACAATCAAGAGGAGCAACCCAATTTCCATCATCCAATGAAAATGGTTTTTCCTCGCTTCTTTGGCGATGAACCCATTGAGTGGCTCGATCAGGTTGTGCAATTTTTTGCTTACCAACAAACGGCAGAAGAACAGAAGGTGACACTCACTGCATTTTACCTCAAGGGCGAGGCAAATCAGTTGTGGCAATGGATACAAAAGATGTATTGGACGGATGGCCAAATAGTGACCTGAGAGATCTTTGTAAACGAATTGCTGGCTCGTTTTGGGCCAAACGAATACGAGGACTTTGATGAAGTCCTCTCCCATATCGTACAGCGGGGTACCTTATGGGATTATTAGAAGAAATTTGAGCGACTGGCCAATCGAGTGGAAGGATGCCCCATAAGGCACTGGTCAGGACTTTCTTCGGTGGACTCCATGGAGACATCTCCAATGCGATAAAGATGTTTAAACCTCGCACGCTTCATGAAACAGTTAACTTTACTCGAATGCAGGATGAATAGTTATCACAAACAAAGGCAGCGCCACGAGACGAGAACTCACCACCAACAGACATCATGCAACCTATTTGAATTCAAAGGTCTAATGCGTCCCTACCTCCAACGAAGAAGCTATCATGGGAAGCAATGCAAAAGAGGAGGGAGAAGGACCTTTGTTTCAACTGCGATGAACGATTCACACTAGGACATCGATGTGAGGTGAAACATCTGTTCATTATTGAAGTAGAACCTGAAAGAGGACAATGGCAAATTGGGGAGAAATTCTTAAACATTTTTGGTGTCGGATTTGAGTTTAGAAATTTCAAAATGCTAGAATCTAAGGTTAATAGGCAAACCCTAGGAGAGAAAATAGAGTTTTTTCTTTTTCTTTTCTTTTCTTTTTTTTTTTTTTTTTTTTTTTTTTTTTTTTTTTTTTTTTGAAAATGGGAGAAGATGGGAGAAATTAGCTAAAAAACTCTCTAAAGCAATTTCAATACAAGCCTGTCCGTACAAGCAAATGGGCTGTCCGGACAAGCAAGTAGGTTGTCCGGACAAGCGTGTGCGTGGTGCCGCTCTTGAGCAAGGCTATCCAAACACATAAATTGTTCGTCCAGACGCACACAAAAAACTGGGACTTACTTGAAGTCCCGTTCGCAGGTCGTCAGGACATGGCAGCAAACACCAACTTCCTACCAAGCCTGTCCGGACACAGATTTGTTCCATCCGGATGCAAAACATAGAAACTTAATTCTAAATGTCTTCTAAGTGTTCTTGTTGCACATTTTACCGAATTATTCATTGAATTAGCCTAATTCATATTTTTAACACTTAATTAATATATTGGAAGTTACAGATCCCTTCCATAAAGAATATCTTCGATCTCCACCTTCTTATACCCGAAATTTGTGTCGTTGAACTTCTCAATTTCAATCTTTCCTTCTTCTACTGCCATCGCTCCCACCTGAACCAAATGCTTTGATACCAGTTATTAGGAAATTATTCTTATTCCAAGATCCGTGAGATGCGAAAAATAAGAAAAAAACGAAATGAAAGACTTTTAGGCAATCACACAAGAACACAAGATTTACGTGGTTTACCACTAAGGGCTACGTCCTTAGAGTTACAACAAATTTCACTATGATGAAAAAAATAATACGAGGCACTTTTACAATTCAGAAACGTTGATTAAACTATTCAACTCCCAAACCCTCCATAGAAAGCCTAGAAAAGACCTCTCAGTGTTTCCACAATTTTCTCATCAAAACAAAGTCTCGAAACATGTCTTTAAATAAAAAACAGGAGTGTCCAGGCGGCTGTGTCCCCGTAGCTCCACGCCCTGCGTGTCCGGACACGCTAACGTGCTGTCCTCACAACCCTCAAACGAAACAATTTATGGAACTCTTGCCCGGACTGGGCTGACAAAAGCCAGTTTTTGGAGGTCCTATCTGGACAGAACAATCTCTTTTTGGGACAGTCTCCACACTACAACAGGGTTCTTTCAATGGTCTTAGAAATCCTGAACGGATGTGGACCCCTCAAACAACAACCCCAATTAATATTCCATTGCACTAGATTTGCCTTTTGAAAATCACGAATTTCACCGGAATTATTTTGGTCGTCCAAATGCACTTTGCTACCCTCAGAAGTAATTATTTTGGCCGAGTAGTGCAAAATTATGAGTCTTCTATATATGAAGTATCCTCCCAAAGGCTTTTTCCAAATTAGGCTTGAAACGAACCTAAACAGGCAAAAAAAGTGAAATAGGGTTGAACAGGACCGGAAAATTGGTCCGGTCGATTCAGATATCCGATCAGTTTGGCCGAATAGCAGTCAGAAGGACAACAAGCATGGGTCAGAATTCGATTTGGGTCTCAGGTCAACTCACGGGCGGGTGAGCTCGTCAACTCTTTTCGAATCGGGATCAAGTCAAGCAACAAACTTAAACGACATCGTTTTAGTCTTGGGCCAAAAATGACATATGTGACCGCTTATGGTATGTCTCTATTAATATCTGTAGAGTGAAGTCGTTAAGGCTTGATTCAAAACGACGTCGTCTGCTTCTTTAAGGGACACAAGCTTGTGAGTGAATTGAAACTGCATCATCCAGATTATTTGGAACGACGCCGTTTCGTTCACAAGGCGTGTTTTTAAAAACGAATCGTTGGTACGTTCAAGTGGCGTCGTTTTAATGAACTGGTTCATCTTCTTGATGGCGATCGACGCATGGAACGTCAAATTAACTCGAATAGGTGTTTATGATTTCCACTATTTCCCTTTTTCAACATATCTTACGTGTACTTTTTGAGATGGGGATGATTCCCAATTCTTTAGAAAAAACGTTGGAGAAAGGGGTTCAATGATTTTTCACAGAAAAAGTTTTTTTTTTTATATCTTCTTCCCTTGTTTTCTGCAATAGAGGTTTCTTAGACAACTTTCTATTGGCAGTTAAACGTTATTTCTTTGTTGTTCTTACTTTGTTCTCCAACTTGGCTGGATCTGAGACAACTTAAAGAAATCAAATTGATAAACAAGGTTAATTATAAATCTCGTTAGAGGCCAGCTGGTTTATCAAATGAGAGAACCATTTGAGAACATGAATGAATTCCTAGGTCACAGCATCGATTTATACATGCAGTGACCTAGGAACTCTTCGGAGAGTTGAATCTCAATCAAAAGACACAACTCTTGGAAGGGTTGACTCTATGCCGTACCAAGAGGCAAGAGACACCTCCAATGGGAACCTATCACCCAAAGGAGATAATTGTATTGTGGGGGTACACACTCTTATAGTGTTATATATCATCGATCCCACATAAACCTTCCTCCCCAATGTTGAAGTGCTCCCTTTTTCTCTGTTTTATTGTAATAAATCGTAATTATCTCATATTTTTATCCTTGTTATCTTGCTGTTGTTTGTGCTTATCGTTATATCTACTTGTAGAGATCTCTTCTTAGCCTTTGTCAAAATTTTATCGTGTCTGTCATCCTTAAAATTCTGTGAACAAATTCCCGTTGACATATCACATTATAATAATACATGCGGTCCCCCATCCCCCTCACACAGTTCCTTCCAGATTCTATTCCCACAACAACCAATCAGCACCATTTTTCCTCCATAGGGTTTTGGCTGCATATGGGAAGATGATAAGGAGGGTTTCGAATGAGAAGAGAACATTGAAGCCACTTGGACCTCTGCCGCGCGACTGCCTAGATGGCTATATATACATGTCAACTACGCCGCTGGATATGTAAATTAAATAGAGTAAGGATATGAAGATAGTTGATAGAGAAGGATTTATGGCCGCCATTTGTCCATGGTGTCTTGCATGAAGAGAGAAAGAGTGGAGTTGAGCCAAGAACGACTTGCCGACATTTGCTGTTAAGCAATATGCTATGGATTGGCTCCATCGGTCAAGTCTTTCTTGGCTCTCGTTCGCTCTCTCTACCTCTCATGCGAGGCCCTCGAGAAACCAGACATATATATATATATATATATATATATATATATATATATATATATATATATATATAGAAACATATCAAACGACACTAATTTTTTGTAGTGATTGTTTCTGCAATAGTTAATTTCGTTTGTCACATGGTCTTTAGTGCTTGTCTTGTCAAAAAGATAGACACGGTACATTGATAATAGAAGTTCGATCAGAACCCAGTGTTCTAGGCATTGTTGTGTTCGACTATTAATTAGCTTTGCACTTGCATTTGGTTGGATTAATGTTGTCATTTGTACATGCATGCACGTGCATTGCGTAGGCGCTAAGTGTGATCTCATTCTTGGCATTTTACTTCGTCTTGCACATTTGATGATCAAGATCGGTTGGTTGTATTTAATCTTAACATATATCATGGGTGCGGTAAATATATATATATATATATATATATATATATATATATATATATATATATATATATATATATATATATTGGATCCTAACCCTTATGATTGACTAAATTTGTGGATTTAACATTCATAACCACGGGGAAAAGATGCAATTGACTTGCGAGTAAATCTATACATCATTTTTTGTTACCTGAAAATGGATGTGGCGGGGTCGATCTCATATATATCATGAATTTTTTCTGTTGGGAGGACCATGCCGGCCACATTAGCTTTGAGGTGATACAAAGTTGATGTATATATAGTTGTAATGACACACAAAAAAACGCTAGTTATTTTGCGTTGTCGCCCCAAAATGAGTACTATTTAATTTGAAGCTTTCCTATAATAATTTATAAAGCCCACTTCCATTTAGTAAGTAGGTAATATGAGACTTAACATCTATGAGTGTCTTTATAAACTACACACTTTCTATATAGGCTACACATCCTCCTAGTATGCATGAAACTAGAGTGTTACAAACTCTTCCTCTAAAACCACTGATGTCCTCGTCAAAATCACGTCAAGTGGTGCAGATTGATATAACGACTAGCCTTTTTGTCTGGATCGTTTCAATAGCATTATTCAATTCATTGATCACACCTTATTGAATGCTTGTATATAAGGCGGCCATGGAAAAGATGGATCGAATTGACACCTATTGATGTTGGTGTGTGTATATATAATTAAGGTGATAGATTTTTGAAGTGATATAGACGTACGTCGAATAATGACCACTGTCTTTCTCTTCCTTTCGAGTCACAAAATAGATTAATTCCATCGAGAATTTTTGAAGGGAAATCTTTATAATTGTCGTTAATTTATAGTTTCAGGCGAATTTATAAATGTATCTATATATCCTTCATTGAGGTTATTTTCTATCTGACAGAAAATTCAAGGAAGTTTGCACATATATATTGCACCGGAATAAAACTTTGGTCGAAGATCGGTCAACGTATATGATCCGTGGAGAGTGATAGAATTGACTAGTGGGAGTCACATGCATGTGCTTGCTTTCTTTAAAGAATTTTTTTGATTTTATTGAAGAAATAAGCTATACCGAAAATAAAGTTTCAAATTTTGGATTTTCAGAAGGGAGCTCTCGAGTTTTATTTTATTTTCTTTGTTTGTATCTTATAGTGACTTCCATTGAGTAGTGGTGACGGTCAAGATTGATTGGTAATATAATCTCGTGGTAATTTCTTGATTGGTGATTGTTTGCAACTTTATACCAAGTGCATATATAACTTTTTCGTTATACAGCCAAGCAGTACAAAAAATTTATTGTTTTGAGTTGTTTGTTTGGAGTCGTTTGAATAGTGTCGGTTGGAAATTAAGCGACTTAACACACATAAGGTTTGGATTCTAGGTTAGAGTTGTTTTACTGTTCAAACAACTCCAATTAAATTTGTTTAGAGTCGTTTGAATAGTAAACGACTCCAAATGTATGGAGTTGCTTTAGCTCATAAACAACTCAAAATGATTGGGGACTCATTTGAATAGTAAAACAACTCCATTGTTTAAATGGTAAAACGACTTCAACGTGAATAAAATAATATTAAAAACTAAAACAAAAAATGGTAGAAAAATGAGCTGGAGCGCAAGAGTGCCTAGTGTAGAAGTCTCCTGCACTGGGTGCACGAGAATGGAATGAAAAAGTAAAAATCAGTCCTCAATAAAAACAATTAAAACCCAGAACATTAATTATATGGGAAAGCTAATTTCAAGCATAATGAATTTAAACATTCACATTTGAACCTAAAACCCAAACCAATCATACAACCCACGGCCGAAAACCCATTTTCTTCTTCTTCTTCTTTTTCTCTCTCTTAGGCTGGGTCTCTTTGGATCTCTATTGAGTTGGGCAGAATAAAACAAGAATGAGAAGAGAACTGAGGGAGAAGAGAAGGTGGGAGGAATAAGGGGTTTTTTCTTTTTTCTTTTTTTAAAAAAAAAAAAAATTTACTGTCGTTAGGGGAACCAGAAATCACTAAATTTAAAATTTAGACTCATTTTTGTAAGTGAAACGACTCTAAACAGTTAGCCCCGTCTACTACTAAAACGAATCTAATCTAAATTAAGAGTCGTTTGAACAGTAACTGTTCAAATTACTCTAAATTTAGAGTCGTTTACTGTTCACACGACTTTAAATCTAAATTTAGAGTTGTTTGAATACTAACTGTTCAAACGACTCAAAATCTAAATTTATAGTCGTTTTTGTAAAAACAACATTATCCCAAACGACACTAAATTCTTTATTTATTATAATAGAGAACATGTTCCAAACTCTTATATATGTACGTACGTATGTCACATGTTTTATGAAACTCCTTATTTAATTGGTAACTGTCGAGATGCATGTACTGATCGAACAGTCTTGATAATGTTTGATGAAACGTCACCAAGGGCAATCATAATGAATGCTAATTCTTTTCCGTTACAAAATGAGTACTTTAACAACTTTTACATTGACATGGTAGTGTAGAATTTTGAGTCAAAATAAATTTAAAATCCCCAAATAAGCAGAAACGAGAAAAATAAAAGTAACCTAATCACACTGGACACCAAAATTTACATGATTCGGCTTAAGAAGTTTACATCCACATGAAGAGATGACCCCGAAAAAAATTACTTTCAAAAGATGAAGTATGTACAAAGAAAGGTAGTGAAAAAAGAGAGTCTTCTCTTTTCTCTAAGCCTTGCGGTGTTACAAAACGTGAGACAAAAACAATAAGATTGCACATGCTCTTGATCATGCTATGCTTCTTTCTAATTGTCGCTCTTACTCTTTCAAAAAGATCGAATAGCTATGTCTTCTTCAATAAGCAAATAGAAAACCCGCTCAGAACTTCTCCTTAAAGTAAAAGAAGGGGAAAAACGTGTGGGAGGAAGAAAAATAATTAAAAAAACTATTGGGGGCCCCCCTTGAGTTGAATTTCATCAAGTGCACACTGCAAATTTCCTCATGACATCTCCTCCGGGCCAATATCCCTAAAGGTAATCATAGCAATGCTTGAACTTGAGAACCGAAACTGCCTTAGTCAACATGTCCGTTGGATTTTCTGCCGTGGCAATTTTCATCAATGTGATATTAACCTGTTTCACAACCTCTCAAATAAAATGATATCTGGCATTAATATGCTTGGTCCTCTCATGATACATTTGACCAAAAATTAAATGTATTGCGCTTTAGCTATCGCAAAACACATTTGTGTCATCATGCTACAAACCTAGTTCACTTACCAAAGCTCTCAGGCGAATTTCTTGTTTCACTGCCACAACCATATACTCAGACTCTGTTATGGACGAAACAACGGTCAACTATAATGAACTTAGATATCAATGTTATAGAATATATTTATATTGACACTGATTGTGTTTGTTGCGACAACATTTATTGAAAAAACTTTTTCCAGTAATTAATATAATTAAAATCAATTACACAACTAATTAAATAGGAGACAAGTAGATCAGTGATTGTTTAGTTAGTTAAGTATATTGAAAGTGATAAATTCAAGACTATTAACAATAAAGTTTAGTTTGGTTTGCGGAATCAACATTTCAAAGAGAAATTAATATGTAATTGATATTATTGAGAATGAAGAAGAATACATACTCCTTAGTTTAGTGACAACACATATATTTTAATTAGAATCAAATCAAAATTACTAAAAACCCTCATATTAATTTTTTTTTTTTTTTTTAAAAAAAAAAAAAAACTCAAATTACATATATATATAAAAGTGAAAACTGGGTGGCCACCCCCAAATTCTCATCGGGGGTGGTTGTGGCCACTCCCGAAGCCCATCGGTGGTGGCCAGTCCACCCCAAAATGCTCAGGAAGCAGTCGCACCACCCGCAGAATGCCCCACAGTTTTTTTTTTTTTTTTTTTTAAAAAAAAAAAAAAAACAAAATGAAATTAAAATGAGAGGAAATAGAAAATAATGACTTGATTTTTAAAAAAAATGGAGCCTATTCTTAAAGAAATAATTATTTCTTTCATTCTATTTAGGGGAATATTTATTTCTCTCGGTAAGAAAATAATTTTTCAAAAGAGAATAATTATTTCAAATAAAAAAAAGCCTTCTAGAACAAAAATCCTCGTTATGCCATTGTGGTTTAATTTCATAAAAAAAACAACATGGGGATTCAAATCAGATTAAGATTCATATTCCGTCAAAGAGGGGTTGAATAAATTCCCCAAAACACAAAAGGACAAAAACGAAAAGAATATTTCTTCATAGTAATGATTTCCCTACATCGATCCCAACAAAAGCTTCGGATTAATTTATAGACAATATATATCTATATTATTTCATAAATTGATGTGGTCAATGCGACGTCATTTGTCAATGAGAGCATGTCAACTATTGGATGTCTTTTAACACCAATGAACCACGGACCTTTTATTCTTCTTTCTTCTTGCACTCTAATGCCACTAGCTAGAGTTTTTCCCATATCGAAAAAGAAAAATGCTCTCCTAAGAAAACTAAAAAAACCTTAAAAAAAAAAAAAAGTTGATTCTATATAACATATCACTGTCTCACCAATATCCTACTTTGTTAACGTGGTATTGTTAATTCACTTTTAAACTTTTGTTATTTTCTTTTAACAATAAATGATCTAAAGTTAGATTGATAATGACAAATCATCTTAGCATAATAGTGGTATGGTATATCACATTATTGTTATATTTTTATATCAAAACTTTTTCAAGGCAAAGTCATTTCGTGTGTTCACTCGTTTCAGATAAACTCGAGACCCATATCTTGTGCTACTCTCAGCATGGACCGAGACCCGCGATCGAGCCATCCCGTCCGAACGATGTTCTTATATAGGAAAGATTTCTTCGCGAAAATTTCGAAAAATCCTGTCGCACAGTTGTCCGTCCAGACGGTCATGGTCCACTGTCCGGACGGCTCACAGGCTTATTTTGCCTGACGCCCATTCTGACCCCCAGCCTATAAATAGGGGCCTCTGGGCACTTAGAGCTGCAAGAATTCGGTGTGAATTCCATTAGAGCTCAGAGACGTGATATCTCCTCTGAAGCCGTTTTTCAAGTGTGCTGTGCTGTAAACCGAAGTCTATCTTAGAGGTCGGCTCTAAGGTAAGAAGTTCCATTGAAGACCCCTTCAGGTAGGTGAATCTGGTTGGGAAGCGTTCGTGTTAGGTTACACGTCAGAGATCAAGGTACGACCATTGCATCGGTACATGTGAGTGTTACTATCTTGTATCTAGCTTTGTCTTCTGAATAGTGTAAATCCTGGGTTTGGCTGCCCCGGAGTGGTTTTTCTCTTAATTAAGTTTCCACTTCGTCCACAAAAATATCTGTGTCATTTACTTTCCGTTGTGCTTTAATTTTTGTTGACACTTATGCAAACACTTTACTTTTAGAAGTCATTTCAACTTTTCAATTCTTGTGATATCCGTCTTAATTTGTAATTTTTTAATTTTTTTTTTCTTGTTACACATTTGTACGTTGTTAAATCACATGCAAAAATTTATGAAAAAAGCGTAATCTGATAGAAAATTATTGATTTAATCATTTAATTAATATTCTAACACTCACTCTCAAGTGTTGACTCAAATTTCCTATTAATAAGTAGAGTTCAACCTGTAAAATATTTAATTGAAATGGAAGGTGAATGACAAAGACAAAGTTTGAATTCAAAGTCTTTGCTCTAATACCATGTTAAGGATACGTTTAGTATTGCGATTTCATAGACAAAAAATGTGATTTTGAACCAAATATAAAACAATGAACCGTTTGAAAATTGCGTTTTTAAAAATTGCGGTTTGAAAACGCAGAAAATTGCTTTTTCAAATCCCAGGCAATGTGGTGCTTTTTTGAAAACGTAGAATTCTAAAGGCCAGCCTGCGATATTTTAAAGGTCAAACTGCGATTTTGCCAAATGGTTAACTGCGTTTTTAAAAATCACTTTTTCAAATCGCATATTTTAAAGTTGCTATTTTTAAATTGTACTTTTTGAAATTGCAAACCTAAACGAACCCTAAATCACTGCTTATTCAAAAAGGTTAAGCTGATAAGAAATTATTTGTTTAATCATTTAATTAATATTCTAACATACTCAATACAAACCTTATTATCTTTTAATTGAAGGCACACACTCAATAATTAAACCTTATTATTTAATTATTTAATTTCTTAGTTTAAATTAAAGAAAGTTTTTTTTTTTTTTTGGGAACTGATCGAACTAACAAAAACTTGAGGTCCGTCGCATACGACCTCACAACCAAAGTTTTATATTCGAATCATTTTTCCTTATCTTCTGCAAATGACGACATCAGAATGGAGATTAAGATATAGTACTAGAGGCCTAATAATCTATGCATTAATCCTTTTGCTTAAATGCCTTGGCTACTCATCAATATCTTTACAGGAGGTATCATATCTTCTGTTAGAATATATTTCTATATTATGGTGATTGTTATCAAATTATTGTGATTTGTGTTAGAACAGATTCTGGTATGGTAGTTACTAAACCGGAAGAGCCTATCTCCAATATCCTACAAAAGAAAAAGCTGCGTCGGGGGAGGACCTGACAATCCCACTCCGATGCCTTTATCAGTATTATCTCAAGCGTATATCACTCTTGTATATCACAAGCAATCTGTCTCTCACCTGTCTAGTTGTGAGGTATTTATATATGGAATGTTGAGAGTGGTCCAGTTTTTTCATTGGACCACGTGTCAGATCAGTAGCGCTCGCCCACTACTCGGATCGTGGGATTGAGGTATATGCTCCACGATTGTTGAGGAGTCGGTCTTTAACCGACTAGAAATTGTGGGGTCGTGGTTCGTGTTCCACGATCATCGCGAAGTCAGCTCTAGATCGTGGAGGCATCTTCCGTAATAATAACTATTGCGCGGATCGTGGGATGTTCTTCATGGTCACGCTAAGGTCGGTTTTTAACCGAACTTGATATGTACGCAAAATCGGTAAATTACTGATTCTGGGCACGACGGTTTCGGTAATTCAAAATTTCTGTCCTAATGGGCCGAAATTCTAGCCCGTTGGGCAGGATCAAGATTATTCCCTAACAATTTGATTACATTATTTGTATTGTATTCTTTTTCTTATAAATAGGGATTATTAATTTGTATTGTAAAGATCATCAAGAATAAGACCAAAATGTAGCATCTAAGGTTTCAATACGTGAACGTAGGTCATATACCGAACTACATATATAATTTATTATATTTATTTTTTTTATTCCCTTGAATTCCCTATATGCTTATGAGTTTCTTCATCTTCAACACCGATCGAGTTTACAACATCGTGTACTTGAGCGCATTCCACCTCTTGGTCTAGAGTAAAACATAAGTAGCCATCATATATATACTGATTACAGAGTCACTCACCAAAAATCATCCCAAAAGTCACCGCAAACTAATTTACTTATAAGATTGGACTCTTTCACCGCGCATTATCGAATAGTTATTGATGTAGTGACCGAAATAGAAAGAAAGTACTAGATCAGTGAAGGAACTTGAATATGGCTTGATGAAAATGATTGACGACTTCCTCAGGTTTATCGAGGAGTTGTTGATGTATTTATAAAGAGAAAACCTTCGATCCGAACCATCTGTAAAGCACCACTTTTACAGCCTTCAATAAGAATTTGACACATCATTTAAAAGACACGAAATATTGATAGGAATCCTAGCTAGTTAAAATGGGAAGCATAGGCAGTAGTTGATTTGCATTCTCATCTTTATCTTTATCTTATTATATTTAGCTTAGTATTATTGTATTCAGTAGTTGGTTAGTATTATCATTCTTATCAATAGAAGTAGTATGGTTATCATAATGTAATAGTAGTGCATTAGGTTTCTATTAATTTTCCTATAAGATGAAGGCGATGACAATAAGAGAATAATTAAGAAATATTGTTAAGCACAATATTGTGTTTACGGTGATTCCTACCTTAAGTTGAACCTTAATCTATCATAATTCCCTTTTCCATCTCTCTATATTTCATCCACCATCGCAAATCACACATCAATTGGTATCAAAGCAATGTCGACCCAAAAGGACCGCATCGAGAAATTGGAAGGAGATATGCAGGAGCTTAAGGATAGTGTCCAGAAGCTTGTGACATCCCAGCAATAGCTCGTCACATCCATGCAAGACCACGACACCTCCATCAAAGGGCTAGAATGTTTTGTGCACGAGTTTATGGAGACTTCATAAAAAATTAATGGCGAAAATTCAAACCCCAACCGGAAACTATAACCTGCCATTGAAACCAAGGATCAAGGCTCTTTCTATTATCACAAGCATCATCATGACAGTCAAGAGGAGCAACCCAATTTCCATCAGCCAATGAAAATGGTTTTTGCTCGCTTCTTTGGCGATGAACCCATTGAGTGGCCGGATCAGGTTGTGCAATTTTTTGCTTACCAACAAACGGCAGAAGAACAGAAGGTGACACTCACTGCATTTTACCTCAAGGGCGAGGCAAATCAGTTGTGGCAATGGATACAAAAGGTGTATTGGACGGATGGCCAAATAGTGACCTGAGAGATCTTTGTAAACGAATTGCTGGCTCGTTTTGGGCCAAACGAATACGAGGACTTTGATGAAGTCCTCTCCTATATCGTACAGCGGGGTACCTTATGGGATTATTAGAAGAAATTTGAGCGACTAGCCAATCGAGTGGAAGGATGCCCCAGAAGGCTCTGGTTAGGACTTTCTTCGGTGGACTCCACGGAGACATCTCCAATGCAATAAAGATTTTTAAACCTCGCACGCTTCGTGAAACAGTTAACTTTACTCGAATGCAGGATGAACAGTTATCACAAACAAAGGCAGCGCCACGAGACGAGAACTCACCACCAACAGACATCATGCAACCTATTTGAATTCAAAGGTTTAATGCGTCCCTACCTCCAATGAAGAAGCTATCATGGGAAGCAATGCAAAAGAGGAGGAAGAAGGGCCTTTGTTTCAACTGCGATGAACGATTCACACTAGGACATCGATGTGAGGTGAAACATCTGTTCATTATTGAAGTAGAACCTGAAGGAGGACAATGGAAAATTGGGGAGAAATTCTTAAACATTTTTGGTGTCGGATTTGAGTTTAGAAATTTCAAAATGCTAGAATCTAAGGTTAATAGGCAAACCCTAGGAGAGAAAATAGAGTTTTTTTTTTTTTTTTTTTTTGAAAATGGGAGAAGATGGGAGAAATGAGCTAAAAAACTCTCTAAAGCAATTTCAATACAAGCAAGTGGGCTGTCCGAACAAGCAAGTAGGTTGTCCGGACAAGCGTGTGCGTGGTGCCGCTCTTGAGCAAGGCTATCCAAACACATAAATTGTCCGTCCAGACGCACACAAAAAACTGGGACTTACTGGAAGTCCCGTTCGCAGGTCGTCTGGACATGGCAGCAAACACCAACTTCCTACCAAGCCTGTCCGGACACAGATTTGTTCCATTCGGACGCAAAACATAGAAACTTAATTTTAAATGTCTTCTAAGTGTTCTGGTTGCACATTTTACCGAATTATTCATTGAATTAGCCTAATTCATATTTTTAACACTTAATTAATATATTGGAAGTTACAGATCCCTTCCATAAAGAATATCTTCGATCTCCACCTTCTTATACCCGAAATTTGTGCCGTTGAACTTCTCAATTTCAATCTTTCCTTCTTCTACTGCCATCGCTCCCACCTGAACCAAATGCTTTGATACCAGTTATTAGGAAATTATTCTTATTCCAAGATCCGTGAGATGCGAAAAATAAGAAGAAAACGGAATGAAAGACTTTTAGGCAATCACACAAGAACACAAGATTTACGTGGTTTACCACTAAGGGCTACGTCCTTAGAGTTACAACAAATTTCACTATGATGAAAAAAAATAATACGAGGCACTTTTACAATTCAGAAACGTTGATTAAACTATTCAACTCCCAAACCCTCCATAGAAAGCCTAGAAAAGACCTCTCAGTGTTTCCACAATTTTCTCATCACAACAGAGTCTCGAAACATGTCTTTAAATAAAAAATAGGAGTGTCCAAGCGGCTGTGTCCGAATACCACTAGGGTTCCGTAGCTCCACGCCCTGCGTGTCCGGACACGCTAACGTGCTGTCCTCACAACCCTCAAACGAAACAATTTATGGAACTCTTGCCCGGACTAGGCTGACAAAAGCCAGTTTTTGGAGGTCCTATCTGGACAGAACAATCTCTTTTTGGGACAGTCTCCACACTACAACAGGGTTCTTTCAATGGTCTTAGAAATCCTGAACGGATGTGGACCCCTCAAACAACAACCCCAATTACTATTCCATTGCACTAGATTTGCCTTTTGAAAATCACGAATTTCACCGGAATTATTTTGGTCGTCCAAATGCACTTTGCTACCCTAAGAAGTAATTATTTTGGCCGAGTAGTGCAAAATTATGAGTCTTCTATATATGAAGAATCCTCCCAAAGGCTTTTTCCAAATTAGGCTTGAAACGAACCTAAACGGGCAAAAAAAGTGAAATAGGGTTGAACAGGACCGGAAAATTGGTCCGGTCGATTCAGATATCCGATCAGTTTGGCCGAATAGCAGTCAGAATGACAACAAGCGTGGGTCGGAATTCGATTTGGGTCTCAGGTCAACTCACGGGCGGGTGAGCTCGTCAACTCTTTTCGAATCGGGATCAAGTCAAGCAACAAACTTAAACGACATCGTTTTAGTCTTGGGCCAAAAATGACATATGTGACCACTTATGGTCTGTCTCTATTAATATCTGTGGAGTGAAGTCGTTAAGGCTTGATTCAAAACGACGTCGTCTGCTTCTTTAAGGGACACAAGCTTGTGAGTGAATTGAAACTGCATCATCCAGATTATTTGGAACGACGCCGTTTCGTTCACTAGGCGTGTTTTGAAAAACGAATCGTTGGTACGTTCAAGTGGCGTCGTTTTAATGAACTGGTTCATCTTCTTGATGGCGATCGACGCATGGAACGTCAAATTAACTCGAATAGGGATTTATGATTTCCACTTTTTCCCTTTTTCAACATATCTTACGTGTACTTTTTGAGATGGGGATGATTCCCAATTCTTTAGAAAAAACGTTGGAGAAAGGGGTTCGATGATTTTTCACAGAAAAAGTTTTTTTTTTTTATATCTTCTTCCCTTGTTTTCTGTAATAGAGGTTTCTTAGACAACTTTCTATTGGCAGTTAAACGTTATTTCTTTGTTGTTCTTACTTTGTTCTCCAACTTGGCTGGATCTGAGACAACTTAAAGAAATCAAATTGATAAAAAAGGTTAATTATAAATCTCGTTAGAGGCCAGCTGGTTTATCAAATGAGAGAACCAATTGAGAACATGAATGAATTCCTAGGTCACAGCATCGATTTATACATGCAGTGACCTAGGAACTCTTCGGAGAGTTGAATCTCAATCAAAAGACACAACTCTTGGAAGGGTTGACTCTATGCCGTACCAAGAGGCAAGAGACACCTCCAATGGGAACCTATCACCCAAAGGAGATAATTGTATTGTGGGGGTACACACTCTTATAGTGTTATATATCATCGATCCCACATAAACCTTCCTCCCCAATGTTGAAGTGCTCCCTTTTTCTCTGTTTTATTGTAATAAATCGTAATTATCTCATATTTTTATCCTTGTTATCTTGCTGTTGTTTGTGCTTATCGTTATATCTACTTGTAGAGATCTCTTCTTAGCCTTTGTCAAAATTTTATCTTGTCTGTCATCCTTAAAATTCTGTGAACAAATTCCCGTTGACATATCACATTATAATAATACATGCGGTCCCCCATCCCCCTCACACAGTTCCTTCCAGATTCTATTCCCACAACAACCAATCAGCACCATTTTTCCTCCATAGGGTTTTGGCTGCATATGGGAAGATGATAAGGAGGGTTTCGAATGAGAAGAGAACATTGAAGCCACTTGGACCTCTGCCGCGCGACTGCCTAGATGGCTATATATACATGTCAACTACGCCGCTGGATATGTAAATTAAATAGAGTAAGGATATGAAGATAGTTGATAGAGAAGGATTTATGGCCGCCATTTGTCCATGGTGTCTTGCATGAAGAGAGAAAGAGTGGAGTTGAGCCAAGAACGACTTGCCGACATTTGCTGTTAAGCAATATGCTATGGATTGGCTCCATCGGTCAAGTCTTTCTTGGCTCTCGTTCGCTCTCTCTACCTCTCATGCGAGGCCCTCGAGAAACCAGACATATATATATATATATATATATATATACACATATCAAACGACACTAATTTTTTGTAGTGATTGTTTCTGCAATAGTTAATTTCGTTTGTCACATGGTCTTTAGTGCTTGTCTTGTCAAAAAGATAGACACGGTACAATGATAATAGAAGTTCGATCAGAACCCAGTGTTTTAGGCATTGTTGTGTTCGACTATTAATTAGCTTTGCACTTGCATTTGGTTGGATTAATGTTGGCATTTGTACATGCATGGACGTGCACAGGTTTTGCGTAGGCGCTAAGTGTGATCACATTCTTGGCATTTTACTATATATATATATATATTGGATCCTAACCCTTATGATTGACTAATTTTGTGGATTTAACATTCATAACCACGGGGAAAAGATGCAATTGACTTGCGAGTAAATCTATACATCATTTTTTGTTACCTGAAAATGGATGTGGCGTGGTCGATCTCCTCATATATATCATGAATTTTTCTGTTGGGAGGACCATGCCGGCCACATTAGCTTTGAGGTGATACAAAGTTGATGTATATATAGTTGTAATGACACACAAAAAAACGCTAGTTATTTTGCGTTGTCGCCCCAAAATGAGTACTATTTTATTTTGAAGCTTTCTTATAATAATTTATAAAGTCCAGTTCCATTTAGTAAGTAGGCAATATGAGACTTAACACCTATGCGTGTCTTTATAAACCACACACTTTCTATATAGGCTACACATCCTCCTAGTATGCATGAAACTGGAGTGTTACAAACTCTTCCTCTAAAACCACTGATGTCCTCGTCAGAATCACGTCAGGTGGTGCAGATTGATATAACGACTAGCGTTTTTGTCTGGATTGTTACAATAGCATTATTCAATTCATTGATCACACCTTATTGAATGCTTATATATAAGGCGGCCATGGAAAAGATGGATCGAATTGACACCTATTGATGTTGGTGTGTGTATATATAATTAAGGTGATAGATTTTTGATGTGATATAGACGTACGTCGATTAATGACCACTGTCTTTCTCTTCCTTTCGAGTCACAAAATAGATTAATTCCATCGAGAATTTTTGAAGGGAAATCTTTATAATTGTCGTTAATTAATAGTTTCAGGCGAATTTATAAATGTATCTATATATCCTTCATTGAGGTTATTTTCTATCTGACAGAAAATTCAAGGAAGTTTGCACATATATATTGCACCGTAATAAAACTTTGGTCGAAGATCGGTCAACGTATATGATCCGTGGAGAGTGATAGAATTGACTAGTGGGAGTCACATGCATGTGCTTGCTTTCTTTAAAGAATTTTATTGAAGAAATAAGCTATACCGAAAATAAAGTTTCAGAATTTGGATTTTCAAAAGGGAGCTCTCAAGTTTTATTTTATTTTCTTTGTTTGTATCTTATGGTGACTTCCATTGAGTAGTGGTGACGGTCAAGATTGATTGGTAATATAATCTCGTGGTAATTTCTTGATTGGTGATTGTTTGCAACTTTATACAAAGTGCATATATAACCTTTTCGTTATACAGCCAAGCAGTACAAAAAAAATTACTGTTTTGAGTTGTCTGTTTAGAATCGTTTGAATAATATCGGTTGGAAATTAAGCGACTTAACACACAAGGTTTGGATTCTAGGTTAGAGTTGTTTTACTGTTCAAACGACTCCAATTAAATTTGTTTAGAGTCGTTTGAATAGTAAACAACTCCAAATGTATGGAGTTGCTTTAGCTCATAAACAACTCAAAATGATTGGAGACTACTACAAAAAATTTGTTCATTAGCGGCCAGGAAATTTGGCCGCTAATAATGTTATTTTGGCCGCTAATAGTCCGACGCTAAAGACTATTAGCAGCTACTTTTTTGACTCGCCGCTAATAATTGTTTTATAGCGACGAACTTTGTGGCCGCTAAAAATAATTTTATCTGCCGCAATTTTTTTGTTACTTGAGTCTAAAGTCGCCGCTAATACTAGACTATTAGCGGCGACACGTATGTAGCCGCTAATAGTTAAAATGCTCTAATAGTCTAGTATTACCGGCCACATTTGTGGCCGCTAATACTATTAAAAAATGGAATATATATATATATATATATATATATATATATTATTTTTTTAAAAAAAAATATTAATCATATCCATTCATCCTCACTGCATTAATTAAATCTATATATTCAAATATATATATATATATATATATATATATATATATATATATATGTGTGTGTGTGTGTGTGTGTGTGTGTTTTTTTTTTTTTTTTCAATTGTAGTAACACATGGAGACGCCACATGTAATCAAGCCAAAAAATCTCATCAGTCATCACAGTTACAGCTCTTGGATTGACTTAGAAAGCCCAACACGTTTTATGCATAAAGAAAAAAAAAAACAAAACAAAAGATTTGTTCATTACAGAATGGAATACATGGCACTGCAAATTGTATCACATTGTTGGGATGACCGACCTTATTACTGCACATACAACAAGTTCCTACCTCGAATCTGCATTATCTTCCAACATTGTAACCATGCTTTTGATTATATGACAATCACGAGCATTTTCCTACAGAAACAGAAATTACAATCACGAGCATTTGCCTTTGTCTTTTTGTCTGTAAAATTATGATCAGTATAGCATATGTCGCTTTTGTAAGGAGTTATTGTCAAAGAGCCGTTTACGTGTTTGGAACTCTAAAAGTGCTTTAGCACTGCCAGAGTAACCAAATGACGAAAGAGGACATCACGAAAGTGCTTTTTATTCTCCTTCGGTCTAAATTCACAAAGAGCTACTCTTTTAGCACCTTTCTAATAGATTACAAATGAACCCGGCTCAGTAAGGCATTTCATCAAACAGTTAGTGGGCATACAGATAAGTGTCATGAAAAACTAGCGGACCAAGAATTGTGATTAATCAAAATGAATCTTGCAAGAACATAAAGAAACACATCATGAGCTTATATACATGCACATTAATCTACGTGCCAAGGTTAACAGCTGGTCAAAAATTATTCAAAGAAGAAAAAAAAAAAAAAACTTCGGTATGTAGTGTTCAGAAATAGAAAGCAAATGCAGAGAGGCCCGAGAACCGAAAAACAGAAAAAGCTTACCTACACAGATGAAATCCCGCAAAAATCTCAGGCCTCAGAGAAAGAGAGGAAAAAAGCTCATGGAGTCATGGTCCTGATTTGAAAGGCGCCGTACCAAGAACAACCCACACCATACACCAATTGTCCAACAAGGAACCCAAGCATAAACAGACGATCACATGGCCAAACACAGTTTTTAACAACCAGAAAAATACCCATAAAAATCCCTCAACACATCACAAACAAGCCACGGCTCCACTGGGCCGAACACACACGTACTCACTGCATAGGTTCTACCCATTCAAACACCCAGCAGAAATCCATAGGAAACCCAATAGAAATTACAAGAAATCGTCTAGAATTTACCTTAAGAATTTTCTGTTTAATCACAGACAATTCCACCGAAAATCATCTCTCAAACTGCCAGACCCATAGCCATCCCGCTGGAAATCGCCTCTGGAACGGCCGGAAATCGCTCCCTGCCTCGCCGGATCTCTGTTTTGGCCACCGGAAATCGCACCTCCGTCGACCCACCTGAAAATCCAGCGTCTCTGGCCCCCGACTGACGACCCAGCATTGAGCGTCGAGCCTCCTGCTCCTCCGGCGTCAACCCCGCTCCACAGGAACCGCCGGGCCGTCCTGCATCGCCGGAAGTCGGGCCCCAGGTCGCCGGATCGCCCCTGGTTCTCTCCTCTCCCGTCGATCTCTCTCTGTCTCCCGATCTCTCACTCTCCCTCTCTCGGCATCTCTCTCTCTTCCAATCTCTCACTCTCTCAATCCCTCTCATTCTCTGTTTCACTCTCTCTCTCAAACCCACTCTATGTGAAGCCGGGAGAAAGAAAAATGAAGAAGAAAAGAAAAGGAGAACAAGAAAGAATTGAAGAAAGAAAGGGCTGGCCAGGGAGAAAGGAAGAGAAAAGAAGAAAAAAAAAAAAGGAGTTCGAAATTTTTTTCAAAAAAACAGGGTGCGCGCGGGAAACAAAAAATTTTGAGTCCCGCGCGCCAACCACCCCTCCACCCCTCAAAAAAAAAAAAAAGCTTCAATTAATATAAAACTTAAATTAAAAACAAAACAAAAAAAAAAAAATTAAAAGATTTAAAAATTTAAAACTTTATTTTTTGATATATGACAAAAATTATGTTAATAATTATTTTAAAAAAAATTACGAAAAGAATTAAATATAATTTTTTTTTAAATGAGTTCATTTTTTTATTTCAAAAAGTAAAATAAAATTTTAATCAACTGAGATTATTCTCAATTTTATTATTATTTTTTTTTTATTTTTAAATTTAAATTTAATTATTTTTTTAATGTGTTTTCAGTTTATATATAACGATTGATCGGACTAATTAATGCACTATGATTGATTAGATGGTCTATCGATCATATTGTTCTATCATGATTGATCAGTCTACTACACTATGATCGATTGGACGTTCGATTGAATCTTCACTGTGTCAAGTCTGGTCGATCAAACTCTATCACGATCAATAGATCATCCGATCCATCATGATAGATCATTATGATCGATAAATCATCTGATCAATCATGGTAGATCATCTGATCGATCACAATAAATCATCTAATCAATCCGGATAGATCAATAAGATCGATAGATCATCCGATCAATCATGGTAGATCATATGATCAGTCATGATAGATCATCCGATCGATCATGATAAATCATCCGATCGATCATGATAGATCATCCGATTGATCATGGTAGATCAATAGGATTGATAGATCATTTGATCGATCATGATAGATCAATAGGATCAATAAATCATCTGATCAATCATGGTAGATCATCCGATCGATCATGATAGATCATCCGATCAATCATGATTGATCATCCGATCGATCATGATAGATCATCCGATCAATCATGATTGATCATCCGATCGATCATGATAGATCATCCAATCAACAGATCATCCGATCAATCATGGTAGATCATCTGATCGATCATAATAGATTAATAGGATCGATAGATCATCCGATCGATCGTGATAGATCAATAGGATTCATAGATCATCCAATCAATCATGGTAGATTATCCGATCGATCATGATAGATCAATAAGATGGATAGATCATCTAATTGATCATGATAGATCAATAGGATTGATAGATCATTCAATCAATCATAGTAGATCATCCAATTGATCATGATAGATCATCCGATCGATCATGATAGATCAATAGGATCGATAGATCATCCGATCAATCGTAGATCATTCAATCGATCATGATAGATCATCCAATCGATCATGATAATAGGATCGATAGATCATTTTATCAATCATGAAAGATCAATAGGATCAATAGATCATCTTATCGACCATGATAGATTAATAGGATCGATAGATCATCCGATCAATCACTGTAGATTATCTGATCGATCATGATAGATCAATAGGATCGATAGATCATTTGATCGATTATGATAGATCCATAGGATTGATTGATCATCCGATCGATCAATAGGATCAATAGATCATCCGATCAATCATGATAGATCAATAAGATCGATAGACCATCCGATCAATCACGGTAGATCATCTGATTGATCGTGATAGATCCATAGGATCGATTATGATAGATCAATAGGATCGATAGATCATCCAATCGATCGTGATCGATCGATAGGACTGATATATCATCCAATCGATCCTGATCAATAAATAGGACCAATAAACCATCTGATTGACCATAGTGCATTAATTATGAAAACAATTTTTTAAAAAAAAAAAAAATAATAAACGAAAAACTAGTTTTCTATTAAATTTAAAAAAAAAATAAAAAAGAATGCTTTTTTTTTTTTTGTTGAAAGAAAAACCAAAAATTAACTTTTTTTTTTTAAAAAAAAAAAAACCAATTTTTCGAAAAAAAAAATTATTTTTTACAAACAAATTAAAGAAAAACAAAAAATAAATAAAAATGAAAAAATATATATATTTTTTTAAAAAACGTAAAAATATTATTAGCGGCCACTTAATAGTTTTATTATTAGTGGCGACTAATGTCGCCGCTAATAGCTTCCCGGAATATTCCGTAGCTCCCTCGCCAAGTTATTAGCGGCCACTTATTAGCGACGACTCAAATTTCGACGCTAATATTAATATTTTTGTGTATTAGCGTCCATCTTGATAGACCAATAGGATTGATAGATCATCCGATCGATCGTGATCGATCAATAGGACCGATAGATTATTCGATCGATCGTAATCGATCAATAGGACCAATAGATAATCCGATCGATCGTGATCAATCAATAGGATTAATAGATCATTCGACCGATCTTGATAGACCAATTGGATCGATAGATCATCCAATCGATCGTGATCGATCAATAGGACCGATAGATCATCCGATCGATCCTAATCAATAAATATGACCAATAAATCATCCGATTGATCGCGATCAATTGATCTTGATAGACCAAATATGATCGATAGATTATTTGATCGATCGTGATAGAGTTCGACTGATCAGACTTCACACAATGAAGGTTTGATCGATTAATATGATTGATAAACCATCTGATTGACCATAGTGCATTAATTGTGAAAACAATTTTTTTAAAAAAAAAAAAAAAAAGAAAAAAGAATGATTTTTTTTTAGTTGAAAGAAAAACCAAAAATTAACTTATTTTTTTTTCTTTTTTTTTTTTAAAAAAAAAAAACCAATTTTTCGAAAAAAAAATTTATTTTTTACAAACAAATTAAAAAAATTAAAGAAAAACAAAAAAAAAAATTAAAAATGAAAAAGATTTATTTATTTATTTATTTTTTTAAAAAAAAAACAAAAAATTTTGAAAACATTAAAAAAAAAACAAAAAACAAAAAAAAAAGTAAAAATATTATTAGCGGCCACTTTTTAATCAATTATTAGTGGCCACTTTTTTGGCCGTTAATAGTTTTATTATTTGCGGCGACATTAGTTGCCGCTAATAGTTTTCCAGAATTTCCCGCAACTCCCCGCCAAGTTATTAGCGGCGACCCAAATTTCAACGCTAATATTAATATTTTTTGTGTATTAGCATCCATTTTTAGCGGCGACAATTAGGCGGCCGCTAATAGTTTATAAATAGTGGCAACTATTAACGGCCAGTTGTGTTTGGCCGCTAATAGTTTATTATTAGCGACCACTTTTAAAAGTGGCCGCTAATAATATGGTTATTAGCGGTCACTATGCGTTGGCCGCGAATAATGTGCACATACTCATTTGAATAGTAAAACAACTCCATTGTTTAAATGGTAAAACGACTTCAATGTGAATAAAATAATATTAAAAAATAAAACAAAAAATGGTGGAAAAATGAGCTGGAGTGCAAGAGTGCCCAGTGCAGGGTACACGAGAATGGAAAGAAAAAGTAAAAATCAGTCCTCAATAAAAACAATTAAAACCCAGAACATTAATTATATGGGAAAGCTAATTTCAAGCATAATGAATTTAAACATTCATGTTTTAACCTAAAACCCAAACCAATTATACAACCCACGGCCGAAAACCCATTTTCTTCTTCTTCTTCTTCTTCTTCTCTCTCAGGCTGGGTCTCTTTGGATCTCTCTTGAGTTGGGTAGAATAAAACAAGAATGAGAAGAGAACTGAGGGAGAAGGGAAGGTGGGAGGAATAAGGGGGAAATAAGGGGGTTTTTTTTAAAAATAAAAAAATAAAAATTTACTGTCATTTGGTGAACCAAAAAGCACTAAATTTAAAATTTAGACTCATTTTTGTAAATGAAACGACTCTAAACAGTTAGCCCTGTTTACTACTAAAACGAATCTAATCTAAATTTAGAGTCGTTTACTGTTCACACGACTTTAAATCTAAATTTAGAGTTGTTTGAATACTAACTGTTCAAACGACTCAAAATCTAAATTTAGAGTCGTTTTTGTAAAAATGACATTATCCCAAACGACACTAAATTCTTTATTTATTGTAATAGAGAACATGTTCCAAACTCTTATATATGTACGTACGTATGTCACATGTTTTATGAAACTCCTTATTTAATTGGTAACTGTCGAGATGCATGTACTGATCGAACTGTCTTGATAATGTTTGATGAAACATCACCAAGGGCAATCATAATGAATGCTAATTCTTTTCCGTTACAAAATGAGTACTTTAACAACTTTTACATTGACATGGTAGTGTAGAATCTTGAGTCAAAATAAATTTAAAATCCCCAAATAAGCAGAAAAGAGCAAAATAAAAATAACCTAATCACACAAGACACCAAAATTTACGTGATTCGGCTTAACAAGTTTACATCCACATGAAGAGATGACCCGGAAGAAATTTACTATCAAAAGATGAAGTACGTACAAAGAGAAGTACTGAAAAAAGAGTCTTCTCTATTCTCTAAGCTTTGCAGCGTTACAAAACGTGAGACAAAAACAATAAGATTGCACATGCTCTCTATCATGCTATGCTTCTTTCTAATTGTCGCTCTTACTCTTTCAAAAAGATCGAATAGCTATGTCTTCTTCAATAAGCAAATAGAAGACCTGTTCAAAACTTCTCCTTGGAGTAAAAGAAGTGGAAAAACGTGTGGGAAGAAGAAAAATAATTAAAAAAACTATTGGGGCCCACCTTGAGTTGAATTTCATCAAGTGCACACTGCAAATTTCCTCATGACATCTCCTCCAGGCCAATATCCCTAAAGGTAATCATAGCAATGCTTGAACTTGAGAACCGAATCTGGCTTAGTCAACATGTCCGTTGGATTTTCTGTCGTGGCAATTTTCATCAATGTGATATTAACCTGTGTCACAACCTCTCAAATAAAATGATATCTGACATTAATGTGCTTGGTCTTCTCATGATACATTTGACCAAAAATTAAATGTATTGTGCTTTAGCTATCGCAAAACACATTTGTCTCATCCTGCTACAAACCTAGTTCACTTACCAAAGTTCTCAGGCGAATTTCTTGTTTCACTGCCACAGCCATATACTCAGCCTCTATTTTGGACAAAACAACGGTCGACTATAATGTCTCATTCCAGCTAATGTCACACCCCAATAGAGTGAAATAAAACCTATATGAGATTTTCTCTTACCTAGATCACCAACATAATCTGAATCGACATACCCAAAGACACTCAAATTGATACCACCCCATCATAGACTAAACCAACGTCTCAGACTAAACCTACGTCTTTAGTGCCCCGTAAATAGCTGAGTACCCCTTTTACTATTCGCGAGTGAACCTTGCTAGGATTAGCCATGTAGCGACTAACAGCATTAATTGCCTATGAAATATCTTAACGAATGCACATCATAGCATACATGATGCTCCCAATTGCACTGGTGTAAGGAACACATGACATGAACCACTCCTTTTCCTCACTCAGTGACGATAACCCTACTGAAAGTCTGAAATGAGTGGCAAGCAAAGTACTCACTCGTTTTGAATTCTTCATACCAAAGTGTTCAAGTACTTTCTTAATGTACTTTTTTTTATGACAAGTACAACTTTTCCTCTTTACTATCCCTGTGAATCTCCATTCCTATGATTTTCTTCACAGCCCCCAAATCCTTCATTCCAAAGTCATCACTCAACTAAGACCTCAATCTCTTAATCTCTACATTTGTTTAGTACCAATAAGCATGTCATCCACATATAGCAAAAAATAAACAAAAGAACCATTTGACAATTGCTTGTAATACACAAAGCTATCATCGCTACTTCTAGAGTAACCATGACCGACTATAAAGCTGTCAAAATGCTTGTACCACTATCTAGAAGATTGTTTCAAACCATATACTAATCTCCTCAAATGACAAACGTGATCTTCTTTACCTTCAACAAAGAACCCCTCTAGTTGATGCATATAGATGGTTTCCTCAGGCTCCCTATGTAGAAATGTTGATTTCACATTAAATTGCTCAAGCTTCAAATCAAATAGAGCAACCAGAGCAAGCAACACGCGAATAGAGCTATGTTTCACAAAGGGAGTGAAAACTTTATTGAAATCCATACCTTCTATTTGAATATAGCCCTTTGCTACCAAACGTGCCTTGAACCTTGGATCCTCAACCCTTGGTATCCATTTCTTTTTCTTGAAGACCCATTTGCAACTGACAGTCTTAGTGCCTTTAGGCAATTTCACCAACTCCCAATTCTGGTTCTTATGAAGAGGCTCAATCTCAACATTAATGGCAACAACCCATTGTGTAGACTCACTACTTTTGACAACTTCTAAATAAGTGGAAGGCTCCTGAACTGTAGTGTCATCTGCCACAGTAAGTGCATACGCTACCAAATAAGCAAAGCCATATTTCTGAGGTTGCCTAATTCTCTATCTACCGGTCGCAATATTGGTTTCTTGCTCTTCTTATGGATCATCATTGTTAGTTTGTGATTGCTTGGATTCTATTGGACAAAATCACTTTTATGTAATGATGCTTTTTATTAGGGATTCAGTTATTTTCAGAGTCTTCATTTCAGAGCTTTGTTTCTAGAAGATTCTGCACAAATTCCAAGTAAGAGCAATCGGATCCCTTGCCTTCGTCCGAACGACGTGATATTCCGTCCGGATGCTCAGCTATTAAAGCATCATCCGTCCGGACGACGAGAACTTTCTGTCTGCACCTTCCTCTGTGTCGAGAAGCTTCGAACTGGTCTAGGTTGCATCCGTTCGGACGTCTCAGCAACACGGTCGGACGTCTTTCAGTGTTCGACAAGGAAAAAGATTTCGTTCCAAAAGATAGATATGGAAAGAAAGCTGCAACCGCCCGGACAATGTGTGTTCCCGTCCGGACGCTATCCTTGATAAGGCAAGATGTGCATACAAAGTTCAACCGTCCGGATGTCACTCTCCATGGTCTGGACACACAAGTCTTAATATGGAAATAGTTTGCCACAGAAGTTTAACCGTTCGGATGACAGACTCTATGGTCCGGACGCTGAAGCTTCAATATGAAAATTGCGTGCAGCTAAAGTACAACCGTTCGAATGCTAGGGCAACACCATTCGGACGTGGCTCTATTCAGGAAAGAATTTCAATCGATTTTGGAAAGCCGATCGCACAGTTGTCTGTCTGGATGCCGCCTAGCAAAATCGCATCTGACACGATTTAGGTTTCTATGGCCTATAAATAGAAATCTCTAGGCATGTAATTTGTAAGAATTCAGTAGTGAATTCCGTAGTGCTTAGAGAGTTTATTTTTAGAGTTATTGTGCTGATCCACTCACTCTCAAGCCATTGCTAAGTGCTATTGCTGTAACGCCCCGCCTTTTACAAAAAGGCGTAAGTGAAAATTTCAATTTCCACGTGACATTACTACATCATCAAAGTATAAATTGGCAGCGGAAAATATAATTTATCCAACAGGCTTGGATTAAATAACACATTAGAGCCTTTAAATTAAATACCTCAACTTACATTAAAATAATAATAAAAGGTCTTACAAATAAATACACATAAAAGCAAAACATAAGGGCCACCACGGCACACGTTCTATGTAATAGTAGTCATATTACAAACCATAAAATAAAGCATAAGATGTCTAGAAAGTACATAAAATAAAACCTAATAACGACATGGGAGATAAACTGTTCAGCAAGTCTATCATAAAAAGGAGACTTTAGACAGTCTCATCTATGAAACCAGAATCATCATAAGGCTCCTGATAATCCTGATACTCGTCAGTGTCTGTGCCTGCACAGTCATCTATGAGAAGGTGGTTATAACCACAATCCCATAGTTCCATAAGTGAGCTAACTGTCATTCAACAACATCATGATTTATGTGTTATTTTAAGGAACAGATATGACATAATGATGTGGTGATAGTTTTTCATGCAAAGTTTAACAGTTTATATAGTGATTACACTCCTCTCTTGTAAGGGCACGTTCCCCCGTTTAATTGTGTTTCTCGAGGCCGTCCCCTCTACATTACATTTTAATTAACTTGTTTTCGCACTATCGGAGACCTCCCTCCTCTAGTACTTTGAAAGCCGTTCTAATCAATATGATTATTATTGTTTCCGGTTCAACTCTATCATGAACCTTTGGGAGACGTTGCGCCCAATATTAATAGGTTGATTATTAACAGTATGCAATAATCAGTCACACGCATCCAATTAAAATAAAACATAAACACAACATTACTGAAATCCAGTGCTACCCTCAGTAAGTATAAAAATACTTACAGCCCTTTTGTGCTGTCTCAATTCATCATCTGCATCAAATACATCCACATGTGCATACTAGGTCAATATCATTACTTCTAGGAACTCATGCCTAAACATGAATTCCAAAGTCACATAGTATATAAATGGAAGCGATCATCATGACTAGAATTCAACATGTAAATTTTCAAACGTTAATACCTTAATCCATATTTCCATAAAATACTAAAACTCCAAACAAGACCTAATCCTTTCTAGGGAGCATCAATCCAATTATCAAACTAATTAACAAAACATATTAACTCTAACAATTATCATATATTAAAGAACTCATAATAAAACATCATGCTCAATTTCTATAATCAATTTTATATTAAAGTAAACTAATATTTTTAACATGTTTTTAATTTAGTTATTGAGACTACATAATTATTATAATCTTTATTAACTCCCTAACATTATCTAGACATCAAATCGTCATACTAATTAATTTAATTATAATGTCGAATATATCATGTTGTTATTATAGAAGCATTTATAAATAATGACTAAAATACTTATTTTCTTGAGAATCGTTTTATCAACATTTTTAATAGCTATATAATTATATCACAATTAGGTATTTTTCTTTTTACAAAAATAACATAATAATATATCTTAATTAATATAAATAATTTAAAATAACTTTGTTCTTTATTAGATTAGGCAGAATAATAATATATATATATATTTTAAATATATAGAATAACATAATAGGACATTTGACATATATATATATAGAATTATAAGATACATATATATATAAATATATATATGTACAATATTATAAAATGTATATATACACATGCACCGAAAAGATATATATATATATATAGATATGTATGCATAGTATTATAGTATATATATATGCACTATGTTCAGTATACTATATATATATTGAGAAAGAGGCCCACGTTGTATGAAGACAAGCTTGGCAGTTTTCATCAGATCGGGTTCCTGGGAGTTGCCGTCGTTCTGGCCGCCGGAGCTAGAGATCATAACCACAGCCAGGTGTTGATCTTACTGTTGAGGAGATCCGTGAGGTCCTGAACACAGTCTAGGCCCGAGACAGTGAGCAGGACGCCGGGGCAGTCCGTGGAGTGGTTCTTGAGGTTCTGAGTTGAGATGGGATGGATGGTTGGGGTCTTGATGTCACGTACACACGGTTGCTGAGTTCGTGCTGCATGGGTTTCGCATGGTCGGCTGCCCGTCGGGGTTCGGGTTTCTCGGGGTCATGGTGTTTCTGCCTGGGTCCACAACGGTTCTGCCGGTATAAGGGTATCGTGTTGGCTGGGGTCACTGTTGCTGAGTCTCGGTGGTCAGCTGGGCTCACTGAGCTTCACGGTGGTCACTGGGTTCACGGTCATCGGCGTGTTGGGCTCGGCTGGTTTGAACTTCACTGCTCGCCGGAAGGCAGGTCATGGGTTTCACGCACGGGCCTCTACAGACTTGGTGTTTGCTGCTACGGTTTCACTGGGTTACGGGTCTGCTGGGTAAGGGGGTTCTGGATCAGTGGGTTCAGCTGGATGGGTTGGGTGTCCGAGTCAGCACACCGGATATGGCTTCCGGGTTCATGGAACACGGCTGTGGGTCTGAGTCTTGACGCCATGCACGGTTGAGCCTCGGCTTGGGATGGGTTCGACGTTGACAGAATCATGCACGGTCTGGGTTGGACGGATCGTGGTGTACGGTTCCAGCTGCATGGTCTGCGTGGTTCAAGCACCGAAGGCCGGCTTGCTGAAATGGTGCCGGGTTGCTCTTGGTTTCACCGGGTCGTGGGTCCTCTCCTGATCTCTCTCATCTCGCCCTCTCACTCACTCTGTTTCTCTCTGACTCACTTCAAACAGAAGGAACAGAAAGAAAGATTGAAAAAGAGGAGAAAGGAAACAATAAATAAAGAAGGAGGAAGCTTTAGTAATCAGCGAGGTGTGAGTTTCTGATGTAGAGGGAGTCAGTTATAAAGGCCCGAAAAGGCTTAGGCAGCAATTGTGAATGGCTGTAATGAGTGCATTAGCTGGAGAGTGAATGGCTGTAATGAGTGCCTGAGCTGGAGAGTTTAATAAAAATAGTGGAGGTCGGCTGATTTTAAAACAGATAAGTGGTTGATTAATTTAAAGCAATAAATTATATATCGAATCTCCTGCAGATCAAGTTAATCTGCAGGTATTTTTACACTAGGTTTTTATCAATTTAATAAATCACTAGAGTAACATTTTAAACCCGTTTTGAGTCTAGTTCGTTTCATAAATGAAAACATTTTATTACGAAGTTTAATAGACATAGTATTTATTATACTAAATAATAAAGTGTCAAAATAATATTTTGCACAACTATAAAATAAAGATAATTAATCTAATGATTAATCATTTGTCTATTTTAACTCAGTAATATTCGGTTATAAATAAAATAATTACCAGTTTTATTATAATACAGTTCATTAAATCAATTGCAAATATTATAAAAAGATAGAAAATAATTATTTTCCATCTTTACTCAAAATATTAATATGTTTTAAATTCTGGGGCGTTACAATTGCTGTGTTGAACTGAAGTCTATCTTAGGGGTTGGCCCTAAGGTAAATGATTTTATTGAAGACCCTTTCAAGTAGGTGACTTGGTTGTGAGACGTTCGTATTGGGTTACATGTCAGAGTGCTAGATACGATCGCTGCATCGTGTATGTGAGTGTTACTGTCTATGTACTTGCTTTGTCTTCTAAATAGTGGATATCCTGGGTTTGGCTGCCCCAGAATGGTTTTTCTCTTAATTGAGTTTCCACTTTGTCAACAAAATATATGTCTCTTTATTGTCCGCATTGTGATATTTTGTTGCACACTATTGCACACACTTGATAAATTAGAAGTCCTATAATTTTCAATTGGTATCAGAGCTTGGTACACTCTGTTCAGATTCAAATCTTAAGTGTTACCTTTCCTATTGACTTCTAGTTTTATTTCAAATGTCTCTAAGTCTTAATAATGTTCCTGTCTTTGATGGTACGAACTATGGCTATTGGAAAGCTCATATTCAATTCTTTTTAAAATCCATTGACTGTTGGAAAATTGTTGAAACTGGTTGAACTAAGCCAGCGGATGCAACTCCCGAATCAGTCATTGAGAAAAACGCACGACTATTCAATGATAACTATGTCAAGCACTTTCACTGTCTGAATTCACAAGAATCTCAAATAGTGAATCTGCTAAAGAAGCATGGAAAATCTTAGAAACAACATATGAAGGCACAAAACTTGTTAAACCTGCCAAACTCCAAATATTGATTTCTAGATTTGAAGAAATTAAGATGATGGAAGATGAGACATTCGGAGAGTTTTACTCCAAAATGAGCGACCTAAGAAACTCAATGGAGTCTTGGGAAAACCGTCTCGAATGTAAAACTCATCTGTAAAATTTTAAGATCTTTGCCTAAGCGTTTCAGAATCAAGGTGACTACAATTGAAGAAACCAAAGACTTGAAAGAGATGAAGATTGAAGAGTTGGTGGGATCTCTTCAAACTTATGAGTTGTCTCTGCCCTAGGTCAAAAAGGTGAAGACCATTGCCTTTAAAGCTTTCATGAAGAAAGTCGAAACTCATTTGAAGATGACTCTGAGGAGGAAGAAAAAACTGTGGCAATGCTGGCCAAAAATTTCAGAAGATTAATGAGGAATGATCGGTTCAAGAAGAAATTTTTTGAAAGAGTGAAGAAGGCCCCTAGAGAGTCTGAACCTGAGGAAGCTGAGAAAAAAGATCCCAAAGGCCCAAGATGTTTTCAATGCTCAGGATTTGGGCATATACGGGTTGACTGTGGGAACCTTAAGCAGGGAAAAGGAAAGGAATACAATACGACTTTCAGTGATGAGTCCGAAGAAGAAGAAGCTCATGAGCAAGAGAAATTTCTAGCCTTTATTGCTCCACATGTAGAAGAGGAGAATTCTTACTACTCAGAGTACAGTAATGAAGACAGGGAAGAACTCAAGGGTGCTTGTAAAATCCTCTATGTAGAGTTTGAGAAGCTGAGGGAGGCTTTCAAGCAACACATTCATGAGCTGAATAGCTTATAGACAGAGAAGAGTTCGTTGAGGCTAAAGATAAAGGGACTAGAGGAGAAGCTACTGGAGACACAACTACAATTGGAGAGGGTCATAATGAGAAGCTGACTGATATGTTGTCAATTCAAAAAAGCCCAACAGATAAGACTGGACTGGGTATGTAGCTCCTCCCTCTGACATTCCCTCTACTTCTAGGACTGTCTTTGTTAAGCCCACAGTCCCCGAGCCTCCACCCACAGTCGTGGATAAAGGGAAGGACAAAATCAATGGAGATGTTCAGGTCACTCAGAAGCTCCTTACCATCAAAAGATCTCCCATATGCCATCACTGCGGATTAAACGGGCATGTCCGACCTTAGTGCTCCCTTCTCAAAGCTCAGAGAGCGAAGGTCAAGAAAGAGGTGCCCAGACAAGCTAATTTCGGCACAAGACCTCTGGCCTAGTATCAGAGTCCATGGAATCAAGCTCCAAGGCATTAGGCTCCCCATCAGGTTCCATGGAATCAAGCTTCAAGGCCTCAAGCTCCTCAATATCAAGCCCTATGGCATCAAGTCCCATGGCATCATGCCCCACGGGGCCAAGCTCCTTAGCATCAGTGACCTCAACAGAGATTTGTTTCTGCCAATCAAAATAACAAATCCAAGACTAACAAATCCAAACACTTCAAAAAGTCGTAGAAGGTGGAGGATGATCAATACTACAAGGAGCTACCTATTTGGATGCAGAGCATGATACAGTGGATGGATCATCAGATGAAATCCTACCAACAACCACCGACAGGAAGGAAGACATAGGTCAAGAAGAAGGAAGACATTTGATGTGGTCTTTTGTTTACCAAAATATATCAATAATAAAAATTACTACTCGCAATAGGACGAATCCTTGTAGGATAAGGCTATAGAGAGGGTGTCGAACCTCAAGGATTGTAGGGGTATTGTTATGAAGTTTATGAAAATTAAAAATAACTAAAGAAAATATTGTTTGATTTTTGTTTTCTAAAAATAAATATATAAAAGTGAAAGAAACATAAATTTAAAGAGAGTACGGATGAGATAAAGAATATGGGATTGATTTTACTACTCACTTCATAACAATAGTCAATTATAAATTAACAAGGAAAATTCATATTATGCATGATATTGGGCTCGTCTCACTCGAGTAGTCAAGAAATTACCTCTAAAGAATAAGTATAATCCATCTTTGATAGGCACAGACCGTCCACCTAACCACTAAGATGCGGTACGACCCGTCTTCCCTAGGTATGAATTAGCTACTTCTTTAATTGGATACACACAATCAATGGAATAGTATAACTCATCTTCGGTTGGTACAAATTGTCTACCTAAATTTTACTAAATTAGGGTGTAGTACAATCCATCTTCCCTAGGCATAGTCTATCTAACCCTCTTGATCATATATCAATTAAAACCGTTGTATAACAATCATTCACATAATCATAGAAAATATGAAGGATTGAGTTCAATTAATATAAAAGACTTTCTAAGACAAGATAAAAAATTCATAATGATTTAATATAAACATTAAGATCAATTCTTACAGTTATACAACCATCATGCATATAGAAATCCCAAATTAAAAATACAATCAAACCATTGTTACTTGGAAAAGGCTACATCAACATCCTATTAGGAATTTAGCCGCTCCTCGTGGTGTTGGGATAGCCTCCTGCCATGTTCTTCTCCTCTTCAACTTGTCAAGCCTCCAAGAAGAATTTTCTATCTAAAGCTAAGTACAAGTACAAGCACAAGCACACCTTCTCTTGAAGCTTAGGGGTCTATTTATAGAGACTAGGATAGGCCTAGAAGCTCTTGGAATTTCAGAAAAATCGTCTCTTGAGTCTTCTAGTCCAAGTATGAGATTGAAACTTCAATCCAAGTAGGAAAATGATTCCAAATTCGTCCAGAATTGCGGTCTTTTATTGCAGGAAAATTTTGGCATAATAAACTTCCGAATTAAGGAAAAGGTATTTCTGACATATTTGTTGAATTGTTTATTAGCTTTCCAACGCCACCAATTTCATTGCAATATAATATCTGAGCCACAAGTTATGAACAAAATATTGAGACATGTGCAGAATCCCAATTTGAATCCAATCCGATTTTGACTCTTAGTGGAGAAATTCCGCTTTAATCCTTCACTTGATTTGATTAAACTTAACCACATCATATAGGTCTTCTATTATGATTGGTTAAGCTTACCAATATCTTCTAGGCCATCTCAAAGTGTGCTTTAAGCTTAAAATCAATAGAATTAATTGCATCTTTATTTATAACCTGAAAACAATAAAACAACACAAAATCAAACAAATAACAATGCTAAGGAATTAACATATATAAGTTAAGGGGCTTGAATGTGTAACATTCGACGCTTATCAACACTCACCCGTTGAGGGGGAATCGACTCACCTAGTTGGTGAAGATATTCATGCCTAGGATTTGGTTCTTAATCCTAGAGCATCAGGTTTGATTGCATTGCATGATCTTCTACTTGTTATAACTTTTGTTTGCTTTGCAATTTAGGAATCACTGTTATTTGCCCCCTATTTCTCTTGAGAGAATTTTTACAGATACTATTTGGGGAAGACAGAAAAAGCATGTCGGCCGAATGCTTTTCTGTATTGGTAATTTTAATCATTCACATGTTTGACCTTGCCTTACATGCTAGTTTGGATTTTATTTTATTTTTTCATATAGCATGTTTTTAATTAAAAAAAAAAAAATTGGATGAGAAAATGCAAGAATTTTTTTTTTTTTCTTGGTTGTTAGATATTGTATGTATTTTTATCTGATATCTCAATTCATTGCGCATTAATTGACTATGCTTATATATGATTGGGAGTTTATGCCTAATATCTGCCAAGTTTTTCCTGTGCATCGAAGTGGTAGATAGTTACTTTCCTCATGCGATGAAAATGTGCACTATCCAAGGCTCCCCTAAGGTACATTTTTTCCTCTCTGACTTCTTGCTTCTAGAAATTGTAATGAGAGAGATGTTTTTCATAAGATGGTCAAATTGACAAACATGCTAGTCTTGCAGCACAAAAAAGAAACAAGCAGTTATTCTTCCGAATTCCTTGTTATATGCTTATATTCACTGCTTGTGTCCTGAGTTAGCTTTATTTCTTGTCCTTCATGGTGTAAGTAAAAATTTTATCTTGTCCTTCATGGTACAAGTAAAACAATTAGGTGCTGCATCTTAGGGGGAGTGTATCAGATGAGGGTGGCTAGGCCCTAGTAAATAATAAGGTTTGACTTTTGACTGATCTTTCTTTGATTTTCTCTCTTGTTTAGAAAATTTGGTTGCTTTAAGTCATATCAGTGAACTTCATACTTTATTGAGAAAGTCGTCAGACACACACGCATTGCATAAGTTGAGTAATCTATGTAAAATTTCTATCTAAAGGGAATTTTTGTGATAATTGAACTCTGAACTCTCTGTTATATCTCTGCATGTTTTTGAGATGCTATTTGATTGCTTTATCAGTTGATTATAAATGTGTGTTCTGAAGTTGACATTAGGAAAAATAATTTTTCTACAAATTTTCCTTCAGTTTGTGTTTTTCAGTGTGAAGCTTCTGGACGGGTGCGGCTCAGACGGCCAGTCGGTCAGGTTACACGTTCGGACACACATGGCCTGTCGCATGCTTATATGGCAACACGTGTCCGGACGAGTTAGTGATCCGTTCGGACGGGGACCACACAAGGTTAAAACATCGCTTTCTCCCCTAGCCCCCGCATCTCTTTTTATTCTCATTTCGTCTTTGTCTCATTTGGGTGCAATTTTTCATGTTCTCTCATGATTTCTCGGTGATCTTTGTCTTTTTGTGCATATTTCTCTCCATTCCAGGTACTTTTTCATTTCTCTTTATTCTTTTCAGTGTTTTGTTAACTGTTAGAATATTGAATCTTTTGGGAAACATGTTTGAGATTAAAAATGCATATGTGTGGTATCTGCTGTGTTGGAATTATATGTTTTGGCTTTCTTTTGGACTGTATTGGGTTATTTGTTGTTTGCAATTTTTGGAAAAGTCTATTTTACTGCCGTTATAATGCTGGATTTTTTTTTGGAACTAACAAGAATCTATTATTTTTGAGAATATTGTTGACATATCTTGTTGGTTATTTTTGCAGAATCATGTTTGCTGGCAGTCCACAATGCAGGGTTCGTCAAAGGACAGAAGGAAGATGTTGCAGCCTTTAGAGCCAGAATTATGAACAGGGCAGTCATTCCAGAGAGGAATGTTATTCGTGCTGATATTATGGTTTCTCCCTTGGATGATATTCACTAGATTATCCAGACTTATCACTGGAGCTACCTCCACAACTGTGCCTGTGTTGTACTCACCAGACTGGTTCGAGAATTTTATGCAAATCTTGAGGTGGTACAGAATGATGACAATGGGATTGTCCTACAGTCTACCATTGCAGATCATATTATTATGGTTGATCCTTAGGTTATCAGCCAAATCATTGGAGTGCCAGTTCTCCAGATCTCTGTCAGTCCTTATAGTGAAGTTGTATTGCCTCCTTCCTTGGATGAGCTTCGGGAATTCTTTCATGTTGTCCCTCGGGGTGATGAGTGATCTTCTTCTATTAGGATCGGTGCTCTGTCTCCCTTGCACCGCATGCTTGCCAAGATCATCCAGCCTATTGTTTGGCGAATTGATTTGATACTGAAGAGGGCACAGTTTGTATATGCTGTCTGTCTTTGCTTGCCTTTCTACCTATGCAAGCATATTTTGGGTATTATCATAGAGGCTAGGGATGAGAATAATACCGGCCTCCCTTTCGGCTGCTTGCTCACTCAGATCATTTTGCAGTCAGGCATTGATGTAGCTAGAGAGTCGAAGATGAAGATCCAGGATCCCATAAGCAAGCAGAGCCTGATGAAGTCCAATGCCCAGCTGAGGCGTGAAGATCAGGATGACACATCACATCCCCCTCCCATTCATGTTATGGTGCCTGATATAGGATCCTCCTCTCAAACTGCTCCGCCGCCTCCACAGCAGGATGCAAGTTATGCTTAGATCCTAGAGGCCTTGGCATCTCTTCACGGGGGCATGAGTTCTATGCAGCTGGCTGTTTCCTCTATGCAGCAGGCTCTTTCTTCTATGCAGCAGGAGGTTCACTTTGTTAACCTCCGTGTGTGGAATAATTTTTTTGATTTGGACCGGGATTGTATTTTTAACTGGTCAAGTGTTTTTGTCCTATTCTATGGCATGAGCTTACTGATTTTTATAACATGTTTAAGACTGCTACAAATGGACAAATACTTATATATGATTTTCTTAAATAAATTAACAATACTTGCATCCTATGACATGACCATGAGTTATGGGCTACCATTATACATGCTTAACCCTATGGTCAAAGAGATTTAATTTTATGTTTGGCTTTCGATCCAATGGTTAGTTAAGACGGTCATACCGTATACGAATGGGTCACCATTATGATTTTGCTAGTAGTGTGGATCACCCAAGAACAGACTCGGCCGGGCTACTAATATATAACACTATGCACCAATAATATTCAAGGCACAAGTATTGTACTACAAGTCTCTTGGGACAGCGCCAACCCTACCAAGAAGGGGCTAAGGTCCTGAATAGACCATACAGAGTAAAGCTATAATTAATGCTCTCTCTCTCTCTCTCTCTCTCCCTCCCTCCATAATAGAGACAACACATACCTACTTTTATGAAAAAACCCACGTTTAATATTTAAAGGTTACGAAGTATTACTTAGCCTCATTGCATAAATCAGTTTAGCAATCATTTACTTACGAATTTGTGGACTTACGTAGTTACTTTCTTCTACCTGTCAGACACCTCGATGTTTTGTAGATTAGCAAGTTGCTAGGCTGTAGAGTGAGAAATTCGCTGGATTAAGATGCCAAGCAAATGGCTTGCATTGTGGTTTGCTTAGATAGATGTTAGTTGTTAATGTTAGAGTAATGTATGTTTTGGAAGCTCTAAGTTTATATTAATGATATGTGTTATTGTTTAAGGATTTATATTAGTTGTCTCAGATCACTTATTTCTGCTCTCTGCTCTAGAATACTCTGATAATTAGTTAGTTGTAGTAAGTTCAGCTAATTACCAATTAATTAGTTTGAATGCACTATGAGTAACACTGCAAGTTAAGTAAATATAATTATTTAATTTTGAAGACGTTACATTAAGTTTGAGCGGGGAGAATGAGAAGGAGAAGGAGAAGGAGGAGGAGGAGGAGGAGGGAGAAGAAGAAGAAGAAGAAGAAGAAGAAGAAGAAGAAGACTTTGTTATCATTTATATATTTTCTCAAAATAGCTAGATACGACATTTTAAAATATTAACATTTTTGTTTCATTCGTTAGTTGTGGTTCTTACAAATGCCAATAATTCCCTTTTACCAAAATTTCCTCAAATAATAAAGCATGTAGAAATCTAGCAAGGTAAAGTAGCCTTATTCAAACTTAATGGCATTATTCCGTGATGATTTCTGATAATCCTCCACCAAAGGCGGTCCCAAGATGTCCATGCTTGCCACAACATTCCTTCATGTAGCTCTTGCAACACCCACCAATTTCTCTATTCTCCATTCTGACAGAAGCATGCATAGCCGCTGCCGATTCCGCACATTCCGTCCTATAGTTCTTGCAACTCCCAAAATCATGGATAGTGATTGACTCCACATGGTCAGTACATGGCACAATATCAATGGTGGTTTGAAGTGGTGCATTGAGCTGATGGTTGCAACTTGACACCATTTTTCCTCCTGCTCCATTGTCAGGATGGCTATGGCTTTTTCCACAATGGTCTGAGTGACAATGGCCATCGTTTGTCATGGTCTGCATTCCTTCTAAAGGAATAAGATGTTTGCAATGGCTATGGCTTTTTCCACAATGGTCTGAGTGACAATGGTCATCATTTGTCATGCTTTGCATTCCTTCTATAGGAATAAGATGTTTGCAATGTTTTTCCTCTTGGAGCCCATCATCTTCTGCACAATCACCTTTTCTTCCTATGGAATTTGTGCATTTATCTTCTGTACAGTGCTTTGCCCCATGAAATTCATCACTTGTTACATTTGCAGAACACATCTTAGAAGAAAACTTTTGAGGTAGAGTAACCATTTGATCTTTTTTGTCAGAGCAGCAATGGTGACGGGTATCTTGTTGATGATGGTGATGGTGATGGTGATGAGATGAGTGGCATTTATCTTCTGTACAGTGCTTTGCCTCATGAAATTCACCACTTGTTACATTTGCAGCGCACATCTTAGAAGAAAACTTTTGAGGTAGAGTAACCATTTGATCTTTTTTGTCAGAGCAGCAGTGGTTACGGGTATCTTGTTGATGATGGTGATGGTGATGGTGATGAGATGAGTGGCCATTACTCGCATTGCATCCATGCTTATGGGTATGCTGTTCAGCAGAAGATTTGCTTGATTTCCCCTTGGGTTTCTCTGTACCTTGCAAAAGCAGCATGCTGTTGAGGATGACTAGCAAGCATGTCCCAACATCAGCAAGAACTGCTGCCCACACAAGTGGATGGCCAGCAAAGGCCAAAGCAAGGATAGCGGACTTAGTAGTGATTGAAAAAAAGATATTCACCATTACTTTCCTGTGAGCTTTTCTTGCCAATTGGATGGCTTCTGGTATCTTTCTGATGTCATTGGACATAAGAATCACTTGACCAGTTTCAGTAGCTAGAGCAGAGCCTGAAATGCCCATTGAGATACCGATGTCGGCTGTGGCCAATGCAGGGGCATCATTTACACCATCTCCTGTCATGGCTGTTAGTCCTTCCCTTTTAAATTCTCTGACGATTCTTGCCTTATCTTCAGGTAGAAGTTCTGCATGAACTATCTCTAGAGCATGACCAAGCTGTTCATAAAAGTGTGATGCCAGTATTAATATTACTTTTAAGTTAATTTTCAACAGTAAGCCTAGGCAGCAAAAGGATAAATTAGGGAAGATTTGATATTCCCTGAAGTAGAATCACTCTAATTTTCAAAGAATCTGAAATAAGTTCATTTTACTTCTCAAAGCATTTGCCTTATATCAATTTTTTGGCAATTGGGGATCCATTGCTGAAAACCATGAAATCCGGCTATTTCAAATTCTTAAAACTTGTGTTAATGGCTAGATTTTTTCTTATGACGGCTTTCTGCTGAACTATTGATCTCTGATTTTAGTGCCATCTGATGGATAAACTATTCCTTTTCGATTCCATTCAAGATTAGTCAAACCCAAAAGAGTAATGCTATTTCATACGCTACTACCCGACTGTCATACGACTGAACTAACATGGCATTCAAAATCAACTTTTAGTTTTTCTTTTACAAGTAATGATCTAAGAACTGATTTTCAGCGTCACATTATCAATTTATATGGCAGTCTACTAAATACCATTAATGAACCCAAAATTACTCAAAGATTACTACATTAAAACCTTACCAAATACAGCCAAACAGAAATATGTGGAAAAGAGGTAGAAAGTGTACCTGTTCTTGTACATGCATTGCTGTTGCATGCCTGTCTCCAGTTAGCATAGCGGTTTTAATGCCCATAAACTTCAGCTCTCTGATCGCGACCACAACCCCAGATCGACAAGTATCAGAGAGACAAAAAATACCAGCTGGGGTTGCTCCACAGTATATGTAGCCAATGGTGTTTCCTTCCTTCATATCACCTTCTAATTCTGGAACTAAAAAGTTGAATATCAAAGGATTAGAACCACAGAGCCATATGCAAAGAGCAAAATGAAATGAAAATCTGGAAATGTACAGCTATGTCTTTCAAAAATGAAAAACACACAGATTTACACATAAATAAACATGCATACATACATAATTGATGTAATGTATAACTTACAATAGAGTGAAACTCGGGTGTTTTACTATACATACATATATATGCATGTGTGTATATATTCATATATGTATATAGCATAGATGTAATACATAAGTTACAGTACTAGCGTTAAACTGGGGTGTTTTAGTACATAGCTTTCAGGGTAAAGAAGGTGAAGGCTCTCACCTGTTGCACACCCAGCTCTCAGGGCGATTTTTCTATTTCCAATGTAAATATCATTTCCATCAACTTTGCCATGAATGCCTTCTCCAGGAAAATTATGAAATTCCACCACATGTTCAGGCTTTGGCTCAATCGCAAGTGACCTTGCATGGTCAACGAGTGCGGCTGCCATTGGATGGCTTGACTTGCTCTCAATGCTTGAAACCCTTCAGGAAGATCAAATAAATAATGTCAATCGTCTATGAAGTTAAAATTTTCCTTAACAGACAGAAAACTGTTCTAATGAAGAGTTTAGGGGCCAATGAAAAAATATTGAATCAACACACTGATTAGAAGAGAAAGTAGTCCTTACCAATAAAGCAATGTGTTCAAGCTAATATCATCACGAAGAGAACGGAAGTTGGTCACCAGAAATTCACCTCTTGTTAATGTGCCAGTTTTGTCAAATGCCACTATCTTAATTTTGGCAAGAGTTTCAAGATAGTCACCCCCTTTGATTAGAAGACCGGATGTTGCAGCCTTTGTGAGCGCACAAAATGTTGCAACAGGTGTAGACAGGATGAGTGCACATGGACATGCACTTACCAAAACAACCAATGCTAAGTGAAACCAATGGTTGCGATTATGAAATTTTAATGCGACTGGTACCACCACAAAACAAGCTGATAGGATCAGAACGGCTGCAAAAACATACGATCAAACTAAGGTTCTCAGTTCAAACCTTGTTTCAATTAAATATTTTACATTTTGATCCTCATTTGTTATGAAAGAGTTTGAACCCACACGGGAGGTCTCGTGGTAATTTAACAATTACTAGCAGAGAGTAATAGGAGGAACAAGCTCTAAAACAACCAACAATGAATAATTAAAGTGATGAATAGAAACATTAGTTTCTATTCTATGATGAAAAGTTGCTTAACCTGGGGTATAAAACTTGGCACATTTGTCAATTAATCTCTGAGTTTTGGATTTGCTATTCTGAGCCTCTTCTACAAGCTGTGCCATTTTAGACACCATGCATTCTTCAAATAGAGCAGTGGTTTTAACACTAATATAACCTGAAAAACCAAAAACTTTTAGCCAAAAAAGAAAGAAAGTGTTAATAGTATGTATATATTAATCATACAATATAGAGAGAGGTGTTACCATTTAGATTGATGGTACCAGCCCAAACAGTAGAGTCTTTTTGTTTGGCTACTGGGAAAGACTCTCCAGTTAGAGTCTTTTCATCAACTTCAGATTGGCCTTCCACTACAATTCCATCAATGGGTATAACTTCACCGGCCTTAACGGCGAGAACTGTGTTCAACTTGACCTCGTCGACGTCCACGACTTCACCAGTTTCAGCTATGACTGCCTTCTGAGGGGCTATGCTCATCAATGAGGACATTATTGCATTCGCCTAAGTGCATGGGGAGAAAATATCAAAGGCTCTCTCAAAGCAAATGGCCAGGCTTACATGAGGTTTTTTTTTATTCTTGTGTAGTTCAACAGCCTTGGTAAAACTGACACAGTAATGGCATAAGCTATATGGCCCATCTCAAACTGTTGAGCATAAATATTAGGGAAAACTTCACTTTAACTCCACCTAAACTTTTATCATTTTTTCAATTATCCCCTTTAAGTTTACAAACTCTCAATTTAGTGAATCAAACTTTCAACTTTTTGCAATCTCACTCCTCCGTTAGAATTTCCTATTAAATCCTAACAGAGGGCTTGAAAATACCAAAAATACCCTAAAAAAATGTATCGTTTGGTGGGTCTGGTAATTTTATAAATTTATAAAGTTTTTTAGGGATATAAGTATCATTTTACTCTTTGATCTTCTGATATAACCCAAAATCCCAATGGAAGGGATGAGATTGCAAATGTGATGGCAATTCGGGGGGAGGGGAGGTTAAGTGAAGTTTTCCTAAATATTATGATTATAACATTTTTGTATTAAGATGGTTTTGCTTATGCCTATGTAACTTGCTTTACAAGTTAACATATGATGCTAGGGCTTAATGCTTCTGATCTGCTTGCCCTTTGAGTAATTTTGTAGTCTACAACAGCAGTGCAGAATAACTTACTACAAATGGGAAAAGCACAACTTTGCAGTTCTATTTTGCAGTAATTTTTTTGACGGTCTAAATTTAATTTCAAATTTTTTATGAGAAAGAGGGAAAAAAAAAAGAAAGTGAAATTAAATCTAAACCGGTTAAAAAACTAAAGCATATATGCTGTACTTCTTTTTTACGGCACCTAAGCCAAATCAGATCATATTAGCTTCTAATTAAGGAGGTAGTAGACAGAGGGAAAGGGGAACCTTGTGGCTTGCTCTTGACTCAAGCCATTCTGCAATGGTGAACAGAAAGACAATGGTGCCGGCTTCCAAATAATCATTCATAGCAAGTGTCCCTATCACTGCCAATAATAAAAATTCTGTTAGTAACTTCACTATAATCAACAGCACCTAATTCGCCCAGAAAACAAAATAAAAAAATAAAAAAAATAAAACAAAAAAGTAGCTCAGTCATCTATTAAGTATAAGCATCATAGTGCAAAACATAAAATAATACCAGTTAATAAGTTCATAATTTGAATAAAAAAACTATGTTTATGTGAAGTTCCCTGCTAAATTCGTCTTATTAGAAGCTAAATGTGTATGGCATCAAATTCTTTCTTTTTAAATGAATGAATTTTATTACCAGCCAAGCAAAAAATACTACACACTCCAGCAAAAATTGCTTGAACCCCTTATGCCAAAAAAAGGCTACAAACCTGCAAAAGAAGCAAAAAGATCCCAAAAGCCTCTAAAAGCAAAGCAACAAGTAGCATGCCCCTGACTGCGCCTTTTTTTGTGCTTCGGGTATAGTTGAAAGGTCTCATGAGGGTCATGCTCTGTTCGAGTAGGGTTGAAGGGTCTTTTGAGGGTCATGTCTTTGACCGCGTCCCCTCAATTGAGGGTTCGGATAGGGTTGAAGGGTCTCACAAAAGTTAAATTTTGCTTGAGATAGAATATCTTTTGTTGCAAAGAAAATCTTCAACTATTTACGCCATTACAGCCTAAAATTTACACCTTATCAAATTATAAACACAAATGTTATAGACTATAGTTTCCTTACGCTTTAATTTTACTGGGCTGATGTGATTGTATTAATGAGCCTTTAACTTTTTGTTTTTTGATTTTTAACAAGAATTGATTCAAGAGTTGAGAGGCTTTGTTATATCAGACTAGTAAGATAGGGTGTAATATATAATTATTATTATTTTCGTTAAGGGCTGATTTATAGTTGATAGACAATGCCACATTAGCCCACTAAAATAAAGTATAGCATATAACATTACCAAATTATAAAACCATTAAGATAATACACCTTTTTATCGAGTATTAATAAATATTCCTTTAAAGTAGAGTAGGTAAAAGAAGAATAAAAGAAAATTAATTTTCCTTTTTCTCTCTCTTTTTTTTTTTTGGTAGCCTCTTCTTGTTTTATTTATTTTTGAGGTACATTTGTAGCCTCTCCTATTGCCTTTTGTACAGTGAGGAATCTTTGCGTGAAAGGTAATTAGGCCAAGAGTTTATGAGATTAGAGTGGAGTTAACCTTTTAAATTGTCAAGAGACAGAACAAAGTTACACCAATATTTAGAAAGAAGAAAAATAAGTATAATCCCTAATTGTTTGTCCAAATGTTATTGATTTAATTTGTACGGCTTATCATGAATCCAATAGCTGCTGGATACAAAAGTCTTGGTGCATTTTAATGTTAATTTAATAAATAATTAATTAACTTTTTTGTTATTATGACAAAAATAAAGATTAAAGTTTGGTAGTGTAAGAGTTTCAATTTGTTAATAGAGGATGGGTCATAATTCTTATTAATTTGGTGGAGTTCTAATAAACCCATTAATACAAGATATGTAGATATACTAAGTTACCCAAATATTATATAATAATATGAATTAGAGTATTTGAATAAAGACGTTTGGTTATTTGGAGAAGATTTTTCTCTATATAATATAATACAAATCTTTGAATCTCACATGCATCTTAAATGATTGGGCTATTATATATTAGAGGAATGACAGAAATTATACTTTATCTAAATGATTATTTTACCTAATTTTTTTTTTTTCACTCGTTGTAAGAGAATAAAAAAAAGAAAAAAAAAAAAAGAATATTCAAAAGCTGATTGGCCTTGCCATCAGAGAAAAGTATGGCCTCTAGCGTTATAAAATATTATTCTTAAATGTAATGAAATACTTTAAAGAAAGTGAGATATCCGTGAGTCGGTCAAATCATTACCGTTGATTATTAATCTCACTTTGAAAAATAATTGTAAATAATCTAATTTTTTTTATTACTTTTAAAACCATAGAACCAAAGCAAATATAGAGAGAATAAAAAGAAATGAGGTTCGAAAACCACCTCATAAATTCATGTTTAAGATACCACAAAAAAAAAAAAAAAGTCATTTCTGATTAAACACCAACCGGCATGAACTCAATTTAGGCTTAACCTCAACTAAATTGAAGCCGACTTCACAAATCATTTTTGTGAGTAATTATGGCTTTTATAGGTGTGCAATTTTTTTGAAAAATATTTAAAATTACAAATTTTGAGAGAATTTGTTTTTGAAATTATGCTTGGATGGTTTATAAAACCTTAGATAATTTTTTTTTTAAGAAAATTAAAAATAGAAACTGAATAGAATTTAAATTCTACAAAATAATATTTAAAAAGTATTTAAAAAATAATTACCACCCATATATATCCTATTGGTCGGCTTCAACAGACAAAAATATTTAAATATTCTCTAAAAAGGAGCAATAAAGTAAGTCGAAATGACTAGAAAAAAGCAGCTTACCTGCAATCAAAACAAGAATGTGGGTGTCGAACCTAAGATGCCGAATCGCCGCCAACCCTTTCAAAGCAATCGGGAATATGCCAACAGCCACCGCTCCGACAGCCAGCCATTGGAGTGGACGGTAGACATACTTTAAGAAAGACAGCAAAAGCAATGCACCACAGGCAACTGCATACGGGCTCGGCCATTTCTTTTGGGAATTCTCCACTCCATATACCCTCACATTTGCTTCAAGCCTTGCATTATTTAGGGCCTTAACTGTCATCAATAACAACTCCCAAGTTACTCATATGTTTGTGAATAATATTATTTAGTAAATTTTTATATAACTGAGAAGACGTGATCGCGAGTAAAAATCTGTTTTTGAAATAATTCTAAATACTCGATTCACATTCTATTAGGTTGATGCAGCATTATTCATCCGTCCTTCAATTTTTTTATTTTTTATTAAAGATTGATTTAAGAGTTGATGGACATCCAATGGGATGAGAGTTGAATATATATCATTATTCTTTACTTCTAATTTATATAGCAGTCATATACTCATTTATTAAATATCATTATTTATTATTATATTATAAAAGTAAAAATAAATAAATAAAAAGATTAAAAAAAAAAAAAAAGGAGAAAAAAACAAATTTATCACTTAATTTATGTAAAGCTAAAGGGCATTTTGGTCAAAATGGAAAGGAAAAAAAGGAATTGGTGCTAGTGGTACTCTACCAAATTATTGAGTTTAATATTCACCCTCCACAGTTGTACATTGCAATTAGCTATTGGAATCGCTTTGTATATTTTATTATTTTAATTTTTAATTTTTTCCCGGCCCCTCGAGAACACTACCTTCTGATTTTTCGTGGACATCGGAAATTATATTAAAATACTCTTTGCACCGCATGATGTTTCCTACCAAACAATTCCCGAGCGACTTTTTGTCATGTGAAAGGCGCGGGGATATCAGAGCTCACGCGAATCATCAGGAGACAATCCGATATCCAACAATCTATGGGGAAGATGATAGCGTAAACAGCGTTCACATTGGGCTACCAAACTGGCAAACGGTTTTATTTTGAAAAGTTTGTAATAAAAAATAGCTAAAAAAATAATAATAATTCTCATCACGTAGCTACTTTGCCTAATAATTGAATTTTCTAAAATGGATAGCTAAATGGTGAGTCTATCAAATATAGGTGCTTTGAAAAATTGAAAAAGTAAATAGGTAAAATAAAAAAATAAAAAAAATAAAAATAAAAATTACTTGGTGGAATCTAAATGCTAGGTTAAAAGAAAACAAGTAAAGGAATACGTACACACATGAAACGAACCGGAGAGGATCCAGTCCCATGAAAATGAGGGATAAAATTATTCAGAAAAAGTGAAACGATAGTTTTATCCCTTTTTTTAAGGAATGGGCCCTTTTCCACTTCAAAAATTACGAAAATTTGAGATTAGTCGCATGGAAGAAAATTTATGTGGGGGGATGAGGAAGAAAGATGAAACATATTGGTGGAAAAGAAAAGGGTTAGAAGAAAATGGGAAAGAGAGAGAGAGAGAGAGAGAGGATTCCCGGCCTATATATCCATCAACAAATAAAGAAATTAGAAGTTAAGCAATAACAAAAGAAGCATCAAAATATTAAACATGATGAGTTGTATCTTTTATAGATAGTATCACAAGCATCACTAAAAGCGAATTTTCAAGCTTTTTTAGCATATTGAAATTGCGCTAGCCTTTAATTTATCGCCAGCACCACCAAGCCGTTGGACCCCCTAATGACTCCCACCCACATGCTTCATCAGGCCACTTTTTGCCTAAATATGACGTCTATCATTGTTAGTGCATTACAAATAAGAAAGTGTTTTTTTTTTCCTTCCAAGCAAATCATAAAGCAGATGGACAATTATTGCATCAAAGTCTAATTGAGTACCAAAGATATCGCCGGAGGGGGCCGGAGGGAGCCTGGCCTTCAATGGGCGCCACGGCCGGGTTAGGGTAGTGGACCAATTGAACTACCTATGTAGTTAAAAGAGTAGTTCGACCATGTCCAACAGTTACCTCAGAAGCTTATATATATTTTCTTAAGTAAAATAAACGGTTTAAATTAAAGCTACGCACTCGGTACGTAAAATACGGATCCTAAATTATAGGTTGAGGTAGGATAGGTGTTGGTATAGGTAGATGGATTTCTCAAAGCGTTGTAGTTGAGGATGACTTTCTCAAATCATATTGTGTTTTGGTTCTCAACAATGGACAAAATCTAGCTATTTGTGACTGTGAAACCAAAATCAAATTAAATGGGTTGTTTTGATATATAGAAAGAAATTAATAATTAACATGTGTTAGAGATCGAACAAGTTTTGTTTTCATTATTTACCAATTTGAGTCTGGGAAATGAGGAGATTGTCGTGAAGAACAATGACTGTTCTTGAGGGGACAATCACGGAGACCTCCTTGACACCATCAAGAGCCTTGAGGACGTTCTCAATCAAAGGCACCTCTGACGAACAGCACAGCCCCAGCACATCAAAGTAGCTTTTCTGCAACCTTTTTTCTGTCTTCCTTTTTTCCTGGGAATCCATACTTTTCGATCTCTCAACTACTTCTGCAAATACAAACAAACAATAGTATACATCTTCAATAACCAGATCACTGTGGTAATGCTTTGTGTTTCAAACTTTTAGAATTTGAAGAAAAACCAGAGAGCATATGGTGAAGGGATGCGTGCATGATATGCACGTGTGTGGGGTAGCGGAGCAGCATGGCAAGAATTGTCGACACTCAAACAGATCAAGAAAGGAAAAGATAAAAGAACACGAAAACCAAAAATGAACACGTATCATCCTAGGAAAAACTATGACAATCTAATGAAGACAACAACGCAAAAAATTGTCACGCAAACAGATCAAGAACAGAACAGAAAAGATAGAAGAACACAAAAAAGTCAACACCCAGATCGAAGGCGTTTAGAAAAAAGAATAAAAAAAATAAGAAACAACCTTCTAGTGAAAGAGAGCTAGGCTTTCGGGCGTTTGGGTTGGAGTAGCATGAAGAGGGTCCAAGCTTTAAGTAGAAGAGAGGGCGGGGTTAAGAAGGGAAATATATACGATCGATGCAGCGTGATAAGATGACATTTGCGAAAAGAATATGGATTTGGACCAAAAAGAATTTAATTTGTAAAATACTAATTTTCCATATGGGAATTATTGGTTGCTGATGAGACAGAGTAGTGGAGAATCAGTTGGCCGGAGGGCCGCAGAAATGCAATCCACATGTGTATCCAACTCAAGCATATGTGCTCAAAGGTGATGGTGATATAAAATGTAGATTTCTTCGTATCTCTGTTTCACTAATTAGTACTACTATTTAATTTCCTTCTCCATTACCTTTATCTTCACCTCCTCATATCTTGCTTCTTCTTGTTTCACTACCTTTAATTTTTTTCTTTGCTTACCAAAAAACCCTTCAACTTTCATTTTATAGTTACAAAATGATTCAACCTAAAGGGCTGAGTGAGATAAAACGTTTTGTAATTTAAAATTATTTTAAAAAAATTTCATGCATGTACACAAGCTCATAACATTTTAACAAATAGAGTAACGCGAGAAACCGCATTTTTATTCTACAACTATTTCACAGTTATGATGTGGTAGTGTGAACCAACCCTTGAATTTGTCATTGTTAGAAAATAAATATATATACATATTAAATGGTTAGTTGGGACTGCCACATCAACAAGTTCCACATTAACATTGTAGGATAAAAATGTGGTATGTATCATTATTCTAACAAATAACGTAATTGCATTTGGAATGAATAGTAAATGGAATCGAATAAAAATATGCCATGAAAATAAACTATAAGTTTATTATTTTTGACTTTTGAGGATCTTGGATTTCAGTGAACGTTCGGTGAGGTAACTGAATGGTTGATGTAACCCTAGCCATGAATGTTCGACTTGGATGGTGGTTACAACAATATAATGTTTGGATTTCTCTACCATTTTTAGCATGCATGGTTCAATCTTAAATGTAATTTCACAATCCATTAGCCTCATTTTGCAATCCCTAATCTCTAGAATCCTTGAGAGAGAGAGAGAGAGAGAGAGAGAGAGAAGAAGAAGAAGAAGAAGAAGAAAGAGGAGAGAGAAGGTGGATCTTGAAGGTTACTCTCAAGAGGAGGCAATCTTCTACTCCAATCTCATATTGGATGTTGTTATTAGCATGGAACCACTTTGTTTGATTCCTATATTAGCTTTTTAATCGTTCATTTGCATAGGGTTTAGTAGATTTTCTATTTTATGGTTGGATTTGATGAGTTATTGATGTGTTGATGATTAGATGATTATGGGTCACGTTTATCTTGTGTTAGCTAATTTTCTATCTATGTTTAGTCTTATGTTTCGAGATGTATGTAGAAGTATATGATTAGACTTTGTTTTGAGGATAGATCTTTGATGGATAAGAGAAATGAGACTTTCTGGCAGAGGAATGAATGTTCGATGGTCTAGCCAAATGATCGATGTCGATTGTCTAGCTCGATAAATGAATGTTTAATGGTCAGATTGAATGACCATTTTTTTTTTTCCCAAATTAGGTTTAAGAGTATTTTAGTTTTGATTAAGTACTGAAGTTAGATCTTTTCATAGATTTGGAGGGTGAGGAGACTCTAGGATGTTATTCGAAGGAGCCTTACGACCCTGGGAGTAAACTCACAAAATTACTTAGTATATCAAATTACTTTATAACATGAATAACTTATATAATAAACGTGCATATTTAAAATTCACATGAAATATATTTTAGATCATTGTGAACTCTATTTTTGTGAAAAAAAATATGAGATTAATAATGAATGATGTAATATGGGAATAATCAATGATGTAATATGAGAGTTTGTAAATGCATTTTTATGTAAAAGACGATAATAAATTGCATTGTATAAAATGGTGCTTCATGTACGGATAAAGACTATGCGCTACTATTATACAAGTTAATCCCTATGGGATTTATATTTATTGTTCAGCCTTGGATCCAATGATGTTACATGTGGCCGGCACAATCATATTTGATTGGTAGTCGTAATGACAACATCATTAGGGGTGTGGATCATCCGGGGTTTAAATTTGGTCTTGTCTCTAATGATAACAAATGTGGCAACATTAGGGCACCGATGTTGTACTACATGTCCCTCGGGAGAGCGCCAACCCTACCAATAAGGGGTTAAGAACACTCACTCACAAACTTGTCACAAGTGTTGAAATCAATCACTCACAAGATAGTTTCCTTATTTTTTATTTTTATTTTTTTTAACTATATATACAGAATAAATACAAAGCTACCAAAACAGGAAAAGACACTTAAAAACAAGAAGGACAATAAATCACAAAACAATGCATGCAAAAAATTAAAAACAAAAAATGCATGAAACAAAAACATAACCAATATGCATGTGCATGATCTAGGGTACTTTAATGATCTATCCCAATAACACAATATTCTCAACTGTCGTCTCCCTCGAACTAGACATTGCAAAAGGTCACCCATCCTAGAATTACTCTCGCATAAGCACGCTTAGCTCAAGAGTTCTGATAGGTTCATTACCATCATTGCTTTAAAACGCGTTATGTCAAAAAATGTGTAAATATACATATATATCAGGACATCCTCATTCTCATACACAAGCGATGTAGGACGTTACAATCACACCTTAGGACCTAGCGTCCTTGCTGGCAACCCTCCTAGGCAGGGGCAGAGGGAGGAGGCTCCAAATTCCACCCCACCCCCTCCCTCAACTCCCAATTTCCATTACTTAATGTGGATTTTTTTTTTTTTTTGAATATCCTTTTTGCCCACGATCAAATTACTCATTAGGGGGAAAATATTATTTCAGGAGACCAAGATTTACGACTCAATCCAATGAATTATCACAATTTTTTTAAAATTAAGTCACACAGAGGCCAAATCAGTTTAGATCAGAATATTTAGACGAAACCAAGACTAAAGATTAACATCCCATTTTGCAAAACGCATCGTTTGGTTTAAGCATATGGAAGATTTTACAAAACACATTGTTTCATTTATTTGCTGGACCTTATTGTTGCCTAAGTGACACTGTTTGGCGTTTGGTCTGTTTTGTCTGTTTGCTTGTCTTACCTATTGGTTTATTGTTAGACTTAAAAAAGTTAAAGTGACACCGGTTATTTGTGAGTCGTGATTGTGTGGGAGACTGAGAGGCTAACTGGCTAATTGATAATTTGATATCAATCAGATATAGACCCGTTTCATGAGACTTAAGAGGCCAATTTGGTTTTCTTGTCTTTTCTTTTATTTTTTTATTTTTTTTATTTTTTTGGTTAAAAAATTCTGAGCAACACTACAGTAGCCGAAAAGCCAAAAACTTACTCTAATTTTTCGACCTCTTTTTTACTATTTCTACTTTTTTTTTTTTTTTCTTTTTTTTCAATGGAAGCACCGTTAGAGACCTTAAGACCTAGGTATATTAGTATATATTTAGGATTTTCAAACACTTAACACCAATTTGGGTATTAGGATTGCGATTTCGAAGTCAACAATTCAAGCCTACTTCAAGCAGTTCAATAATATTTATTTCCTACTTCAAGCTTTCAACAATTCAATTCAATTACTTAGCTTCTTTATATATATATATATATATATATATAGAGAGAGAGAGAGAGAGAGAGAGAGAGAGAGAGAGAGAGAGAGAGAGAGAGAGAGAGAGAGAGTGACATGTATGTAATCAAACTTCTACATTAATTAAGATTTTATAGTTACATTATTTTTTTTTAAAAAAAGTTAATTATTTATAAATATATATATATAATTTTGGTTACATATTTTAACTATTGAAAGAGCATTTTCAACAATGAATATTGTTAAAAATTGTTTATGTAACTGAATAGGAGATCAATGGATGGATGATTATCTGGTTAAGTACATTGAGAAGGATATATTCAAGATTATCAGCAATGAAGAAATCATGCAACGATTTTAAGGTATGAAGACTCATCGATGACAAATGAATAAGCTAACACTAGGAGTGACAAAATAAATTGTAAGTTACATTTATATGTTTTAAGCGATAATGAAATTTTGTTGAATTATTTAGTTATTGCGTTAGTTTTAATTTTTAATATTTTTAATTAACTTTAGAATTTTTTTATTAAGAAAAAAAAATTGAGCCCCCTATCTGAACCAAAATCTTGGCTCCGCCACTGTATATACTCACAGCTACGTAGTATGATTTCACATGTTTATAATACGCCAGAGTTTACCTTTTCAGCTACAAAATATTTTTGAAAATGAGTATTATACTTCTGATTGCATTTATTGTAAACGTATGGTAGAAAAAATAAGTGTCGACTCTTTATGAAAACTTAATGAGTTAAATATTGTTGATATTATAGATTCATTATTCCACCTATGCGAACATGGCAAACACTACAATCGTATAGATGATGATGCTTTGGTTACAAGTACCACATATGTCGATGAGGAACGTGTGGCTTTGTACTTAGGATATTACGACTGAGGCTTTTCACGTCGATGCATTCAGACTTGAGGATAGTCCACTTTTGTGTAGTTTTTGTATATGGCATTGTGTCGTTTGTGATATCTTTTTTATAACCATTCTTTTGCTATGTAAATAGTACTTGATTAAGCCTTAAACACTTGGACTATTAAATGGCTTTGGATGTTGTAGTTATTTCCTTTTTGTAATGTTATAAGTTTCGGCTGCTATTTGTATAATCTTTGATACATATATATATGGGTTGTCACAATCTAGTCCTCATAACGCGATTCTTGCTCATGAACTCTTTCATTCTATGAAGAATAAGAGAGGCAAAGGAGGTTTGATGGCGTTGAAGTTAGACATGGAAAAAGCTTATGCTTTATGGAATGAGAGTTCTTGCTGAAATTTTCTCCTTATTGGGTTTTCATCCAACTTGGATCCATTGGATTCATCAATGTATTACTACTACTTCTTTTTCAGTTCTCTTAGATGGTGCCCCTTATGGAAACTTTCGACCTTCTCGTGGATTAAGGCAAGGTGATCTGCTTTCTCCTTTTCACTTCATTTTGAGTTATGAGATTCTTTCTAGGTTAATTATAAGAGAAGAGCATCTTGGCTCTCTCCATGGTATAGAGATGGCTAAGTTGAGTCCTTCCATCTCACATCTTTTATTTGCTAACAATGTTATGGTTTTTCTCTCGTGCTAATGTCCACGAAGCTAGATCTATTCTTCATTGCCTTACTACTTATTCAAGATGGTCTAGACAGTGTATCAATATCTCTAAATCAGCTACATTTTTTAGATAAAATTGCATTCCTGCTTCTATTTCAGCAATCAGTGGTATTCTCAATCTTCCCCTATTTCATCTAGGGCCAAATACCTTCATATCCCTCTCTTTATGCACTGCAATAAGAGAGGTGCCTTCATTGATATTAAAGCTAGGATTTATTCTATGATCTCTGGGTGGAAAGCTAAGTTGCTTTCTCAAGCAGCCCGTACTACTTTGTTAAAGTCAGTGGCAAATGCAATTCCTATGTATTTAATGCCCTTATTTCTGCTACCAAAGACCTTATGTTCCGAGATCACAGCTACTCAATGTAAGTTTTGGTGAGGATTCCCCCAGGAAAAGAAGCACACTCTTTCCTTTCTTTCTTGGGATAGAATTTGTCAACTGAAAGCCCTTGGAAGACATAGAATTCGACCATTGGAATTTCTCAATCATTCTTTGCTGGCAAAGTTGGGCTAGAAACTAACTATTAATGAACCTAGCCTTTAGGTAGAAGTGCTAAAGGACAAATATCTCGAGAATGGAATGTCTTTTTTGAATGTCTGTCCAAATCCTTCATCCTCTTTGTGATGACCTTTTTTTAATTTTTAATTTTTAATTTTTTTTATACAAAACTGAATCACCATAGTGGCAAAACGATTAGTCATTAAGCCAACTCAATGTACACATCCCCTAATATGTACCTAATACATCAGAGATAAACAACTATGCAGCAGAAACTAATTTCATAAACTAAGAAGTGTTCATTACAACATCAGAGCCATATATCTGTCTATCTGTTCAATGCTTAATCAAAATATTATATACATTAAGGAATGGCTATACAAAACATGTGCCACATACGACACAAGCCATAAACAAAAGTCTATACAAAAATACGGACTGTCTGAGTCCGATACCCCTACGACCAATGCGAAGAGCCTCAGTCGTAGTATCCCAAGTATAGTGTCACAAGTTCCTCATCAACGTCTACACGATCGAGGTGGTAACCACGTTCACATATGTGAAAGTATGAGTTTACCAACTCAGTAATATAATATGCAATGGGTTTTTACAATGAGCCAATCATTAAAATTCTGCCATGTGTTTACAATAACAGCTACTTGTGGATTGATAATTTTGCATAAAATGATTCTTAGCCGATAGATTAAACCATGGTGTTTGGTTCATAAATCAAATAATCTACATTATACACATCATTACATATATATCATGTGACTCAGGTATTCTTGTATGCAAGCTTTCTGAACCAAATACAGGCATATAGGGATATCAAAAGAAATAGTTGACACTATGTCTTTGCCTTATGTGCATACAAGTCATCCAAACCTTTGGGGAATTTCAATATACGCATACTCCCAAAAACATGGCATTGTAGGAAAACAATGGATATAACATTATGGCATTACACACATACAGTTACTTCGAACCTTTGGGGAATATAAGTATACATGCACTCCCAATATTAAATCACAGGGAAAACATTCGACGTAGTATCTTGGCTATATATGCATGCATTTTTTTTCGAACCTTTGGGGAATACATTCATATGTACACTCCAAAACTTTACATCTTAACAAGTTAAATCATCGTTATAACTCGGTCGCATATGCATACATGACATTTCGAACTTTTGGGGAATTCATGTTTTATATGCACTCCAAATATATAATATCCAAACAAGACCAATCAACATCATAGCTCGGTCATACATGCATACATGACATTCCGAACCTTTGGGCAACTCATGTTATACATGTACTCCAAATACATGATATTTCTTAGAATGCACATGGAATCTAGTCGAATATCACTATACACATATTTCCATCTCATACCAAAAACATATGCATACTAATACGTCTAGCATGGAATCCTTTCTTAAACATGCCACACATTATCATGCTATGTATGCTCTTATTTTATTTTCTTAGTTTCTTTGCCTGCAAGGCTACAACCACAGGAATTGTTTTTGACGCCATGAGAATGGATACTCACTGGTCTTACACTTGCTCCGCCATGGCGATCTTTCTCCCATGATCTTAACGTTTAGCCTTCATGATTTTGTTATGCTAGTGCTCCAACACTATCTGTGCTTTGTGTTCATGCTATCACACTTATGCAAATCTTCTCATCTCATACTTTTCATAACTTTCTTCAACACATGCATTCCTTAAATTCTCATAAATCACATAAACAATACTCAATCCACATGTACTCAATCTTAACAAAAAAACTCATAAATCCCATCAAAACATCACCTTAACATATTAAAAGCAATTCACATGCATATATTATACTAAAATATTTCTGGCTCAAATCATATCATTTTCTTGGCATAAAACACAACAAAGTTCTCAGTGAGTAAATACTTACTTTGACTGCTCAATATTTGGCTTAAAGATGGATTCCCAACGAATGCCTTACAATGCACCATTGCATTATCACATTGCATGACACATTAATATTAACACAACATTTCTAACTCTAAATCCTCAGCTTTTGAATTGCTCAAGAACTACACCCATAGAAAACCCATAGAATTTCTAAGGTTCCATTGACAAAATTTGCTAATTTAAACACTTATTAAAAATTTAGGGTTTTGGGTCTTACCTTGATTTCTCACCAAAAGTAAAACACAATGCTTGGAGATGATCAATAATACTCTGAAGAAAAAAAAAAAAAAAAAAAAAAAAAAAAAAAAAAAAAAAAAAAAAAAACAGACACACACACACAATACCAAAGGAAAATTGAGAGATTAAACTCAAACTCTCAAAAATCAACACAAAATATAGAAGAACTAGGATTTTTAGGTTTACCTCAAATTGATAGGTGAAAAAGTAGATTCTACCCGAAGGATCATGTTTTCGAATTAAGATTTGAGTTTGGAAGCTTCAATATACTAGGATCTAGAGTTTTGTCTCAAAACCCTAGGAGATAGAAGAGAACTTGCATGAGAGAGAGGAAGAATTAGGAGCAAATGAGCTGAAATGGGCTCAGTGGTGTTTTAAAACACGGCCTGTTTGAACTGGTAAATGGCCTATCCAGACACACGGGCATGTGAAATTGCCGATATGAACCTTCTGCAAGGCCCGTCCGGACACAAAAATGGTCCGTTCGGACACGCGTGAAGGTTGGGACTTACTAGAAGATCCGTCCAGACATGGTAGTGGACACAATGTTTCTACCAAGTCCGTCCGGACACAGAATTGGTTCGTTCGGATGCACAACCTAGAAACTCAATTCTAATGGTCTGTTTGGATGCGAAACCAAAAAAGAAAAAAAATTATATCTGAGTTTTTTTTCAAATTTGGGTATTTGAATAACAACCCGCAAAATAACCCATTTCCCCTATGATTTTAAAAACAAACCGAACTCCAAGGCAGGGACCCACATACGTCTAACGCAAGGAAAAAATGGGTTGCTTTTGCTAACCTTGGTACAAGTTATCAATGATATTATAGAAATTAATAATTAAATAATAATTTTTCATATTTATTTATATTAAAAAATTATTATTTCAATCATTATTCCACATTAATTTTCATAACACCAATTATTATACATAATTTTTTATACCTCCAATAATTTCCTACCAAAGTTATCCGTGAAAAAACAATCTCATACAATTCTCACCCAAACACAACTTCAAACAGAATTTAAATTCTACTCATCACCCAAACACCTTTTATTTGCCTCAAAATTCACAAACCAAATAAGAATTCAATTCATATTTCAATAATAAACACCCAAACGAACCATAAGTGTTTTCTAAGTGTTTTTCTTCCATATTTTACCCAATTATTCACTTACTTAGTCTCATATATGTTTTTAATACCTAATTAATTTCCTAGACATTACATCTCTCCCTCATTATAAGAATTTTTTCCTTGAAATTTAAGCTCTAAATCGTTAGATAAGCTTACATACATATATTTTACGTAAAGGGAAACACGAAAACGGCATAATAAAGTGATCATACCTAGGTTTACTCAAATAAATGGGGTATCAATCCTACATCTCATGCTCAAGCTCCAATGATTCTTCCTCTACACCGTGATTTCGCCATAAGATCTTCACTAGCGGTATGGTCTTGGTTCTCAATTGTTGTTCCTTTTGATCTAACACTTGCACTAGAAGCTCTTCATATGTCAAATTTGCTTGAATATCAAGAGGCTCGTAGCTTATGACGTGTGATGGATCATGAAAACACTTCTGCACTCAAGAGACATGGAAGACGTCGTGAATGCTCAACAAGCTGGGAGGCAATTAGACTTTGTATGCTAGTGGGCTCACACGCTTCAATACTTGGAATGGTCCAACATACCTTTGGCTAAGCTTGCTCTTATTGCCAAAACGCATTACGCCCTGCATTGACGACACCTTGAGATACACAAGCTCATAAGATTTGAACTCAAGCTCGCGGTGATGCTTATCCACATAACTTTTTTGTCGACTTTCGATGGTAAGCAACCGCTTCCGGACGAGTGCAACCTTCTCTTTCGTGCCTTGGACTATTTATGGGCCCAATAGTTGTCTTTCTCTAACTTCATCCCAATACAATTACGATCTACACTTGCGCCCACACAAAGCTTCGTACGGTGCCATGCTAATAGTTGCTTGAAAATTGTTATTGTAAGCAAACTCAACTAAAAGCAAGTATCGTATCCTGCTACTCTTGAAATCTGATGAGTGTTAAATATTGTATATTTGGACCCCTTAATTTGTATTTGTTAAACTTTTAGATTTGTTAATTTCTGATGTTTTTGGTTAGTTTTGGTGTTTTAGTGTTTTGCAGGTCTTTGGGGAAAAATTGCGGTCTTTATATGGAATTGCAAAGAAGTGGAAAACTGAAATATATTGAAGATGCAGAATATGGCAAGTGTGGATTTCCCTAACAAGGCAATGCTAAGTGGTGTGCAATATTTTTAAAAACATAAAATAGGGCACAAGTCAGAGTTTGCTAGCAGCTCTTTACACGATTTCTTTAAAACCTTTTAAGAAGGTGCAGCATCGAACCACACGAACACTTCACTCTAGAACTGGCAAAAACTTAGAAACACGCACTCAAGGATCACACGTTTTCTTTTAGACTTCACAGCACCAAACCAAGACACAATTCTTTCCAAAAAGGACCAACAATGAACACACATCTCTGTCTCAACCTAAAGGGATTCGAAGTAGTTGATATATTTTGTTTTGACAAAAAAAAAAAAAAAAAACTGCCGAAGCCCTAGGACCTACAGTAGTATTGTTTATATATATTTTCTATTGTAAGGGATGTGGGAGGCGCAGTTCTTCTTCTTTCACGTTTTTTTTTCTTTATATCGGCAGAGAGAGCAATTCATGATATTTTCTTTTACACATGTTTTCTCTTGTTCGTTTTCTTGAGCGAACGCCTCAATTTATTAGTGATTAATAGTTTTTATGTTTTCAAAAAAAGTTAAGATGTTGTTTTTAATTATGAGAGACTAAAGTCTTCAACTAAGGTTGAAGATGAAGCCTCTCCATTGATTAACATGCACATTCTTGTTATTTTATTTATACAATTCCAATGTTTAATCAAAGGGTTGTTCAAATCCCATTTGATTAATTGATTTGTTTCTTTTGATTGAATGTTGTGAAGATTATTTGTGAAAAGTTGGATATTGGATGTGTTTCAACTGATGGATACATCGAATCATTCAATTGAAAGAGAATATCCATTGTGATTTATTTATCAAACGGATACAATGGATGATTTGATTTCAATTGGGTATTCGTTGTAATTTGTTTAATGGTTGGATTCATTGAATGATTTAATATGCATATTTCTGAAACTTTAAACAATGTATAAGGACTATTTGTTTATCGGGTGTATGAGTAAAATACAAGAATATGTGGTTTGGCGAGGTGGATTCTGAAAACCTTAGTGCTTTCCATCACTTGTTTTAATTCGGTTTTATTTAGTTTATTATTTTGCACGACAAAATCCCAAAATTTGGAACTAAGTTAAAAGAGGATTAGTTTAAATAGAAATTGATTTTTATAATGAAATTCTTTGTGGATTCGACCTCGCACTTGCACACACACACACACACACTATATTGCATACAATTCAAGCGCTTGCGAGTACTTTAAAACTCACAACAAGTTTTTGGCGCCGTTGCTGGGGAATTCGTTGATTTGTGAAATTAATTTTTGTTTGAATTGATTTTATTTTTCTACTAGTTTAGGTAGATTTTTGTTTTACTTTTGTTCTTCCAATTTTTGTTTTTATTTGTTTCTGTTTTATTGTCTAATAAAGAGAGAGAGAGAGAGATTTTTGGTGTTTTCGGTTTTGTTTCAGCTGCTGCCGTAAGATTCCAGTTCGTGCCTAGATGCTCGAGCACACCTTAGTCGGCTCGACCACACTCGAGCACACAGGCAGCAAATCATCGGCACCTGCGCTTGATCCACTCCGCACCTATGCTCAAGCGCACTGCGTACCTACGCTTGAGTGCATCTCACTTGAGCTCAAGCGCATCTCTGCAAGCAACAACAGCAGACCAAAAGCCACTAAGACAAAAAAAAAAAAAAAAAAAAAAAAAAAAAAAAAAAAAAAAAAAAAAAAAAAAAAAAAAAAAAAACAATTGAATTTGTTTTTGGTTTTTTTTTTTGTTAGTATTTTGTTTTTGCTTTTACGTTATCTACTGTTTGTTTTTCTTCTTTCTTTTGATTTTTTTTATTATTATTATTATTTTTGTTTAGTTAGTTTATTTGAGCACTTGTTGTTTGGTGTATGCTTGGTCGGAGATCCCTAAACTTAGAGTTGATACCTTTAGATCCCAAATTAGAAAGAACTCTTAGGAGAAAGTAGAGAGCACCTGCCGAGATGGGAGATAACATAGCCAGAAATCCATACCAACTTGAGAATGAGTAGCCGAGAGTTGAAAACGTGAATTATACTAGATCACTTAGGGATTTGTTCACACCTATTGCGATGAACTTTCCTTCGTGCATAGTCTAGCCACCAACCAATGCCACCCACTTTGATCTAAAACCTCACGTTATCCGACTCCTACCCACATTTCAAGGCTTAAATCTTGAAAATCCTTACAGCCATGTGAAGAAGTCAAGGAAATTTGAGCCATATTCAAGTTCCAAAACTTCTCTGAGGAGTTGATCAACCTTATACATTTCCATTTCTCTCTTCATAATAGAGCCAAGGCATGGTTGGACTCAAACATGCCCGGGTCTATTACATTTTGGGAAAGCTTGTTGAGTAAGTTCTATCATAAATTTTTCCCGATGTCTAAAGTGAATGAGTGCTGAAAGAAGACCAGTTCTTTTACTCAGGAGGAGGATTAGAAGTTTCTATAAGTTGGGAGAGATTTCAGGAATTATTAATAAGATGCCCTCCACAAGGATATGAGAAATGGAGACTCGTTCAATTCTTCTACCAAGGATTAACCCCATCCAACTGTAGTATGATCGAGTTGATAAATGGGGGAGCATTTTTGAGCTTGACTGGGGATGAAGCTTATAGTACTTTGGATAAGTTGTCAAAAAACTCCTAGCAGTGGGATTTTCGAGTTATCATGATAAATTTGCCCGTATTCCCAAGAAATGAGGCATCTGTGAGATTAAGGAAGACACTGATTTGAAGATGAATATAGATGCCATCACAAGGAAGGTCAATGCTCTTGAAGTGGGTCAGTCCATCAATGCTGCCAATACGTTCAAGGTTTATAGCTGTTCCATCTGTGCTAGTCCTATGCACTTAGCACATAATTGTCCATCTTTACGGACTTTTGTCGAATGCCTGATGGAACAAGTGAACGCTTTCAATGATTATCGAAAGCAAACAAATGGACCATTCTCTAAGACCTACAACATTGGGTGGCGAAACCACCCTAATTTTTCTTGGTAGCATAAGCAACCCATGAATCAGGGAGGGGCCCCTCATCATGCCCAAAATTAGTACCCTCCCGTATTTCATCTACTAGTTCATAATATTAGTCATTCAGCTCAACCAGCACGGGCATACCAAGCACCCACTCAAGTGCCAGCCTCTTCTTCATAGTCCATACTGGAAGACACTCTCAAGGCCTTCATGCAGCTTACATGCCAATCAATTAGTGAAGTGAAGAATGCTACTACGATAACCACCTAGGCGATTGCCAAGATAGAGGTTCAGATCGGTCAAATTGTAAATTGCTTAGGTGAGAGAGAGAAGGGAAAGTTCCTTAGTCAGCCTGTGCCTAATCCGAAGTTAGAGTTTGTTGGTGCAAGCTCGTCAAATTCTGCGCATGGGCTGGAGCATATGCAAGCAATTGTCACACTGAGGTCTAGGAGACAAGTAGACAATCAAGTGGTTCATCTTGAAGAGAACCGTGTTGTGCCTCAAGGGCAAGATAGTGGCAGCAATGAGGAAAGAGATGTAGAGCCATCTAAAGCCACACCCACTATTGAGGATCCTCTTAAGTCATTTGTTCCTAAGGCGCTATACCAAACAGACTACAAGCGCTTCATAAGGGAGGGAAGTTTGAGGACATTCTGGAGGTGTTCAAACAAGTCAAAATTAATATCCCATTTTTGGATTCCATCCAGCAAGTGCCATCGTATGCCAAGTTCTTAAAGGACTTGATTAAGGTTAAGAGGAGAACCAATGCCCCGAATAAAGTTTGTTTGACCGAGTAGGTCAGTTCAATCTTTCAATGCGGGCTACCCATAAAGGTCAAGAACCCTCGGTGTCCTAATATCTCTTGCAAGAGAGGATTCAGCCGAATTGAGAAGGCTTTATTAGATCTTGGAGCAAGTGTAAATCTCTTACCTATTCAGTCTACCTACAATTGGGGTTAGGAGAATTGAAACCCACATCCACGACACTTCAATTGGCTAACAGTTCAGTGAAGAGACTAAGGGGAATCGTTGAAGATGTTTTGATAAAAGTGGACAAGTTTTATTTTCCATTGAATTTTATTGTGCTTGACACAGAGTCGGTTCAGAATGTTGGAATTCAGATACCGGTGATTCTAGGGCGACCATTCTTAGCTACGGCTAACGCCCTGATCAATTCTAGGATGGGGGTTTGATGAATGTAGCGCCCCAGATTTTAAGACATAAAGCATAACGTCTTAAAATAGAATTTAAGACCTAATACTAACTCAAAAGAATATAAAGAATATATGGATATTTGTGAAAATAAATATTTGCTAATATTTGATAGGTATAATTATAGGATTAAATATTTGAGGCAAGTTTAACAAGAACAGGGAAATAAGAAGTTACTCATCTTCTTTCTCTTGTGCCTGCAGCAGGAAAAAAAAAAAAAAAAAAAAAAAAAAAAAAAGGAAAGAAAAAGATAAAAGGAAGTCCTTTCTCATCTCTCTAGGCCAATTCTTTGTTGAAGTATTGAGTTTCAACAAAAATATCCCAATTATGATATTTTTCTTATTTCATGTATTTTATAACTTCCATTGTTTTAATTAAAAAGTGTTTAATGTGTATGATATGTCTTTTTAAACATGGTATTTCAAATAAGCATATTTATATAATAACTGCTGCTGTGATGCATGAGTAAAAAGAAATGTTTTATAAAGATGCCGTTACGCTGCCCAAATACTTTTAAATACTATTAGGCATTTGATATACTAATGTCGTTATTTTGCCCATATTTTATAAAAATTAAAATAAGGATTATTTACATTTATTCCATTGCGCTATCCAGTTGTTTCTAAAATATAAAACTCATTATTTATATTAATGGAGTTATTATGTTTATTTGATATAAAAATATATAAAAGCTTTTTAATGCTAAATTTGTTATAACGCTCATTTTAAATTAAAGGGTATTTTGCACAATAATGATAAATGCCGTAATAATGCCCGCATAGAAATATGTGGACATACAACCGGTCTATTTTATATGCCATCATAATGTCTAAACTTAAGTTGGAAGTCGAGAAGAATAATAATGTTACAGTATGGTGTTTAGTAAATTATGCTAATTCATTGTTGTATGTAAATAACAGCGCAATGATTATTTCTGTGGATCTTTCTCTTTGAACTAGAAAACTGTAAGTATTTACAGAATACTTACTGAGAGTGATACTGGGTTCCATAATATAGTGATTTATGTTTATTTAATGATATGCATTTATATGCTTTATTTGATTATATGGTGATATTGATTTCTATGGTTTGTGTTATATTTAATTATATGTGATTTTTTTGGAACTCTGCATATTTTACTCTATGAATCATGAGCCTACTAATAAAATGGAATTGCATATTGTACTGTCATGAGATATGAACATGCTAATAAGTAAAACCGAAGGTTTAAGTCCCAAAGCACTAATCAATCAGAAGACCGAAGGTTAAAGTCCCATGGATAAGACCGGTTTGGCTAGAGACCCACGACACCAATGAGGAAAAAATAGGTGGTTAAAGTCCACAGTATCTATATATGACAAGACCGGAGATGGTAAAAGACCCACGACATGTAATTGATAAGACTATATCATAAGTTAAAGTCTCACGGCATCTATCTATCCATCTATCTATGGTAAGACTGGAGATGGTAAAATACCCACGACAATGATAAGATCGTATGATGTATTAAAGTCTCACGGCATCTATCTATCCAGCTATCTATGGTAAGATTGGAGATGGTAAAATACCCACGGCAATGATAAGACCGTATCATGTGTTAAAGTCTCACGGCATCTATCTATCCATTTATCTATGGTAAGAACGAATATGGTAAAATACCCACAACAATGATAAGACTGTATCATGTGTTAAAGTCACACGACATCTATCTATCAATCTATACATGATAAGACTATATTATGAGTTAGAGTCTCACGGCATCTATAAATGAGACTGTACATATAGAATTATTAATGAGATTGTGCATCTAGATTTGTCATTACATCATATTGTTGCATTGTGTATTATTAAACAAATTAGTATTTCATTATATTATTTAAGATGGTTGACTCACTTGATTACAGTATGGATTGTGGTGATAACCACAATCACATATTTGTTTATGCATGAAAAGAGGAAGATCTGAACCTCTAGGATTATTATGCTGATATTTATGAATGATACTTTTATTTGATGTTTTTAATATGTAATATTCTATGGTTATTAGGTTAAAACAATGGTTACATATTATTAGAGCTACATGTGGCACATAAGTTAATGCTGGTTTGTATTTATTATATTATTTATCTACTGATGTAATTCAGTTAGCTCTGATGTGTTCTGTTAAGAAAAAGAAAATATATATATTCCGTTGTCAAATCTCATTTCTGATAACGTCGTAATGTCATGTGGAAATCGAAATTTTCATTTATGCTTTTTGTAAAAAGCGAGCATTACAATGAAGATCTCTTTTGGTAACATGATAGTGGAGCTAAATTTATTTGATATCAGCAACCAACCTCTGGAGTATGATGAGGTCAAAAATGTATGCTTGATTGAGGAGATTATTTCGGAGACTGTTGATGAATCAAGCATTGAGGACCCCCCGAATTACTCCCAACACATTCGTCGTTTCCGTCCTCGTGTTCATCAACTTCTTCATTATCTTCCTCTATTACAGTTGGAACATCATATATGTTTCTATTGGTCACCTTTTATACTAGAGATGATGTAAGTGCACATATAATATTTATGTAGTAAGCTATGTTATTGAACAAAATACTTCACCAAAAATTACTAACTAGGTTTTCATATTTTGCCTCACAGCTGTTATGTCCAGCAGGAAGAAAAAGAGGTAAGAATTAATCCACGAAGTTCAATAATCTTTTTGCCCATGGTCCCGTTGAGATAGAAATCTCTGCCAAGGCAAGAGGACCTATAGGCGATAATGCCAGTCAGATTGGTAAGAGGGTGACAGTAGTCGTTCGTGAACACGCTGAGCTCTAGCATGGTTCTTGGACTCGTGTGCCACCAAATGAGTAGCAACTGTTAAGAAAACGTGTTTTGGTGAGTTTTATTATTTCAGATTGTGTTAATTACTACATTTAATATAAAATGTTAAGACTATTGTTTTCTTAACTATTATGTTTCAAGCTGAATGGGATTTAGATAAGAACGTGATTGAACACAATGAATGTGTAGAGTTAGCCTTATTAAATAGTTATAAAACACTTCGTTATGGTCTTCATCATCAATTCCGAAAATGCAGTGGTGGTAAAGACTCAACAAGGGCGAAGGCAAAAGTTCAAGAGAATACGTCACAGCCCACGTGGCATAAGGTATGCAAATCATTTGACAACAAAGATTGGAAGGTAAATCTTCTTAAACTTAATCGACAATGAATAACACGATTTATTTGGTATAATTTTATAATAATTTGGCTGAAATTTGTCACAGAAAAAGTCCTTACGTAATAAGGAGAATAGATCAAAGTTGAAGACCAATCACACATCCGGCTCTAGATCTTTTCTTAATCATTGCCATATTGAGGTAATAATTTTATACTATTATATTATTTTAATAATTATATTTAGAGCATATGTTAATCATATATCTTTTATGTGCATAAGAAATAGACCGGGGTGGATCCTAACTTAATTGATTTTTATAAGACCTCTAACACAAAGAAAGATGGGTCATTTTTGACTTTGTATTGTGAGGAACGATACGTTAGTAATTGAAATATAATTTTTTTTATTATATAATTAACTTCCATAAATTATTGAAGAAGCTAGTTTATACCTTCTCTTGTTGTTTCTTATTTTCTTATATATGCTGAAATGCAATCTCATTATATAATCATATGTCTATTAGAATTTATGTTGCTTGTGCAGAATTTGATGCTAGAAATGTTTGCTGACGAAGAAGTTGTCTTAAATAAAAAGGAAATATTACCACAAGCTCTTGGTGGGAAACGTTCTGGACATGTTAGAGGGATGAGAAAATATGTAATACCTACCCCATCCTCTTCGCATTCGTGTTACGGCACCCAAGTCAGCTTTGAGTTGGAGGAAACAAAGCTCAAAAAAAAAAGTGACCAAGTTTTCAGATTAATTAGTGGAAAATGAAAGAAAAAGAGATGAACAAATGGAGGAAATGCAAAATGAGTCAAAGCGACGGATCGAGAAAATTCAAAAAGAATCAAAGCGACATGTTGAGGAAATTAAGAAAGAATCAATGCGCCAATTTGATCTCATAATGTCACGTATTTTAGTAAAATGGTTGGGTGGTTGATATGTTTTGTTATGCTTTAATTGAACCACAACATCTAATTTTTTACCGTTGATACCTTTGTTTTCTTTTCTATATGTTATAGGAAAACAAAGTCATAATTTTACCTATTTTGATGGGGAGCTTAAAGAGATTGGATTCGAGAACTTCAAATCTTTTTTGCTACAGAGTCTGGTGTGTTTCATTCCAAGTTTATATTTGCAATGAAGTTGCATAGCTTATATATTTGGATGTTTTATTTGAGTGAAGAGATGTAAGGTTTTTTAAGTTAATTTCTCATGCATTTTCTTATGCCAAAAAAAAAAAAAAAGATTCGTATTTAAAATGTGTTATTATTTTTGTTGCTCTGATTTAGTTTAATTTCTGTTTTTTAGTTTCTCCTAGAATGTGTGGTGTGGTTTATTGCTTTTATTGTACTAATTTTTTTTTTTACTGAATATTTTTATTTGTAAACTTATGTCTTCTTTGAAATTAAATCTGATGTTAGTGAGTCAGAAATGCAAATCATATAATAATCCTGCTTTTTACAATATGGGAACTTGGAAAATAATACACTTTTATAATCGAACTTTACACTCTTTTAAATTGAATTTCCTTGTTCCATAGTAATTGTGTTTAGCTGGGTAATGTAGCAGTGTTGGACCTTTGAGATCTTTTAATGAAATATACTTATTTGTTGAAATACTTGTTGGATAAGTGTGTTTTTGAAGTTATGTATTAGGTTTATGTTCTACTGAATATGTTGTAGTATTCGAATATAATTTTGAAGGAGGATCCCAATGTTTGCTTACTGAAATATAATTTTATTTTTATTTTAAATATAGTGTTATATTTTTGTTATGGGCTTCAGTTTGCTAACAATGATTATTTATTTGTACTTTTGCCAAGGAATCTACCACTGCCAACACTGTTGTGGCTTATGTTAAATTATGGTTGTTTAATTTTTAGATGTAATCTCACAAGGACGAATTAGTTTTTCAATACCTAATGTTTTATTAGATTTAGTTTAGAGGATGATTGTTATACTTAAACAATTTGGCAGTTGGGATTGCATTTTAGTAATTTCTTCTTGTTCTTTCTTATTTCTTCTAACATATATAGATAGATGCGGTGCTTAAAGATGTGAGCCCAGGGCAGACCAAAATTCTATTTTTGGTTTGTTACCTTTTATGCAGAGTAATAAATGCAATTTACATATTCATACAAAAACATTAAAACACTAATTGGCAAAAAAATTGCATTTGGCACTTTTTTTTTTTTTTTTTTTTTTTTTTTTTTTTTTTTTTTTTTTTTTTTTTTTCTATTTTTCTAAAAAAACATTATTTATCTTTAGCAACAACTTACGTAGTGTCTAATATACTAAATATTATTAGCAACGACAATTGCGGTGATGGTTATCGTTAACATACTAAACATCATTAGCGACGACAATTGTCTGTAATGGCCATCACTAACATGGTAAATATCATTAGTGATGACTTCTTTTGTCGCTTATGCTTGTTGTCGCTGATCTGTGCATCATTGGTTACGACATTTGGCCCTTGGGAGACATTATTAGCTATTAGCGACGACATTTTGTCTTCGCTAATAGTCATTAGTAGCAACGACTTACAAAATCGTCACTATTTAGTGTTTAACGACGGAGTATTTGTGACCACTTTATCGACGACAAACATCATCGTTGATTGTCAATAGCGACCACTTCGAGGGTTTTAGTGACGACCTTGTGCTAAAGACTATATTTCCCGTAATGTAATATCATCATGGCTGCTACTCAAGAACTTCTATCACCTGATGTGTTTATTGGTGAAGCTTTGGCTGCCTTGTTGGTTTCTTGTTTTGCTGTTCTCTCAGGCTTTGATCATTTTGACCTTGAAGGAGATACTCTTTTGGTGATCCCGGCCATCATCAATCCCTATATTTTCTCTTATTGGATTTTCACTAATATTGTTTCTGATATTAGTCTTGTATTATCTTCCTTTTAAAGTTGAAATGCTTTGAAAGTGTCCCGTACAATTTTAGGACACATGCTTAATTTAGCAAAATGAGCATTTTTCAATTGTGATTTTGGAAGCATTCCCAAAAGATCTTTCATTCTCTCTTCCATTCGGAACTAGAGTGGCAATGATTCTCCTCTATATATTTTATTCTTATTTTATTAGATTAAAAAAAAAAAAAAAAACCCAAAAAAACTGTGGAATAACAACATGCAATACTGCAGTTATTTAAGACAAAGGTTTTGGAAAAATGCAACGTAAAAAGTCCTTATTAGCAATAAAGTGCAATGTAGGCTACTGCCGTGGAGGCAAGATATATATGATGTCGCTGCCGATTCCTTCAAAGAAGACAATTCTTCGATCATTCTTCCCATCGACGTCGTGGAGAATCTTCTGTATCTCCCTCACTCCGGGCATCCCTCCTATTTGGACTCGCAGAGTGATTTTAACGCTAAGATGCTGACTTTTTTATTTTTTATAGCCCAAAAAGTAGACCGGAATTCAACTATATATAGTTATTCTAATTGAACGTGATTATAGTATCACCTTTCCGTTGAAAGTCGTATAGGAAGGGCCTAACTAAACGGTGGGAAACTGCAGCTCCTTCCTCAAGTCCAACTTAACCTATAACCTGACCCATCTTCATAAAAGCATCAGAAGGATCCGAGATGACTAACGCTAATAAAAAAATGAAATTACTTTTATTTTGGGTGTCGAACTCCCACATTCGCTATGAAAGTTTTTTTGAGGCCATGAGATGAAATTATGATGCTGACTTGGAGGCATGATGTGGATGTTGCCCCGCGGATGTGGTGAAAGAGAGGGACTGATCAGCTTATGATTTCGACGTTGGGTCGAGGAGGTTCCAACAATTTGCCGTTAATGACAAGTCGTAGTGATGGCGATTCATCCGCCAAAAGAATTTTCAATACGTGTCATTTCCATGATCCTTCATTGTCAATAAACAGTCAGGATTGTTCAAAGTGGAACCCAAATCTCACCATTAAAAATGTCCTACAATTTCTGCGAGTCATTTCCCTTTCCACTACTTTAGCATTAATTAAGTGCAAATGCTTTAAACTTTATATTGTATATTTAGTTAATATAAGACAAAAATTACGTACCTTCAACTGAACGTATCTTCTCTTTATTTGATTTATTTTTTTTTTTTTTTTATTAACTACTTTTAGGAAAGCATTATAGCTTACATGTTCTTTTTTCAATCATTTCTCTTTCTTTTTTTTCTACTGTCATTTATCTCTCGTCTCTTGGCGGTTTTAGAAAATACTAAAAAATAATAATGGGTCCCTTGCATGTGAAAAATTTGTGTTTTTTTAATAATATGTGCTTCTCATATATATATATATTTTTTAAATAGCTTAAATTACATATATATATATATCCCTTTTAAATGCTGATTTGTATTAGTTTCTTCTAGAAAACTTGTGTCCATAAAAAATATTAAAAAATAATATTTAAACAAAAATAGAGAATGAAGTAAAAAAATTGTTGAAAATTATATTAAAGAAATAGTACGTAAAGTAGAAAATGATACTTTTTAATTAACTAAAATAGTTATAACATTGCTGCACGCTGTGAAAGTCTATTATCTAAATCTTTTCGAGCATTCTTTATTCTTAAAGTATGAAAGCCTCCCTCTTTCCATTGCTCCCTCCTTTTTCTTCTATTTGTTTATATACTTAATGCTTATCATGCCGATTTTATAGAGAAAGGATAAAAAGCAAAAAAACATGGTTATAATTGGTTCTTTTTGGTGGGCATGCACCATGACACAAAGCAATGCCCGTCCAAAAGTTTCCCCTCGGCAACTTTATATATAAATTATTTAATAAACTGAAAAAATAAAGCTATATCTTCCTTGGTTCATAAAACTAATTACTTTGAGAAAATCCTTAATTTCTTTGTTAATTGCTCATTGGACCTCAATATTCTTAAAAGGCCATCATCAGACGGCCCTCCCCTTTCTCTCCCCAACTTCATTTTTCTCTTATTTTTGGGTATTATATAATTTGATTCTCTTGTGTAATGGGCCCACTTAGATACTACCAACTTGTTTTTCTCATAGCATCTCCAGTAATAGTATAGCTATTTTTGTATCGACCCGCTTTTTACAAAAAGACATAAGTAAAAATTTTGAATTTTCACGTTATAAGAGTTTGAGTTTTGGAGGAAATTGTATTGTATTTCTCAATGATTTCAGTGATGATACATCGTGTATTTATACAGAATTACCTATGCTATGACTATAGAGAATACAGCTAGAGTAATACAAAAATGGGATTGCAAGATTACAGGGAATTGCATGATTACAGGGATTGTGTATTTTCTATTTATGTTGCACACAGATTTGGGATCACAGCAGCACTACTTTCCTTATGCTGCTGTGATGCTTTCCTTTCTTGTAGGATGTAGGCAGCTACGATGAGTGTGATGCAAGGTTGACAGTTTTGCTGCTGTAATGGAATGATGCGCGGGTTCATGGGAGCCTGTACAGGTAAGACTTGCCTTGTTGGGAGGTGCTGCATGGGGAAGTCTTTCCATATTGAGCTCGGATGATGTGTGTACACTAAGGGTTTAGTGTGTATGAGTTCCAAGGGTTTAGTGCTTGTTCGAGAAAGAGTGAAAGGGAGTTGTTTAACTTTACCAAGTTGACAGAAATCACAAAATGAAAATTTATTGATTTTATTGGATGAAAGAGGCAAGTGATGTGCCTTTATTACATGATTAATAGTATAAATAGAAGAGTAGCCTAGCCTAGAGTGCCATACATCAGATGTGGTTCTGAAACCAAGTAGGGCAGTGAAGGTAGGAAAACTCCTATTGGTGCTTGTGAAAGAAGAGCCTTGAAACCTTAAAGGGTATAAGCCATGTTCACTCCTTCCTTCCAGCAGTGTTGCATGTGTCTGGATGTCCTTCACAAAATAATGAGATGAGCTGAGAATAAAATAACAATAATGATCTTAACAGAATTTCTGGATTGACAAAAGTTTAGTGGCAGCATGAGGACAATGCAAGACATTTTTAAGGTGAAATGATAGTTTTTAGAGTTGAGAATAGTGGAACCAGTATTTTCAATTTGCAGGCCAGCTCCGTTGTCAACAGCCATTGAGTCATTGCCTTTGAATGGTTGCTGAAGTGAGAGGTTCTCCAACTCATTGGTAATGTGGGCATTGGCCCCACTGTCGGCAAGCCATTGTTGATTCTCAAGTTTAGAATTGATGTGTGCCACCATTGCTGTCAACTGTGATGGACGGTGTCTTCCTTGGAAGGAGTAATCCATCCGGTGGAAGCAATCTAGAGCTTGGTAGCTGGTTTTGCCATAAATCTGGCAAGGGGGCCGATTGGGGTTGCTGAAAGAGAAGCCAGGCTGAGGAGGGGTCGGCAGTAGTGGAGGAGCTTGGTGTCCACCAGAATTATTGAAAGACTTGGGAGGTCCAGGCCTTGGTGAAAATCTGTTGAAAGGTATGTTCCTTGCTTTCCTGTTGTGGTAGTTTGAAGTGCCTGACTTGAATGGCCGATTTTGCTTCTACATGACAAGAGCAAAGGTACTACCATCCAAGGAGACTTCTTGTTGTTGATGAAGCAGCATCTCATGGGAGAGTAATTCATCTTGAAATTCAGTAAATGAAGGTGCCTTGTCTTTGGAGGTCATAGAGAAGACTATGACAAAGGTGTTGAAAGAGGGATTAAGGCCACCGATGATGTAGGAGATGGGATCCTTATCATCAATGGGTTTGCCAATGGCAGCAAGTTGGTTGGACCAAGATTGAGCAGTCTTCAAGTACTCAGAACAGGTTTTGGAGCCCTGCTTGAGAGTCTAAAGTTGCCGTTTTAAATGAGAGACATGAGACCGGGTAGAGGAAGCAAATTTTGTTGCCAAGGAAGTCCAAACTTGTTGAGAAGTTTGGAGTCCATAAAATAATGGAAAGAACAGATTCACTGAGATGGACATTGATCCAACTCATAACATATTGATCTTTCTTCTGCCAAATAGAGTAGGCAGCATTCAGCATTTCCTTGCCATCATCACCAGGTAGGGTTCAGAACCATCCACAATGCCCATGAGATCATGTGTTTTCAAAATAGGAACAAGTTGAGTAGTCTAGGAGAGATAATTCGGACCCTCAAGTTTGATAGATGGGAAGTGAATGAGGTTTGGAAGAGTGAAAGCAGGGATAGGGACAGGGGTTGCAGATGAAGAAGCCATGTAGAGAAATTGAGAAGGAGAATAATTGAGATAAGAAAGGTGTTGGCCTATGAATGCTTTGATACCATGTAAGAGTTGATTTTTGGAGGAAATTGTATTTTCTCAATGATTTCATCACGATCGAGTACTGGGAGGCGTCCGGACGTGCTGCTGAAACGTCCGGACGGATGCAAGCTTGGCACAGAAACTTCTCGATACAGTATGGGGTCCAGACGGAATGAACACTTCGTCCAGACGGATGATGCTGGTCTATCTAGCGTCCGGACAGGATGACACGTCGTCCGGACGTGATGGGTCGATCGTCCGGACGGCTGACAGGGAACTTGAATTCTTCTGACTTGCAGACTCTGAATAGTGGAATCCATGTTTATAACATCTTTACACTTTAAGTGATTTTGTCCAAACACAGAATGAGGCCAAAATACTAACAAACTCCCCCTTTGGCTATTCTGGGACAAAAATCACTTGACCGGTTTGGAAATACATTCCCGGTCCAAAAATAAAAATTACTCCCCCTTTTTGTCACAAAGGGACAAAGGGTAAAACAGAGTAATAAAAACTAACTGTCATAAGAATTACTCCCCCTAACGGTCTCAGAAGGACCCAGGAGACAGAGTAACATATATCTAAAAGTTTTAACAAAGCAAAAAAATTGTCTCAAAATAACAAAAGACAATAAAAAGTCAACAAACACAAGAGGGAATCAAACATCCTCAGGCATGGGTAAAATCCCGTCTACATCATCCTCATCATCACTGCCACTAGAATGATGATACTTCAGGCACTCCTGAAGGTCCAGCTGGTTCTGCTCCATGCGCCTGTCGATGGAGTGCATAGCTAGTTGCATGGATGAGATGGACTGCTGCATGGAGGACATAGACACCTGCATGCTGCTCATCCCTCCCTAAAGTGCAGCAAGAGCCTCCATAATCTGAGCATAATTGACCTCCGGCTCAGATGGTGGAACAGTATGTGAGGATGAAGCCATATCTGGAAAGCCGACTGGCATAGCAGCAGGTGGGGGCACCTCATCATCGGAGTCATCTCTCCGCAGCTGCACATTAGACTTCATCAATGTCTGCTTGCTGATGGGCTGCTGGATTTTCATCTTCGGTTCGCCATTGACATTGATGCCTGACTGAAGAATAATCTGAGTGAGGAGGCAGCCAAACGGAAGACCAGCAGTGCTCTCATCACGGGCCTCTAATATAACCCCCAAAATGTGCTTGCACTGGCAGAAAGGCAAGCAGAGGTGGATTGCATAGACAAACTGGGCCCGTTTCAGGATCAGATCACTGCGCCGGGCAACAGGCCAGATGTTCTGCTGAATGATCTTGGCCAGCATGCGGTGGGTGGATGACAGGGCACCAATCCAGATGGCAGTAGAGCGCTCCTCACCTTGGGGAACGGCACGGAAGAATTCACTGAGATCATCCAGGGATGGAGGAAGCACCACCTCATTGTATGGGCTGGCCGAAATCTCGACCACTGGGACTCGGATGATGTGACTGATGACCTGAGGATCAACAATGATGAGATGGCCTGCAACGGAGGACTGAAGCACCACTCCATGATCATCATTCTGCACCACCTCCAGGTTGGCGTAGAACAGCTTGACCAATTTGGTGCATACCACACAAGCACAGCTGTGGAGATATCCCCAGTTGTACGTTTGGATGATGTCAAGTATGTTGTCCAGCGGTGGCACCATGATATCAGCCCGAAGGACGTTTCGCTCAGCGATGATGGAGCGGTCCATAATTTTGGCCTAAATTGCAGCCCTATCTTCCACAAGCCTCTGACGGATCCTGTGGGGTGGACTGCCGGCAGACATGTTTCTGCAAAAGATCTAACAAGAATTTTCCAAAGAAAAATATTCCAAAAATATTCTTGTTAGAATAACAAAAATTTGGCAGAATAACAGCAGTAAAAAGGACTTGTGAAAATAAATACAAAATAATATCACAACTAAGTCCAAGAAATTTCAACATGGCAGATATATGCATCTCATATTCCAAAAATAAATAACATTCTAACAGTAAAAAAAAATTGAAGAAATAAGGGCTGAAAAACAATACCTGGAATATGAGAAAAATGCAAAAAGCCAAAAACTCACAAAAAGAGAACTCACAAACAGCCAAAAGTGAGATTGAGTGGGGTATAGTGAGAAAGCGGCGAGAAGGGAAATTTATAGCCTCTGTGGGGTCCCCGTCCGGACGGTGGGTTGATGACGTCCAGACGCTCGCTGCCTCGGAAAGGAGCAGACTGGTCGCGCGCGTCCGGATGATATAAAGAGACCGTTCGGACGATGATGACAGCGCACGTCCGGACTCCATTAGGTCCTGTCAGGACATGTGGCCTCCATCCCCGTCCGGACTCCAAGAGAGTGCCGTCCGGACCACCAGTCCGTCTGGACGTAAATGTAGACCGTCCGGACCCTCTACATTTTACTAGGGCCTAGCCATCCTCATCTGATACACTCCCTTTGAGATACAGCACCGAATTATTTTACTTGTACCATGAAGGACAAGATAAATTTTTACTTGCTCATAGAGGGCAAGGTATATTGCAAATTCAGTACAGAAGCAGTGGATAGACAATTTTAAAGCACAAAATTCATACGAATAACTGCTCAATTCTTATGGTGCTACAAGCTAGAGGAAATGCCAGAATTTATAGAAGCTAGGTTCAACTAGCCTTTAGGGGAGTCCGGGATAGTGCACTTTTTCATCGCATGAGGAAAGAAGCTATCCTACTTTTGCATAAACAAGAAAAACACTTGGCTAATATAGTCAAAACGCTTAAATATATCTAAGTATATTTAATCAATGCACACTGAATTTAGATATCGGCCAAAGATACATACAATATCTAAGCTGCCAAAAAAAAATCCTGCAAATTCTCTCCAAAATCTTTTTATTTTTTATTTTTATTAAAAACAAACACAACATGCAATATGGAAATGACATCATATGCAAAGGTAAGATCACACCTGTAAATGCTCAAAGATGCCAGTACAGAAAAACAGTCGCTCGACCTGCTTTTTTTGTCTTCCCCAATAGATACCTGCAAAGTTCTCTCAAGAGAAACAGGGGGCATAACAAACTAGTTTCTAGATTGTATAACAAGCACATAAATATAACATAAAAAGTGCAAGCAATCAAACCTGATGCCTTAGGATTAGGAACCAAATCCTAGGCATGAACACCTTCTCCTGCTAGGTGCGTTTATTCCCCCTCATGGGGTGAATGGTCTCATCCTTCCTGACCCATACCTTCTTTACCTGTGAGGCAGGGGTGTGAGCCATGTCCCAATTGATCAGTCTGACTAGGACATTCTTCATCATGTTGACAAGCCCTTCATTGGTCTGATTCTTCTTGGGCTTGTGAGGCTTCACTTTGAAGCATTCGGCTTTGATGTGGCCATACTTACCACAGTGATAGCATGGGGGAGGATCTCTTTGAGGATAATGCCGTTGTTGCCGAAAAACATGATGAGGCTTAGAAAGTTTAGAGCTAGACTTACCTGTCTTTTGCTCTGTTTTCCTGATTCAAGGCTGCTGATGTCGGATCTAAGGACAGTGTGGCCTGATGTGTCCAGAGACACCACAATGATAGCAGGTAGGCTGATTTCGTTTGCTGAAATGCTTCTTGAAGGGCTCTGTAAATTTAAGATTAGCATTTTCACAAACAATAAAGTCCTTACCTCTTTTAGATATATGCCTCCTATGGGACGGGACATATTTATCTGAAGAGGTTTTCTCAATAACGCCCTGTTTGGAATCCTCCTGCTTCTTCCAAGGTCTGTGAGATTTTAACAGATAACACTTTGGTCTGATATGACCAACCTTCCCACAATGATGACACATAGGAACAAACTTACCTTGTGTTCCCGAATCCTTGGAGTTAGGCTTCACACAATTATTCAGGCAAGAATTTTCTGAACAAGCTGCATCTACTATCACAGGCTTAATATCAACAAGATCTAATTCAAAGTTAAAAATATGTGAAGTAGAAGCACTCAAATCATCAACAATTAAACCAGGCTTGTTTGAAATATCTGAATGAATACACAACATGCTTTTCAAATTATCACTTGAGAATTTTTCCAAGGGATTTTCAGATTCCTTTAATTTATTCTCAAGTGTATCAATAATGTTAAATAGCATGGTATTTTCAAATCTCAAAGAGTCAATCAAAGCAAGTGATTCAGACAATTGCATAATCAATGACTCCTTTTCTTGCTTCATCTTTTTAAGCTCTTTATGTGAAATTTTAGAATGTTGAGCATTCTTCAATTTATTAAAAACCTTAAAGAGCTGAATATCAGAATCCTCATTAGATAACTGAGAAGAATTCATGATAAAAGGTGTAATAAAAAAATAGAAGTCACAAAGAGATGAGGATTACACTCAGGAAATAAATCCTAAACAGAGTGTACCCGCTCTGATACCAATTGAAAAACGAAATTGACTTCTAAAAATAAAGTGTGTGCATAGGTGTCAACAAAAATTAAAGCACAGCGGAAAGTAAATGACACAGATTTTTGTTGACGAAGTGGAAACTCAGTTAAGAGAAAAACCACTCCGAGGCAGCCAAACCCAGGAATTCCACTATTCAGAAGACATAGCTAGATACAAGACAGTAACACTCACATGTACCGATGCAGTGATCATACCTTGATCTCTGACGTGTAACCCAACACGAACGCTTCCCAACCAGGTTCTCCTACCTGAAGGGGTCTTCAATGGAACTCCTTACCTTAGAGCCGACCTCTAAGATAGACTTCGGTTTATAGTACAACACACTTGTAAAACGGATTCAGAGGGATTGATGACTTCTTTGAGCTCTAATGGAATTCACACCGAATTCTTGCAGTTCTAAGTGCCCAGGGGCCTCTATTTATAGGCTGGGGGCTCAAACGAGCGTCAGGTAAAATATACCTGGGCCCCGTCTGGACGATGGACATGGGCCGTCTGGACGAACAACTGTGCGACAAGATTTTCTAAAAATTTCGCGGGGAAATCTTTCCTGTTTAAGGGCCTCATCCGGACGGTATGGCACATCGTTCGGACGGTCGCATGTCCGCTGCAAGTAATTTCCTTATAAGGCTCTAGAGCATCTGGACCATGGGGAATGAGCGTCAGGACGGCTATTCTTCAACACGCAATTTCCATATCTACAATGTGCGCGTCCGAACCATAATAGGCAGTCGTCCAGACGGTTGAAGTCGAATCGGCAATTTCCTTCTTTGATGCACGTACGTCCGGACCACAACTGTCAGACGTCCGGATGGTCGTTTTTGAATTGTGATTCTTGCCTTAAGGAGACGTGCGTCCAGACGGGATACCACATCGTCTGGACGGTTGATTGATCTTCCCTTTCTTGGAACTTGGAAAGAAATCAGAAACTGATCGAGTACTGGGAGGCGTCCGGACGGATGCAAGCTTGGCACAGAAACTTCTCGATACAGTATGGGGTCCAGACGGAATGAACACTTCGTCGGACAGATGATGCTGGTCTGTCTAGCATCCGGACGGGATGACACGTCTTCCGGATGGATGGAACAGTTTACAGATGGGCGTCCGGACGGGATGGCTCGATCGTCCAGACGGCTGACAGGGAACTTGAATTCTTCTGACTTGCAGACTCTGAATAGTGGAATCCCTGTTTACAGCATATTTACACTTTAATTGATTTTGTCCAAACATAGAATGAGGCCAAAATACTAATAGATCCTTTGGAAAACTGACTGTTGTTGAAGTTGGATGTTCAAATTCCAAAGGTCTCAAGATTAAAATGAGCTTTTCCCCCTAGCTCATGCAGAGCCTTCCGTAGCATTCCCTTAGATCTGCATCAGTTTGAGGTTCAGTGGTGACTCTCCTCAGTTATCTTGCAGACCAGTTGCTTAGAGGATGTCAATCTGTGGATAACCAGTTTCAGGCTTTGCAAAATCAAGAGATTGAAGGATTTTCAGTTCGTGGTTCCCGACTTCCTGAGCTAGAAGCCGAAGTAGTACAAATCCAGTTTTTACGGATTTCTCTCCGTACTTGATTTCAGTGGATCAGCAGGATTTGGTACTTGGAGGATTTTTGTTCCTCTCTTTTGAGCCACTTGCAGACTTTTCTCTATTTTCCTATTGTTTTGGATTTTAGAAAGTTTTTTGTTTGTGGATATTATTACTCTGTTTACCCTTGTACTTTTGAGACTTTGAGGGGGAGTAATTGTTGTGTGGTTTTTCTCATTAATCTGTTTTACCCTTTGTCCCTTTGTGACAAAATGGGAGAGAAATTTTTGATTTGGACCAGGAATGTATTTCCAAACCGGTCAAGTGATTTTTTTCCCAGAATGGCCAAAGAGGGAGTTTGTTAGTATTTTGGCCTCATTCTGTGTTTGGACAAAATCACTTATGTGTAAAGATGCTGTAAACAGGGATTGCACTTGACAGAGCATTTTCAGAAGACTCTGCACTGCGAAAAAGATAGAAGATTTTAGATTCACTGTCAGCCATCCGGACGACGTGTCATCCCGTTCGGACGCCCATCTGTCCACTGTTCCATCCGTCTGGACGACGTGTTCATCCCGACCGGACGCCAGACAGACCAATATCATCCGTCCGGACGACGTATCTTTTCCGTCCGGACCCTACACTGTATCGAGAAGCTTTTGTTCCAGCTTGCATCCGTCCGGACATCTTAGCAGCCCGTCCGGACGCTTATCAGTACTCGAACAGTCTCAGATTCTTTCCAAGTTCCAATAAAGGGAAGATCGATCAACCGCCTGGACGATGTGGTATCCCGTCCGGACATGCATCTCCTTAAGGCAAGAATCGCAATTCAAATATTACCGTCCGGATGTCAGTCAGCCTTGGTCCGGATGCACGCTCATCTGTTAAGGAAATTGCCGATTCGACTTCAACCGTCCGGACGTCTGCCTCTCATGGTCCAGACGCACGCATAGCAAATATGGAAATTGCGTGTTGAAGAATTGCCGTCCGGACATTCATCCCCCTTGGTCCGGACGTGCTAAGCCTTATATGGAAATTACTTGCAGCAGACGTGCGACCGTCCGGACGTCTGTGTCTTACCGTCCGGACGCAGGTCTTAAATAGGAAAGATTTTCAGCGAAATTTTTGAAAAATCTTGTCTCACAGTTGTCCGTCTGGACGGCGTCCGTACATATTACTGCAGTTGCCCATTCTGCACCTCAGCCTATAAATAGAGGCCCCTGGGCATTGAGAACTGCAAGAATTCGGTATTGAATTCCACAAGAGCTCAGAGAAGTTCAAGATCCCTCTGAAGCCATTTCAAGTGTACTGCGCTACAACTGAAGTCTATCTTAGAGGTCGGCTCTAAGGTAAGGAATTCCATTGAAGACCCCTTCAGGTAGGAGACCTGGTTGGGAAGCATTCATGTTGGGTTACACGTCAGAGAGCAAGGTACGACCACTTCATTGGTACATGTGAGTGTTACTATCTTGTATCTAGCTTTGTCTTCTGAATAGTGGAATTCCTGGGTTTAGCTGCCCCGTAGTGGTTTTTCTCTTGATTGAGTTTCCACTTCGTCAACAAAAACTGTGTGTCTTTTATTTTCCACTGTGCTTGATTTTTGTTGACACTTGTTGCACACACTTGTTGCCTTAAATCCTATTTTAAGATATTTTATTCAATATCTTAAAATACGGGATATTACATCACTCCCCCCTTAATGGAATTTCATCCCTGAAATTCGAAAACCATAAAGTTTTTAGTGGAGATTTAGATTTCTAAATCTAAAGTCAAAACGACTCAGATTAAGATATAGTACTTAATTTATTTTAACTGGTAATGCTTATCTATACTTACACGAGAATCTATTTTATTCTATCATTCCATTTCCATTTCTCTACTTCAAATTAAAGGTCTGCTCTTAGCGTAATCCTCGTCTATTTTTTTGTCTATGTTAGCAGTACTTGATCAGATCATTGTATAATCAAAATATTTCAAGTGAGATACTGAAATTCCATCTTATTTCTTATTGTTGGAATTCCATCTTATGTTATTGAAATTCCACCTCCCAATCTTAGGGAAGAATCTCACTCAAAGTCCAACGTCTCGATTATAAGACCATCTCTATTCGTCCTTAGTTATCCATAGGGGTAGAGTCTCTTTCCGTTAGAAAATCCTTAAACATTAATTCCGAGTCTAACCGCTCTTATCCTCAAGTAAGACACAGTCTTTAATTCTTAAACCTTGAAAATATCAATCATATCATTCGCAATAATTCCCATTAAGCAAGAATTCAAAATCAAGATAGCACCGTCCTCAAAATATGACAGTCTATCTCCAAAATTTTAACCTATGGAATTCTCCAATGATAACAGCAGGTAGTTGTTTATTCGAATTGAGCTATATCCTCGAAATTTACCTCAAACATAAATCTGTATTATATCATAAGCACATAGATCAGATCAATCATGACTATTTTTGATTTCTTGACTAAGGTATAAAGCTTAAGATCAAGTCCTATAATATAATCCTTCCTTGCTTATCCTCAACAAGAGTGCAAATTAATAATGTCTCTCAATCATATCTTCAAATTATTCTATAAATCTCAATTTATAAATTAGACATTATACATACGTTCCATTGTAATGTTCAACCTCAAAGATAGTGCAACTATCAATCAGAGATATATATATGCTTAATACCCAATTCAATAAATCAATGATCCTAAAATCAACAAGGCATAAACATCAAATATCAAAATCTGCTACCTTGATCCTGATACTTGATTTAGGAACAACTTTATTTTATCTACCACATAGCATTTCTCACTTTCCTAAAATCAATTAGGCACCGATATCATAACCTAGTCTCCATATTTGTCATAATCATTTTATCATAATTCTAGGTAAATGAAACTTAATACCATTATTCCATAGATATGATTTTTAATCTAAATAAACTCTAGAAATGGATTTAGTTTCACATATTGCTCTTCAATATCAACTTAAGTTCTTTTCTACATAGTCTTCAAAATTTCTTTCAATAACTCGAATCATGTCTCATTAAAGATTACCTCAAAAATATCAACCTATCATCAAAGTTTTAATCTTTGACTAATAACATAAGATCAGCCTTTAACCCTTTTAAATCCTCAAGCTCTGGCTAATATAAATCAATTAGCTAATCCTTAAGAACTTATAAATTTATTATAACAGATCATATCCCTATAGAATCCTCAAAAAGCGGTGATATATCTTGATCTATTCTCCATAACCGTTCATCGTGTCTATAAGTGAACTAAACATAATAAATCCATAAACTTGATTTTACACCAAGTGACCACCAAGATGAATTTTAATTTCACACATTGTTCTCATTCATCAAAAAGGGTGTAAGAAAATCATATTATATATAGTACCATGATTTATTACAAGAGTCGACCTACCGAATATGGCGATTAGACATACTAAACTCTTGGTATCTATTTCCATATCCGCAAATCATTCTCTATCATCATCCATAAGGGTAAGAGCATACCTTCATGCTTGTTGTGGAGATTCACCTTCTTGTAGTCCTGATCCTCCAGCTAGGATCTTGTAGAGCATTGCTTTCGGAAATGACCAAACTTACCACACTTGAAGCAAGTGGGGCCAATCACCTTACATTCCCTACATGCATTATTCCACATTAGTTAAAAGGAGGTTCATGTTCTCCTAGTTCCAGTGGATAACACTGAACTATTTTTAACTTGGATTCTTCCTCTATTGCGAGCCTCATCATTTTATTGGCTGTGGCGGTTTCACGCATTCCTCTTCCCGTAAGAGAGGCAAACTCAACCAAGCTAGCGTAGTCCTTGATCTCGTGGCTCATAACCCTTTCCTTGATCTGGGGGTTGAGACCATTCTCGAAGCGTTTAGCTTTTGATTCCTCGTCCGGGATTAGGTTGGCGGCGAACCTAGTGAGTTCTATGAATCTAGCGGAGTATTGTTCCACCGTCATGTCACCCTGGACTAAATTTTGGAATCCGATAGCTCTCAGTTGCCTTTGAGCTCTGGGGAAGAATCGCCATTTGTATTCAACTTTAAATAGATCCCAGCTGCCTATCATTTCATTTGGGGTTTTGTTAGCAATACTTTCTTGGAGGTCCACCATCTTCCAGCTTCTCATGTCAGCTTCAGTCCGATGTATCGGACCCTTTGTTCGTGAGTGCAGCCAAGAGTATCGAACAATACTTCGATGTCAGTGAGCCATGCTTCAGCTGCGCTTGGTCCTTCTACTCCTTTGAATAATTGGAAGTTGTGACTAGAAAAGTCACAGAGTGAACAACCTAAAGGTTCGACTTGGTTGTTGGGTTGGGGCACACGTGCTATTGCTTTGGTAAATTGCCTGGAGGCATCAGCCATGAATTGGATCAAGGCTTCATAGAATTGTGGAGGTGGATTTCTTTCATTACCATCTTCATGGTGATGTATGTTCTAGTTCTTACGACGTCGATGAGGCGGCATTTTTCTGTGTCACTATATTTTGTTATCCAAATATCGATAGCACGATTTATTCGGACTTAATAAAAATTCATATGGATATTTCCTATTTGAATTATAATCAAAAGGAGATTTTCAGGTGCTATGACATCTAGATTATTAAACCTATTGAAAAGTGTTTATTCAATCATTTCTAAATGATAATCTTATCATCCCTTTAATAACTTAAAGGAATAACAAACACCGTCATTGTCAAATCACAACACTAAGCACATAAAGCGTTACGTGCTAAGTGTACATACACATGCATAGCACACATTCTCAAAAGTTTTTCATAAAATAATTCCATTTTTTAAAAATCTTTTGAAAACGTATCATAGTACATGAATGGATATTAATTCCCACCCCGGAACATGAGTTTGACTCCCCATATTCAATAAATTGTTATACATGAATGAGTAGCCTCATCCTGGAACAAGAGTTTAACTCCCTCATAGTCATTGGATTGTTAGACATGAATGAGTAGCCTCATCCTGGAACAAGAGTTTAACTCCCTCATATTCATTGGAGGAACATAAAGTTTTACTCCTTGCGTTCAGAGGAGAAACAAGAATTTCCTCCTTATTTAATGGAGTGTCTCAGTTACTATTAGAGACAAGTTAAAAACAAAGATAGATATATAATATAGATATATCATTTTCATAAAACTTTTATTTCAATAGAATTTTCATTGCTTCCAAACACAATTTCATCAGATCTAAATATCATTTTACAAACAAAAGTATCAATGTTGAAAGATATACTCAATATACTTAAAACATTTTCTAAGGGTCCAAATCCAAAACAGATTCTATTGCAAACCCTTTTTAGCATGCAATCATGCAAATATATATATCCAACCTGCCAATCAAATCTATGAGCTACTAACTAGAAGTCATATCAATATTGAAAAATGAAATTGACTTCTAAAAATAAAAGGCAAGTGTGTGCTTAACGTGTTAACAAAAATAACAATGTGGAAAATAAACAACACAAGAATTTTTGTTAACGAAGTGGAAACTCAATTAAGAGAAAAACCACTCCGGGGCAGCCAAACACAGGATATCCACTATTCAGAAGAGAAAGCTAAATACAAAGCAGTAACACTCACATACCCCTGATGCAGTGGTCGTACCTTGCTCTCTAACGTGTAACCCAACACGAATACTTCCCAACCAGGTCTCCTACCTGAAAGGGTCTTCAATGGAATCCTTTATCTTAGGGCCGTCCCCTAAGATAGACTTCAGTTGTAGTGTAGCAACTGCACACTTGCAATGGCTTGAGAGAGAACAAATCAGCTCCGATAACTTCACAAAATAACTCTCTCAGCTCTGAAGGAATTCAATACTGAATTCTTGCAGTTCTCAATGCCCAGGGGCCTCTATTTATAGGCTGAGGGTTCAAATGGGCAACTGCTGTAATATATACGGACGCCGTCCAGACGGTGAACCTGATCTGTCTGGACGGACAACTGTGCGACCAGAATTTTTGAGATTTTTGCTGAAAATCTTTCCAGTTTGAGAGCCGCGTCCGGACGGTGAGGTGCTGTCGTCCGAAAGGTCACACGTCCGTTGCAAGTAATTTCCATATAAGGCTTCGTGTGTCCAGACCAAGGGGGATGGCCGTCCGGACGGTTGATCTTCAACACGCAATTTTCATATTTGTGGTGCACGCGTCCGGACCATGATAGGCAGGCGTCCGGACGGTTGAAGTTGAATGCGCAATTTCCATATCTGTTGAGCGCGCGTCCGAACCAAGGTGGCTGAACGTCCGGACGGTTGTATTTGAATTGCAATTCTTGCCTTATGTATGAGCACGTCCGGACGGGAATCCACGTCGTCCGGACGGTTGCATCAATCTTCCATTATTTGAACTTTGGAAAGAAAATCTGAAGTTGATCGATCACTGGACGTCGTCCGGACGGGCTGCTGAGACGTCCGGACGGATGCAAGCTGGAACATAAGCTTCTCGATGTAGTTAAGGGTCTGGACGAAAATATACGTTGTTCGGACGAATGATGCTAGGTCTGTCTGGGAGTCTGGTTGGTATGGCACGTCGTCCGGACGGATGTAACAGTGGACAGATGAGTGTTCGGACGGGATGACACGTCGTCCGAACGGCTGACAGGGAATCGATTCTTCTAACTTGTAACCAGTACAGAATCTCTGAAATACTCATGAATAGTGGACTCCCTGTGAAGAGCATCTTTACATACAAGTGATTTTGTCTTAAACAGAATGAAGCCACTCACAAACTAACAAACTCCCCCTTTGGCCATTCTGGGACAAAAATCACTTGACCGGTTAAAAATACAATGCCGGTCCAAATCAAAAATTACTCCCCCTTTTTGTCACAAAGGGACAAAGGGTAAAACAGAGTAATGAGAAAAACCACACAACAATTACTCCCCCTCAATGTCTCAGAAGTACAAGGGTAAACAGAGTAATAATATCCACAGACAAAAACTTTCTAAAATCCAAAACAATAGGAGAATAGAGAAAAGTCTGCAAGTGGCCCAAAAGAGAGGAACATAAATCCTCTAAGTATCAAATCATGCTGATCCACTGAATGCAAGTAACAGAGAGAAATCCGTACCAGAAGTTGGATTTACGCTACTTCGGCTTCTAGCTTCAAGAAGCCAGGAACCATGGACTGAACAACCTTTAATCTCTTGATTTTGCAAAGCCGAAAACTGGTTATCCGCAGATTGACATCTTCTAAGCAACTGGTCTGCAAGATAAATGAGGAGATTCACCACTGAACCTCTAACTGATGCAGATCTGAGGGAATGCTACGGAAGGCTATGCATGAGCTAGGGGAAAAAGCTCATCTCAAATCCCAAGACCTTTGGAAATTGAACATCCGACTTCAACAACAATCAGTTTTCCAAAGGATGCATCTGCCAATCACTATGCTGGGAGCCGCTAGATGTCGTATTCCTGATTCAAAACCAATCAAAAATATCTCCAAAAATACCATTAGATCCTGTTAGTTCCAAAAATAATGTAGTATTTAAGACGGCTATCAAATGGATGCCAAAGAATTACAAAGACAAAGATCGCAATCCAAATGACCATATATATCAATATCAACCCAACACACAGACAGAATAGGATTTTCATGCACACTATCTCAAGAAAATATCCCAACAAATATTCCAATATTCTAAAAGCACAAAAACTTAAAAGAATAACGGAAGACACATTGAAGATCATGGGATGAGAAGAGATGTGCAAAGAATGCCAAAATCTCGGGAGAAATCCACGAGAAAAACACACAACATGCCATGATAAAAATGCAGAGATGTGTGTATGGCAGAGAAAGAGAAGCAAGTCTTAAACCTATAGAGGTCCTATCCAGATGTGCAACTGCTAGGTCAGTATATGGTAAGACTGCGCTCGTCCGGACGTAAGAATAGGTCCGTCCGGATGCTTCACACTGAAAATCTGAAACTGGAGAAAAATTTGCAGAAAAATATTTTTCCCTAAAGTTAGCTTTAGAACACGCATGTATAATCAACTGATACAACAGTCAAATAGCATTGCAAAAATATGCAAAAATATAAATGAGAGTTAAGTATTCAATAAGCACAAATTTCCCTGCAAATAGAAATTTTAAATAGATTACTCAACTCATGCAATGTGTGTGTGTGTGTGTGAAGGCTTTTCCCAAAAGGTATGAATTTAACTGATATGACAAAAAGCAACTAGATTTTCTAGACAAGAGAGAAAATCAATGAAAGATCAGCCAAAAGTCAAACCTTATAACTTATTAGGGCCTAGCCACCCTCATCTGATACACTCCCCCTAAGATGCAGCATCCAATTGTTTTACTTGTACCATGAAGGAAAAGGTAAATATTTTACTTGTACCATGAAGGACAAGGCATATTTTAGCACATAAGCAGAAAATATACATATATCGCGCAGAATTCATAAAGGTAACTACTTGAATCTTTTGATGCTGCAACCTAGAGAGAATGCCATAATTTTTAGGTTCTAGGTTCAACTAGCATTTGATCAATTTGGCCATTTTATCAAAAACCTCTTCTCTTATCTAGAATTTCTAGAAGCAAAAAGTCAGAGAAGGAAAAGATGTACCTTAGGAGAGTCTTAGTTAGTACACATTTTCATCGCAGGAGGAAAGTAACTATCTATCATTAAGATGCAACAAGAAAACTTAGTAGATCTTATGCATAAACTCTCAATCATATATAAGAATATTTAATCAATGCACAATGAACTGAGATATCAGGCAAAAACACATGCAATATTTGAAAAAGCTATCAAAAGAAAAAAAATAAAATCCCGCATCTTCTCCCCAAGTTTTTTTTTTTTTAATTATTAAAAAAAAAATGCAATATGGAAATGACATCATATGCAAAGCACGATCAAACCTGTGAAAGCTTGATGATGCCATTACAGAAAAATAGTCACTCGACCTGCTTTTTCTGTCTTCCTCAACAAGTACCTGCAATGCTCTCTCACGAGAAATAGGGGGCAAAACAAACTGGTTCCTAGATTGCATAGTAAGAACACAAATATAACAAGTAAAAGTGCAAGCAATCAAACCTAATGCCTTAGGATTAGGAACCAAATCCTAGGCATGAACACCTTTTCCTGCTAGGTGTGTCCATTCCCCCTCATGGGGTGATTGGTCTCATCCTTCCTGACCCATACCTGCTTCACCCGTGGAGATGGTTTGTGGGTCATGTCCATGTTGGCCATACTCCTTAGCATACCTTGTATTAGGCTCAACAACCCTTCATAGCCATGGTTGCTAGTGGGCTTTTGCAGCTTTCTCTTGTAGCGCCTTGATTTCTTCTTCTTTGGTTTGCCACTCTGATAGGCAGGAACAAACTGCTGCTGATGCCATGAAGCCTGAAGTGCCGTAGGAAGTAAAAGTGCCCGATGTAGCTCTTGTTGGCAGCTCATTCTGAACCTTCGACTTCTGAGCCTGGAGCTGTGGACAATTGAGTCGGATGTGACTAGTGATGCCGCACTGATGGCAGGTGGGCAAGCTTCTTTTGTTTGAATGCTTCTTGACATTCTCTGCAGAATTATAATTAGCATTCTTACAACTAACATTGCCCTTACCTTTTATATGTCTTCTATGCGGAGGGATCTATTTTGATGAGGAACTTCACTTTTCCTCATAGAATCCTGCTTAATCCAAGGCCTGTGGGATTTCAACAAATAACAATTTGGCCTAATATGACCAATTTTCTCACAATTATGACAAGTAGGAACAAACTTACCTCGTGTTCCTGATTCCCTGGACTTGGGCATCACACAATTATTCAAGCAAGAATTATCCAAACAAGCAGTGTCTACTATCACATGCTTAATAATAATGGAATCTAATTCAGAATCAGAAGTATGTGAAGTAGAAGCACTCAAATCATCAACAATTAAACTAGGCTTGTTAGGAATATCTGAATGAATACAAAACATGCTCTTTAAATTATCACTAGAGAATTTTTTCAAGAGATCTTTAGATTCTTTTAATTTATTTTCAAGTTTATCAATAATGTCAAATAGCATGGTATTCTCAGATTTCAAAGAGTCAATCAAAGCATGTGATTCAGACAACTGAACAATCAAAGACTCTTTTTCTTGATTCACCTTTTTGAGCTCTTTTGGAGAAATAACTTTATCGAATTTCGCAAAAACTTTCGAGAGCTCAATATCATAATTTTCTTTAGATGGTTGAGAGAAATCCATGATAAAAGGTGTAATCAAAAAAATAAAAGTCACAAAGAGATGAGGATCACACTCAGGAAATAAATCCTTTCAACGGAGTGAGCCTGTTCTGATAGCAATTGAAAAATAAAATTGACTTCTAAAAATAAAAGGCAAGTGTGTGCTTAACGTGTTAACAAAAATAACAATGCGGAAAATAAACAACACAAGAATTTTTGTTAACGAAGTGGAAATTCAATTAAGAGAAAAACCACTCCGGGGCAGCCAAACCTAGGATATCCACTATTCAGAACACAAAGCTAGATACAAAGCAGTAACACTCACATACCCCTGATACAGTGGTCGTACCTTGCTCTCTAATGTGTAACCCAACACGAATGCTTCCCAACTAGGTCTCCTACCTGAATGGGTCTTCAATGGAATCCTTTATCTTAGGGCCGTCCCCTAAGATAGACTTCAGTTATAGCGTAGCAACAGCACACTTGCAATGGCTTAAGAGAGAACAAATCAGCTCCGATAACTTCACAAAATAACTCTCTAAGCTCTGAAGGAATTCAATACCGAATTCTTGCAGTTCTCAATGCCCAGGGGCCTCTATTTATAGGCTGAGGATTCAAATGGGCGACTGCTATAATATGTACAGACACCATCCGGACGGTGAACCTGATTCGTCCGGATGGACAACTGTGTGACCAGGATTTTTGAGATTTTCGCTGAAAATCTTTCCTGTTTGAGAGCCACGTCCGGACGGTGAGGCACTATCGTTCGGACGGTCGCACGTCCGCTGCAAGTAATTTCACAAAAGCCTTCGTGCGTCCGGACCAAGGGGATGGCCGTCCAAACAGTTGATCTTCAACACCCAATTTCCATATTTGTGGTTTGCGTGTTCGGACCATGATAGGCAGGTGTCCGGACAAATGAAGTTGAATGCGCAATTTCCATATCTGTTAAGCGCGAGTCTGGACCAAGCTGGCTGAATGTCTGGACGGTTGTATTTGAATTGTGATTCTTGCCTTATGTATGAGCACGTCCGAATAGGAATCCACGTCGTCCGGATGGTTGCATCAATTTTCCCTTATTTGAACTTTGGAAAGAAAATATGAAGTTGATCGATCACTGGACATTGTCCGGAAGGATGCAAGCTGTAACATAAGCTTCTCGATGTAGTGAAGGGTCTGGACGGAAATATACGTTGTCCAGACGGTATGGCACGTCTTCCAGACGGATGGAACAGTGGACAGATGAGCGTCCGGACGGGATGACACGTCATCCGGACGACTGACAGGGAACCGATTCTTCTGACTTGTAACCAATGCAGAATCTTTTAAATATTTCTGAATAGTGGACTCCCTGTGAAGAGCGTCTTTACATACAAATGATTTTGTCCTAAACAGAATGAAGCCAATCACAAACTAACAAATATGTTCTCTACCACACAAATGATATTGATATGTTTACTAACATGATTAGCAAGAGACATATATAAAGATCATACAATGCATATATGATTACGATTAGCAAAGAAACACTTAAACATGAAAGTCATATCATGCATACATCATTATAATTATCACAGATACATATCATCATTAAAATTACACAATGCAAGCATAGATGACCATATTTAAGAAGTCCTAACTGTAGACAATAGTTATTAATCTTGTTAGTATTTTGGCCTCATTCTGTGTTTGGACAAAATCACTTATGTGTAAAGATGCTGTAAACAGGGATTCCATTTGTCAGAACATTTTCAGAAGACTCTGCACTGCGAAAAAGATAGAAGATTTCAGATTCCCTGTCAGCCGTCCGGACGACGTGTTATCCCGTCCGGACGCCCATCTGTCAACTGTTCCATCCGTCCGGACGACGTATCTTTCCGTCCGGACCCTCCACTATATCGAGAATCTTCTGTTCCAGCTTGAATCCGTCCGGACCTCTCAGCATCCCGTTCGAACATCCATCAGTGATCGATTAGCTTCAGATTCTTTCCAAGTTCAGATATGGGAAGATTGATACACCGTCCGGACGACGTGGTTTCCCGTCCGGACGCACTCATACATAAGGCAAGAATCGCAATTCAAATATCACCGTCTGGACGTCAGTCAACATTGGTCCGGATGCGCGCTCATCAGTTAAGGAAATTGCCGATTCGACTTCAATCGTCAGGACGTCTGCATCTCATGGTCCAGACGCACGCGTAGCAGATATGGAAATTGCGTGTTAAAGAATTGCCATCCGGACGTTCATCCCCTTGGTCCGGACGTGCGAAGCCTTATATGGAAATTACTTGCAGCAGACGTGCGACCATTCGGACGTCAGTGTCACACCATTCGGACGCGGCTCTTAAACAGGAAAGATTTTCAGCGAAATTTTCAGAAAATCCTGTCGCACAGTTGTCCGTCCGGACGGCGTCTGTACATATTACTACAGTCGCCCATTCTGCACCTCAGCCTATAAATAGAGGCCCCTGGGCATTGAGAACTGCAAGAATTTGGTATTGAATTCCACAAGAGCTCAGAGAAGTTTAAAATCCCTCTGAAGCCGTCACAAGTGTGTTGTGCTACATCTGAAGTCTATCTTAGGGGTTGGCCTTAAGGTAAAGTATTCCATTGAAGACCTCTTCAGGTAGGAGACCTGGTTGGGAAGCATTCGTGTTGGGTTACACATCAAAGAGCAAGGTACGACCACTGCATCGGGTTAATGTGAGTGTTACTATCTGTATCTAGCTTTGTCTTCTAAATAGTGGAATTCCTGGGTTTGGCTACCCCTGAGTGGTTTTTCTCTTGATTGAGTTTCCACTTCATCTACAAAAATCTGTGTGTCTTTTATTTTCCGCTGTGCTTAATTTTTGTTGACACTTGTGCACACACTTTATTTTTTAGAAGTCAATTTCAATTTTCAATTGGTATCAGAGCTTGGTACACTCTGAGAAGATTAAATTCTTGAGTGTCATTTATTTTTGACTTTTATTTGCTACTATGTCTCAAACTCTTAATTCTGTTCCTATCTTCGATGGTACGAACTATGGCTATTGGAAAGCTTGGATACGGTTCTTTTTAAAATCTATTGACTGTTGGAGTATTGTTGAAACTTGTTGGACTAAACCAGTGGATACAACCCTCGAGACAGTCCCTCTGAAAAATGCCCGACTTACCAATGATAAAGCCCTCCATGCTCTATGCCAAGCACTTTCTCCTTCTGAATTCGCTAAAATTTCAAACTGTGAATCAGCCAAAGAAGCATGGAAAATCTTGGAAACAACATATGAAGGCACGAAACTTGTTAAATCTGCCAAACTTCAAATGTTGATTTCAAGATTTGAAGAAATTAAGATGTTGGAAGAAGAGACCTTTGGAGAGTTTTACTCCAAGATGAGTGACCTGAGGAACTCCATGGTGAGTCTTGGGAAACCTATCTTGGATGTAAAACTCATCCGAAAGATTCTAAGATCTTTGCCTGAGAGTTTCAGAATCAAGGTGACCACCATTGAAGAAAGCAAGGATCTTGAGGAGATGAAGATTGAAGAGCTGGTGGGATCTCTTCAAACATATGAGCTGTCTCTGCCCTCGGTCAAGAAGTTGAAGACCATTGCTCTAAAGGCTTCCAAGAAGAAGGTAGAAGCATCATCTGAAGATGACTCTGAGGATGAAGAAAAGGCTGTGGCTATGTTAGCCAAAAATTTCAGAAGACTGATGAAAGATGATCGGTTCAAGAAGAAGTTTTCTGAAAGAGTAAAGAAATCACCCAGAGAAGCTGAACCCGAGGAAGAAGATAAGAAAGATCCCAGAGGACCCTGATGTTTTGAATGCTCAGGCTTTGGGCATATCCGGACCGATTGCGGGAATCTTAAAAAGGGCAAGGGGAAAGCATACAATGTGACTCTCAGTGATGAGTCAGAAGAAGAAGCTCCAGAGTCTGAAAAATTTCTGGCCTTTGTAGCCCCACATGTTGAAGAAGAAGACTCATATTACTCGGAGCATAGCGATAATGAGGAAGAGCTCCAAGACACTCTACATAGAGTATGAGAAGCTGAGGGAAGGCCGAAAGCAGGACCCTAATGATCTGAATAGTTTGCAGACCGAGAAGAGTTCATTGCTGCTCAAAGTACAAGAGCTCGAGGAAAAGCTACTAGAGACGCAACTCTAGCTAGAGAGAGTCACTGATGAGAAGCTGACTCGTATGCTATCTATCCAGAAGAGCCTAAATGACAAGACTGGCCTCGGGTATGTAGCTCCCTCTTCTGATGTTCCTTCTTCCTCAAAGACTGTGTTTGTGAAACCTACAGTCCCAGAGCCTCCTCCCACTGTTGAAGATAAAAAGAACGATGATGTTCCAGGCATTCAGGAGCCTCATTCCATCAGAAGACCTCCCATTTTCCATCACTGCGGTCTCAGTGGGCATGTTCGCCCTCAGTGCTCCCTCCTGAAAGCATAAATGGCCAAAGCCAAGAAAGAAGTGCCCAGACAAGCTCATTATGGCACTAGACCTGTAGTCCAGCATCAGACTCCATGGCATCAGGCGTCTTACCAAGCACCAAGGCATCAGTATCAAGCCCCTTGGTCTCATGCTCCTCAGCATCAGCGACCTCAGCAGCGGTTTGTACCAGCTAATCACAGTGGCACCTACAAGAGCAAACCCAAGCAGTTTAGAAGGCCTCAGAAGATGAAAGAAGAGCAATACTCCAGTGAGCCTCCTATCTGGATGCAGAACATGATGGAGTGAATGATGCATTCCTGCCAACAACCACCCACTGGAAGGCAAGCTAGGGTCGAGAAGGACAGTCACCCCATGAGGGGGAACCGACGCACCTAGCAGATTCAGGTGTTTTTGCCTAGGATTTGGTTCCTAATCCTATGGCATCAGGTTTGATTGCTTATCTTAACTTGATACATCTTTATATGCAATCTAAGAACCAGTTGTGTTTGCCCCCTATGTCTCTTGAGAGAACTTTGCAGGTATTTTTTGGGGAAGACAGAAAAAGCAGGTCGAGCGACTGTTTTTCTGTATTGGCATCATCGAGCATCCACAGGTTTGATCTTGCCTTTGCATATGATGTCATTTCCATATTGCTTGTTGTTTTTGTTTTAAATAAAAAAAATAAAAAAATAAAAAAAAATGGGGAGAATTTGCAGGATATTTTTTCTCTTGGCTTATCAGATAGTGTATGTATTTTCACTTGATATCTCAATTCTATAAGCATTAATCTACTCTGCTTAGATATAATTGAAAGTTTATGACTATATTGGCCAAGTATTTTTCCTGTTTTTGCAAAAGTAGGATAGTTTCTTTCCTCACGCGATGAAAAAGTACACTATCCCGGGCTCCCCTAAAGTTACATCTTTCCTTCTCTAACCCTTTGCTTTTAGAAATTTTGGATAACAGAAGAAGTCCTTGATAAGATGACCAAATTGGCCTCATGCTAGTTGAACCTAGAGCTTAAAAACTCTGGCACTCCCTACAGTTTGCAGCACCAAAAGAAACAAGCAGTTAATCATATGAATTCTATGCTTTAAAGTATATATTCACTGCTTATGTGCTACATTTGCTTTATACCTTGCCCTCTACGTGCAAGTAAAACATTTACGTTGTCCTTCATGGTACAAGTAAATCACTTAGGTGCTGCATATCAGGGGGAGTGTATCAGATGAGGGTGGCTAGGCCCTAGCAAGTTATAAGGTTTGACTTTTGGCTAATCTGTCACTGATTTTCTCTCCTATCTAGAAAATCTAGTTGCTTTATGTCATGTCATCGAAAGTCATACCTTGTGGGAAAAGAGTCTTCACACACACACATGCATTGAGTGAGTTGAGTTGTCTATTTTAATTTTCTATGACCAGGAAAAATATTTGTTCTAATTGAAATCTCAACTCTCTTTTATATCTCTGTTTAGTTTTGAGATGCTCTCTGATTGTGTTATCAGTTGATTATACATGCATGTTCTGACATTGACTTGAGAAAATTTGATCTCTGTCAAATTTTCCTCAGTTTTTTTCTAATGTCTCAGTGTGGAGCATCCGGACGGGTAGAGTTCAGCAGTTTGGACGGTGCCCTTTTTGGAGTCTGAACGGACGGCGTTTTATCGTCTGGACAGGATCTGTTCCACGTCCGGACATGAGCTGTCACCTTCGGGCGGACGGGTAATTTAATTCGTCCGGACCAGCGTAACCGTTTTGCACATTTCCGAGGTAGCACGCGTCCGAACGTCATTAAAACACCGTCCGGATGGGGAGCCCACAGAGGCTATAAATAGCCCAGATTGCCGCTCTCACTCCACCATACCCTACAAAATCCCTTCTTTTGACATTTTGTGAGTGACTGATTTTGGTGCTTTTTGGAGTGATCTCATCCCTATTTTTTTTTTTTTTGTGCATTCTCACATTCCAGGTATTTTTTTTTAGTCTCTTTCCTTTTCAGTTTATTTTGCAATTGTTAGATTTTTTTTGGAATGTTTTTGGGATGCATATATCTGCCATGCTGAAATTCTTTGGACTTAATTGTGATATTCTTTGTCTTTATTTTTACAAAAGTCCTTTTTACTGCTGTTATTCTGCCAAATTTTTGTTACCCTAACAAGAATATTTTTTTTGTGGATTATTTTTTGGCAAAAATTCTTGTTGGTTCTTTTGCAGAATCATTTCTACTATCAGCTCCCAGCGCAGGGTCCGCCAGGGGACAGAGGAAGAGCAGAGTGCATTCCAAGCCAAAATCATGGACCGTAATGTCCTCGCTGAGTTGAACGTGGTCCGTGCTGACATCATGGTGCCTCCATTGGATAGCATTTATGAGACTATCCAGACCTACAATTGGGGGTATCTCTACACGTGTGCCTGTATCATCCTCACCAGGCTAGTCAGGCTCTTCTATGCCAACCTTGAGGTGGCTCAGGATGATGAGCGTGGGATGGTACTGCAGTCCACTGTTGACGGACACATCATCACTGTAGATCCCTAGATCATCAGTCAGTTCATCGGGGTACCAGTCCTTGATCTGCCTGCCAATTCTTACAATGAGGTGGTGCTTCCTCCCTCTATGGACGATCTCCGAGAGTTCTTCCATGCCATTCCACAGGGTGAGGGGCGTCATACCAACATCAGGATTGGTGCACTGCTCCGGCTCATCATATGTTGGCCAAAATTGTTCAGCACAATCTCTGGCCAGTTGCCAGGCGCTGTGATCTAATACTGAAGAGGGCCTAGTTTGTTTATGCTGTTCATCTTCGCTTGCCTTTCTGTCTTTGCAAGCATATTCTGGGAGTCATGCTCGAGGCTCGTGATGAGAGCAATATCGGTCTCCCCTTTGGCTGCCTAATCACTCAAATCATCCTTCAGTCGGGTATCAATGTTAATGGAGAGCCTAGGAAGAAGATCCAACAGCCCCTCAGCAAACAGACATTGATGAAGTCGAATGCACAGCTGCGACGAGATGATTCTGATGATGACATGCCTGATGCTATGCATGTTGCTTTTCTAGACGTGGCTTCATCCTCTCATACCGTCCGGCCATCTGAGCCAAAGGCAAATTATTCTCAGATCATGGAGGCCTTAGCCGCCATTCAAGGCGGAATGACCACCATGCAGCAGCCCATTTCCTCCTTGCAGCTAGAGGTGCGGTCTATCAATAAGCGGGTGGAGCAGACCCATTTGGACCTCCAAGAGTGCCTTTGAGTCCATCATCCTGGCAGCAGTGATGATGCAGCTCGGACTGTACACATGCCAGAGGATGTTTGATTTTATTTCCCTCTGTTTTATTGTCTCTTTTTGTGTTATTTTGAGACTTTTTGTTATTTTTTGTTATTTTCTTAAACACTTAAACTTATATTACTCTGCTTACCCGGGTCCTTCTGAGACCGTTAGGGGGAGTAATTTCTATTACAGTTGGTTTTTATTACTCTGTTTTAACCTTTGTCCCTTTGTGACAAAAAGGGGGAGTAATTTTTATTTTTGGACTGCGAATGTATTTCCAAAACGGTCAAGTGATTTTTGTCCCAGAATGGCCAAAGGGGGAGTTTGTTAGTATTTTGGCCTCATTCTGTGTTTGGACAAAATCACTTATGTGTAAAGATGCTGTAAACAGGGATTCCACTTGTCAGAACATTTTCAGAAGACTCTGCACCGCTAAAAAGATAGAAGATTTCAGATTCCCTGTCAGCCGTCCGGACGACGTGTTATCCCGTCTGGACGCCCATCTGTCAACTGTTCTATCCGTCCGGACGCCAGACAAACCAGCATCATCCGTTCGGACGACGTATCTTTCCGTCTGGACCCTCCATTGTATCGAGAAGCTTCTGATCCAGCTTGAATCCATCCGAACGTCCATCAGTGATCGATTAGCTTCAGATTCTTTCCAAGTTCAGATATGGGAAGATTGATACACCGTCCGGACGACGTGGTTTCCCGTCCGGACGCACTCATACATAAGGCAAGAATCGCAATTCAAATATCACCGTCTGGACGTCAGTCAGCATTGGTCCGGATGCGTGCTCATCAGTTAAGGAAATTACCGATTCGACTTCAACCGTCCGGACGTCTGCATCTCATGGTCCGGACGCACGCATAGCAGATATGGAAATTGCGTGTTGAAGAATTGCCATCCTGACGTTCATCCCCCTTGGTCCGGACGCGCGAAGCATTATATGGAAATTACTTGCAGCGGACGTGCAATCGTCCGGACGTCAATGTCTCACAGTCCGGACGCGGCTCTTAAATAGGAAAGATTTTCAGCGAAATTTTTGAAAAATCCTGTCGCACTGTTGTCCGTCCAGAAGGCTCAGGTTCACCGTCCGAACGGCGTCTGTACATATTACTGCAGTCGCCCATTCTGTAGCTCAGCCTATAAATAGAGGCCCCTGGGCATTGAGAACTGCAAGAATTCGGTATTGAATTCCACAAGAGCTCAGAGAAGTTCAAAATCCCTCTGAAGCCATCACAAGTGTGCTGCACTACATCTAAAGTCTATCTTAGTGGTTAGCCCTAAGGTAAAGGATTCCATTGAAGACCCCTTCAGGTAGGAGACCTGGTTGGGAAGCATTCGTGTTGGGTTACATGTCAGAGAGCAAGGTACGACCACTGCATCGGGTTAATGTGAGTGTTACTATCTTGTATCTAGCATTGTCTTCTGAATAGTGAAATTCCTGGGTTTGGTTGCCTCGGAGTGGTTTTTCTCTTGATTGAGTTTCCACTTTGTCAACAAAAATCTGTGTGCCTTTTATTTTCCGCTGTGCTTAATTTTTGTTGACACTTGTGCACACACTTTATTTTTTAGAAGTCAATTTCAATTTTCAAATCTCATCAACCATAATATTTCACACAAAAGCTTTTATAAAAAGTTGTTTATTTTACCTATAGCTCTTGTGTGACCTCTTGACTTATGGGGTCATGTCTAATAGTACCCAGAGTAAAATTGCTCTGGCACCAAGCTATAACTTATATGGGTCTCAGAGCCAACCGCTCTGATACCATACTGTAATGACTCGATTTTTATAAAAAGGCATAAGTGAAAATTTTGAATTTTCTCGTATCGTTATGACATCGACAATGACGTCATCAGAGTATAAATTAACAGCGGAAGAAATTTTTCTTTGACAATAACACATCAGAGCTGACTGAATAAACTCAATATATAAAATAATAACCATTTTTTTTTTATATAATAAAATACATCCAAATAACAACATACGTACCACATGCGGCATGAGCATTACATAACCATTGTATATAACATCTACATACTAAAGGTCTCGTCCATAACCTAGCAGCTCCTGCCTCCAATCCTGCAAAACTTGCATGTGATTGTAGCTCACACCATAATCCCATACTGTGGTCAAATGAGTCAACGGTTCTCAACCATATAGTGACACACTAATTCATTTAACAATATACAATGCAACCAAATGACGCCAGATGTACATGCCATATACACAATCTCACAAGCAAAGGCAGTTCTCTAATATACTAACATATATACTCTATCATGAATAGCACCCACCATCATAGTTGACTGCGTCCAAACCCCAACCATGCACAGCTACCATGAACAGCGCCCGCCATTATAGTTGACTGCGCCTACATGCCAACCATGCACACCTACCATGAACAGCGCCCACCATTATAATTGACTGTTCCCACACGCCAACCATGCACACCTACCATGAACAGAGCCCACCATCCATACTTACCACAGACAGTGCCCACCATCCTAATACCATTTATAACGCCCACTATCCAACAATATTAACAATCAACTTACTAACCTGTTAAATAAGCTTAGTATACACATAAACTTACCTACCTGTAATCATACAACCATTATAAATGTAATTCCAATCAAATCATGTTAACTATATGTCAAACAACTTGCATACAATCAAATAAAGCAGCAATCACCATATTACTAAAGACTAAATCACTCATATCACCCTCAGTGAGTAAGAAATACTCACAATAGTTCTTTTTTCTTCAGGAAAGTGTTCAGAGATAAAACAACTGCAATAAACAGATATAATCCAAACAAATAGTGAATCAGTACAATTCACTAAACATAGATTTACCCCTATACTCATTTCTGACTTCTTAGTCCTATTATTGTTTTAACATAGTAACATCATATAAAGTTCTTCAATTATAATGCCACATATTTTATGTGGGCATTATAAATGTATTTATTATTAAATTACCAAAATAACCTTTTTCATAAAGATTACCAAAATAGCATTTTTTTTTTCTGAAAATGATTATTTTTACTCGGGCATCACAATGGCATGATTTATACTTCAATCACTTCACTTTGAAAACCTTATTTTAAAACATGACTTAAATCATCAGAGGATAAGAATCTTATCAAAATATCTAAAATATCTTATTAGGATATTTTGTAAAATATATCAAAATATTTTATGGGATATTTTGTAACACAAAACTAAAAACAATCCCATTTTCTTTCTTAATTCGTTTTACTATCCTTAACACGTTCTTTCCTTTTCTTATCTATTCTTTTTCCTTCTTTTCTACAAATCAAGAAATAACGTAGAGAGGATCTTAGAAATTCTTACCTTAATCAAAACCCGAGAGAGAGAGAGACAGAGAGATCTTTCCTTTCTCTTTGCTGCAAGACACCCGAGAGGATGACAAAGAGAGGAATTAAGAGAACTTATTCTAGTGTTGGCCGAGTGAGGGAAATAGGAGAGGATCTTTGTTTCTTTTGATGCTGTTAGTATTTTGGCCTCATTCTGTGTTTGGACAAAATCACTTATATGTAAGGATGCTGCAAACAGGGATTCCACGGTTCAGAGTGAAGTCAGAAGAATTTCAAAGTTCCCTATTAGCCGTCTGGACGATGTGTCATCCCATCCGGACGCTCATCTGTCTACGGTTCCATCAGTCCGGACGACGTGTCTTTCCGTCCAGACGTCAGACAAACAAGCATCATCTGTCCGGACGATGTGTTTCTTCCGTCCGGACACCTACATCGTATCGAGAAGCTTCTGTGCCAGCTTGCTCCGTCCGGACGTTTCAGCAGCACGTCCAGATGCCTATCAGTTCTCGAACGGTTCACTGATTCTTTCCAAGTTCAAGAATGGGAAGATCAATCAACCATCCGGACGATGTGGTATCCCGTCCGGACGCGTATCTCCGTAAGGCAAGAATCGCAGTTCAAAATGAACCGTCCGGACATCTGACAGCTGTGGTCCGGACGCGCGAAGCCTGTTATGGAAATTACTTGCAGCGAACGTGCGTCCGTTCGGACAATCGAGCCATCCCGTCCGGACGATGTTCTTATACAGGAAAGATCTCCGCGAAAATTTCAGAAAATCCTGTCGCACAGTTTTCCGTCCGGACGGTCGTGGTACACCGTCCGGACGGCTCACAGGCTTATTTTGCCTGACGCCCATTCTGACCCCAACCTATAAATAGGGGCCTCTGGGCACTTAGAGCTGCAAGAATTCGATGTGAATTCCATTAGAGCTCAGAGATGTGATATCTCCTCTGAAGCCGTTTTTCAAGTGTGCTATGCTGTAAACCGAAGTCTATCTTAGAGGTCGGCTCTAAGGTAAGGAGTTTCATTGAAGACCCTTTCAGGTAGGTGAACCTGGTTGGGAAGCGTTCGTGTTGGGTTACACGTCAGAGATCAAGGTACGACCACTGCATCGGTACATGTGAGTGTTACTATCTTGTATCTAGCTTTGTCTTCTGAATAGTGGAATTGCTGGGTTTGGTTGCCCCGGAGTGGGTTTTCTCTTAACTGAGTTTCCACTTCGTCAACAAAAATATATGTGTCATTTACTTTCCGCTATGCTTTAATTTTTGTTGACACTTATGAACACATGGTGTGTTGTCGCCTGCACCCAAAAATAAAACCTTACTTCTAAAATTATATGTAGTAGTGCAAATAAGGGTCGATCCCACGGAGAGTAATTAGCCGAGTTTTATGCTACGTGAACAAGGATGGGGGGGGTTTTGAGTATAAAAATAATTTAAAGAAAAATAGCTAAGAAACAATTCAAATTAAAATATTAATCAAGTAAAGAAACATTGGTCTAAGTCAACTTCCACCATCGGAATCTGGCAACTGATCATCGTTGCAAATATATATCAATTCATGCTTTGAATATTCACCGTTGGAACTGTTTTCCTATCTCTCCTTAGTCGTAGTTAATTAGAAGACAAGCGCTCTAATTAACCCTAACTACTAAACAACCTAAGACAAGCGCTATAGGTTTAATCTAGTAGCAGCCTTAAGAATTAGAGAGATCGATGAAGCGAAACAACACAAGCACAAGCGGTTGTATTTAATTTCATCGGATGTTCTTCCTAAGATTTAATAATTGCTGAGAAGCAGCAAATCATTAAATCTTAATTGCTTCGTAGATTGGAGGGATCAAACAATTACGGATTTGATATCCAACCTAGCAATAGATTGCAACGAGTAATACACTAGTAGGCCTCCTAGTAATCAAACGAGACAATCATAAAAATAAACATAGAAAAACATCTGATACTCAAAGCATAAATCAAACAATAAAAGTAAATTAGATCTCACAGTTTTATTGATTCCAAGGCTTCTGTTTCCTTTGACCAATTATGAAAGTTTAGCCACGCAGGGCCATGACTAAAACTCAAGGAAGTTAGAGAAGAGGGGAGAAGATGGAAGATAGATGATGTCTTGTGTGTCATGGTTCCCCCCTTTTATACACATTTCATCCCATATGCTAGAAGCCTAGGAAATCTCCTAAAGAAAGATATTGTAAATATTATCCTAAAATAACAATACACAAATCTAATTTATTAAGGAAAGTATTAAACATAAAATAAAGGCTAGGATAACTAGGAAGGTGATGTTTTCAATGGGGACTTTTGTTGCCATATGCTTTATTGATTCTTTCCTTGTTCGAGTCCCCACAAATCAGCCAAGTATGGAGAGAAAATCAATTTGCCTTGTCATGGAAAGAGATGCTCCTTTCATGTTGTCTTCTTCCATGTGGTCCCCACAAATCTCTTCTTTATTTTCTTGATCCTCTACACATCTTTTCCTTCCTTTTCTTCCTTTTGCTTGACTTTGTATTTATTACTTGGCTTGGCTGGAATTGATTGGATGATTATGAAAAGTCTCAAAGTAAAGAAATTTCCATATCTGAAAACTTCCGCAATTAAACCGCATCAGATCCACATCAAAACGTCAACTTCAAGCTCGATTTCGACCTTGATTCATTCGGTATCTCTCAAAACTCAAAACATAAAAGTTGTATATATTTTTCTTGGAGTTCCACAGCATCTTGAATCATCTCAATCGGAGCTTTTATGAGAGAGTTATGCCCAGATTACAAACTGATGTCGAAACTGTCCAAAATCGCCCAATTAGCTTTGTTTTGCATTTAATGCCTCAATTTGCATCCTAAATCAAAATATAAGAATAATGAGTACATTTAGGCATTAAATAAGTATTAGGGATTAAATATAAAAGGAAAAAAATATAACATTTTACATTCTCATCAAATTCCCCCACACTTAACCTTTGCTCGTCCTCAAGCAAATCTCAAATTCACCTTCCTAAGAAAACCAAGGTTGCAATGCCATCAACAAGGAACAACCAAGCTCTTCACAATTCAGAACATATCGTGAATAAACATTTTTAAACAGCTTAAAATTACTTAGCAAGTATTTTCACTTGAAGATGGAGTAGACTAAAAATGTAGACCCTCATAGAAATAAACACTCGACTCTCATGTGTTTGAAGGGTATGTGTTTGGCTCAAATTCATTCCAATGGAAATGATCTACCATAGGCTTGCATATCTTCTCATTCTCCACCATTGGGACCACATGCATAACATGAATCATAAGGACTTTTCAAGGGTTGTAACAGGGTTTAGGATCAAGGTAGGAAATATTTGGGAGTGTAGCTCAAAAGCCATTGAAACTAGTGAAGCAAAAATCAAATTAATTCAGGCTCGAATATATAAGACATGTAAAACCAGTTACTCCATTCAGTAGTTTTCTTCAATTTGTATATTTCACGTATAAACAAACTCCCTTTTTAGGAGGAATTATAAACATGGACAATTTGTAATATCAAAGGCAATTTCCTCCATCACTTCCCTTCTTTTTCTTTTCTTTTTTTTTTTTTTTTTTTTTTTTCATCAACAATGGAACTCATGAATTGAGAATGAGAACATGTTCCATTTCACCAGTCATAGCCAAACCACAAATCTAGACACCCCCACACTTATTTCTTGCACACCCATACATATCATAATGATGAACAATGCTCCACTAACTTTATGGCTTAGGTAAAGACATTGTTTTTCGGGTTTAAGGCTTGTAATGTGGGTTCATAATAAACGATAAAGCTCAAAGGGGTTCAACAAAGAAAAAATTAATTACAAGGTAGGCTATTTGGCTTCATGTAGTTTATAACAAAGAGGGCCTTAATCATGTTCATGCATGCACGTGTCAGTATGATCTTAAAGAGAATCAAGGCAAGTTCTGGAGAAACAAATCCATGAAAGAATATCACACATGAAAGAAAATAGTGAGACTGATATGGATGTGTCAGTCTAAAGGCTCAAAATCTCACCGGCTTTTGTCTACCAAATTTAGTCACAACCATCTCAAGGAAAATAATCAAACTAAATAATTCTAAGTCGAAAGATTACTATTCAATCATGTTATGAATTTTTCAAGCTTAATTGAATCTTGCTCATGGCATACACAACCAAAAATTATTGAAAACCACAAAAAAAAAAAAAAAAAAACATTTTTTTTAAAAAAAGAAAAAAGAAAACAAATTAAAACACAACCTAAATCCCTTCCCCCACACTTAAAACTAACATTGTCCCCAATGTAGGTGAAATGCAAAGAAAAGGAAAAAATAACAAAAATATAAATATGAGAATAAGAAAATAAACTCCCCTTGGGTTGCCTCCCAAGCAGCGCCTTTGTTTATTGTCGTTGGCTCGATTCAAGTCTTTCTTCAATCAATATAAATTGGATTCTCAAGGTCCAATTTCACCAAATTCTCTACTTGGAAACCTTCATAGAAAGTCTTAAGTCTATGACCATTCACCTTAATCACTTTGGAAGTTGCTAAATTTTGAATTTCAACTGCACCATGAGGAAAAACATTAGTAACAACAAAAGGTCCAATCCAACGTGAATGCAACTTACCTGGAAACAAACGAAGCCTTGATTGGTATAGAATGACTTTTTGACCAATTTTAAACTCCTTCCTAAAGATCATCTTGTCTTGAAAAGCCTTCGTTTTCAAATCAGGGGCGGCTTGCAAAACAGAGGGTAAAGGCCTTTCGTTAGAAATTGGTAACGCAACATTACCTGACTGCTGTAACTTCGGAAAATCATTCAATGCTACCACGGTTTCCTGCAAATCAGTACTCAAGGCAAAATCCTCATTCTTTTTCTCAAGATGTTTACTAATGGCAACTTCCAATTCACCTTTTCCATCAAGTTCAAAAACTTCATGTGCTAAAGGATCAATCAAATCAATAGAATAAACAGGATTATCATCATCAGGATATTTCATGGCATCATAAATATTAAACTTAATAATTTCACCATCAAATTCCATGGTAATTGTGCCACTATTAACATCTATCTTGGTTTTGGATGTCTTCAAGAATGGTCTTCCTAACAAAATAGGAGCAGCTTGATCACCATTTTCCATATCAAGCACATAGAAATCAGTAGGAAAAACCAAATCATTGATTTGCACAAGAACATCCTCAACTACACCCTTAGGATAGGCAATCGATCTATCAGCCAATTGAATCACAACACCAGTTTTAAGCAAAGGCCCAAGTTTCAAATAAGCATATATAGAATATGGCATTACATTGATGGAAGCTCCTAAATCTACCATGGCCTTCTCAAATCTCATGTTACCTATCGTACAAGGGATAGTAAACATACCTGGATCTTTGCACTTCGCAGGGAGTTTTCTTTGAATAACTACATAAACATTCTCCCCTACTTTCACCTTCTCATATCTTTTAAGTTTTTGTTCCTTCTTATGTGTACACAGTGCTTTCAGGAATTTAGCATAACGAGGAACTTGTTTAATAGCATCTAAAAGTGGAATATTTAACTCGCATCTACGAAAAGTCTCATATAAATATGAATTTCGCTCATATTTTCTAGATTCAGTTAAAGCCTGTAGAAAAGGAGGTACTGGTTTATACTCAGAAAGAGGTGGAAACTTACGCTTAGGTACGTCAACGTCATTGGGAAAATCCCCGTCTGCAACGACGTTTTTCTCCTTTTCTTGCTCTGACGATGCAGGGGTTGCCTTTACTGGAATCTTAATCTCTTTGCCACTTCTCAAAACAATTGAACTTACATTTTCCCTTGGATTTATCACCGTTTGAGAGGGTAATTTCCCCGAACTTTGCGCCTCTAGCTTACTAATTGCGGTCGCCATCTGGCCCATCTGATTTTCCAAACTTTGAATACCGGCCCTCGTCTCCTGTTGAAATTGCAAAGTGTTAGTGGCAAGAGACTTAACAATATCTTCTAAGGACATACCAAAATTAGAATTTTGGCTCGATTGTTGTCTAGGAGGGTATGACTGCTTATATTGCTGATAACTTGGGTGGTTTTGAGTCGCGGGCTGGTTTACTTGTGGAAATGATCTACCATAGGTTTGGTTTTACCTTACATGCTGGGATTAGATGTCATTTCCTTTTCTGAGCATGTGTTTGTTGTTTTTCTGTTTATTGGTTTTCAACAAAAAAAAAAAAAAAAAATTGGGAAGAAGATGCGGAACTTTATTTCTTTCTTTTGATAGCTTTTCAGATATTGCATGTGTTTTTGCCTGATATCTCAGTTCATTGTGCATTGATTAAATATGCTTATATATGATTGAGAGTTTATGCATGATATCTGCTAAGTTTTCCTGTTGCATCTTAATGATAGATAGTTACTTTCCTCATGCGATGAAAACGTACACTATCTATGACTCCCCTAAGGTACATCTTTTCCTTCTCTGACTTTTTGCTTCTAGAAATTCTAGATAAGAGAAGAGGTCTTTGATTAAGATGGTCAAATTGACCACATGCTAGTTGAACCTAGAGCCTAAAAATTATGGCACTCTCTAGGTTGCAGCACCATAAGAATCAAGCAGTAATCATATGCATTATGCGCTTTTAAAATTGTATATTCACTGCTTATGTGCTGAATTTGCTATATGCCTTGCCCTCTACGTGCAAGTAAAAAATTTTACTTTGTCCTTCATGGTACAAGTAAAATAATTAGGTGCTGCATCTTAGGGGGAGTGTATCAGATGAGGGTGGCTAGGCCCTAGTAAGATAAGGTTTGACTTTTGGCTGATCTTTCATTGATTTTCTCTCTTGTTTGGAAAATCTGGTTGCTTTTTGTCATAACAGTTGAATTCATACGTTTTGGGAAAAGTCTTCACACACACACACACATTGCATGAGTTGAGTAATCTATTTAAAATTTCTATCTGCAGGGAAATTTGTGCTTATTGAATACTTAACTCTCATTTATATCTTTGCATATTTTTGCAATGCTATTTGACTGTTTTATCAGTTGATTACACATGCGTGTTCTGAAGCTAACGTTTGTGAAAAATATTTTTCTGCAAATTTTTCTCCAGTTTTAGATTTTCAGTGTGAAGCTTCCGGATGGACCTATTCTTACGTTCGGACAAGCGCAGTCTTGCCATATGCTGACCTAGCAGCTGCCATTCGGATGGTTAAGTGACACATCCGGATAGGATCTCTACAGGTTTAAGACTTGCGTCTCTTTCTCTGCCATACACACATATTTGCATTTTTATTGATTTATCATGGCATCTTGTGTGTTTTTCTCGTGGATTTCTCCCGAGATTTTGGCATTTTTTTGCACATCTCTTTGTGATTTTAGAATATTGGAATATTTGTTGGGATCTTTTCTTGAGATAGTGTGCATGAAAATCCTTCTCTGTCTGTGTGTTGGGCTGATCATGATATATTTATGCCTTATGAGTAGCTGTATTGCTTATATTTCTCTTTGGCATCCATTTGACAGCCGTGTTAAATACCACATTATGTTTGGCACTAACAGGATCTAATGGTATTTTTGGAGATATTTCTGATTGGTTTTTCAGGAATACAACATCTAGCGGCTCCTAGCACAGTGATTGACAGATGTATCCTTTGGAAAACTGACTATTGTTGAAGTCGGATATTCAATTTCCAAAGGACTTGGGATTTGATACTTGGAGGATTTCTGTTCCTTTCTTTTGGGCCACTTGCAGACTTTTCTCTATTCTCCTATTGCTTTGGATTTTAGAAAGTTTTTTGTCTGTGGATATTACTACTCTGTTTACCCTTGTACTTCTGAGACATTGAGGGGGAGTAATTGTTGTGTGGTTTTTCTCATTACTCTGTTTTACCCTTTGTCCCTTTGAGACAAAAAGGGGGAGTAATTTTTGATTTGGACCGGCATTGTATTTTTAACCGGTCAAGTATTTTTGTCCCAGAATGGCCAAAGGGGGAGTTTGTTAGTGTTTGTGTTGGCTGCATTCTGTTAGACGAAATCACTTTTATGTAATGTTGCTGCTTTCACAGGGATGCTGCTTTATCCAGAGTCTACTCTTCAGCTATGTTCTTCGAGAAGATTCTGTGAAGTTTTCAAGGATTTATTTCAGTTCCCTGTCAGCCGTCCGGACGCTCATCAGTCAGCAACATTCGTATGGACGACGGATCTTTCCGTTCGGACAACCATCAGTGTCTAGAAGCTTCGAATAGTTCAAGATTGCATCCGTCCGGACGTAATGGCAAATCGTTCAGACGCTCTTCAGAGTTCGAGAAGATCCCAGTGTTCCAACGCATCCGTCCGGACGACGTGGTTATACCGTCCGGACGCCATTCAGTGTTTGACAAGAATTAGGGTTTCTGCCTCAATACAGTTATGGGAAGACGGCTACTACCGTCCGAACGATGTGTGATCCCGTCCAGACAATGTCCTCTATAAGGCAAGAACGTGCTTACCAACTTCAACCGTCTGGACGTCAGCCTTCATGGTCCGGACGATCAAGCTTCATAAATGGAAATTGCGTGCACCGGTTCAACCGTCCGGACGTTAGCCTTCAAGGTCCGGATGCTCCAAGCCTTATTATGGTAATTTCATGCAGCTGAAGTGCAACCATCCGGACGCTAGGGCAACACCGTCCGGACGCGGCCTTGTTATGGAAGCTTTCAGTGCTATCTTGTAGAGGCGGTTGCAGTTGACCGTCTGGACGGTCGGTCAAGCCGTCCGGACACCCTTGGGTATTTTGGTCATAACATTTACTCAAATATCGGATTGGGACGAAATTGGCTTCATTGGAAAGCTTAGAAAAAATGCTGTAATTTGAACATCTGAACGGACCATAGAAGCATCCGGACTACCTCCGTCCGGATGGAAAGATTTGTCCATCCGGACGGCCCTGCAGAAAATTCCAGAATTACTTTCCGGACAAGAAAAATTTGGCCCGTCCGGACGGCCCTGGCTCTCGTCCGGACGCGCGTGTTTCAGACTCCGTTTTTGAGTCAATTTTGGGTTTCCTAAGCCTATAAATAAGAGGCTTGAGGCATGCTTTCAACACAGAATTCGGTGGTGAATTCTCTACAGCTTAGAGACGTGATATTTCCTCTAAAGCCTTGCCAAGTGTGTGATTTGATCAGCTGTGAAGTCTATCTTAGGGGTTGGCCCTAAGGTAAAGGATTCTATTGAAGACCCCTTCAGGTAGGTGAACCTGGTTGGGAAGCGTTCGTGTTGGGTTACATGTTATAGAGCAAGGTATGACCACTGCATCAGGGGTATGTGAGTATTACTGCTTTGTATCTAGCTTTTTCTTCTGAATAGTGGATAGCCTGGGTTTGGCTGCCCCGGAGTGGTTTTTCTTTTAATTGAGTTTCCACTTCGTCAACAAAAATCTCTGAGTCATTTACTTTCCGCTGTGCTTATTTTTGTTGACACTTTGTGCACACACACTTGTTGTTTAATTTAGAAGTCCATTTATTTTTCAGATCAAAACCAAGCAAAGGAGAGAAATAACTTACCAAAGGGAAAGGATTCTTCCCTGTATTTCACACCACCAACCGTGAGACTCCAAACAAGAAGAAGAGAGATCTTCTCTTTGCTACACCGAAAGAGAAAGAGAGATGGGGGAGGATCTTCTCATTGTGAGGACCGAAGAAGAGTAATTGTTTCCTGCCTTTGATTAAGCACAATGGAGGAGAGTTTCTCTTCCCTTTTGATGCAACTAAAACAGAAGAAAAAGAGAGAATTGCAGAGAGTTTCTGCAATGGAAACTCAAGAGAGAAACCAAGAGAGTTTTGGGAGAATTTCGAGAATTCTTGAAGAAGAATGGAAGAAGAGGTGCTACTCTATTTATACTGATTTGGATGGCTAAGATTGCACCATTTTGATCTAATCTAAAGGCCTTGAACGAACTTGGAAAGCAAGTTTAATGACTCACCAAGCAATCATCAATATTCTCTTTAAATATTCTCTTATCTTTAACTAAATCTTATCTATTCTAAAATGATATGTTTTTTATGGCTAAGATTGATCACAAACTCATCTAAGGTTAAGAACATGTCGAGCTAGGTCATGACTCATCAAAAGAAATGATGAGAATTGGATAAAAATCAAAGGATAGCTATTTCGGGCAAGATTCTGCATTTCTGAAGAAAATCGATCGATCTACTTTTTACACTGAAGAATAATCAATCGATCCATTTTATAATCGATCGATCGCATTTCGATCGATCCATTTTTGCACTATGAAATAATCGATTGATCTATTATACTTAGTCAGATTTTCATCTGCTTCAGTACCAATATAACTAAATCGCTCGATCGATTTCTAGTTTTATCAATTGGTCGATTCTAACCTCACACGATCGATTTTAAGCTAATATATAATCGCTCGATTGATTCTATAATCGATCGATCGATTATACTTAGCTAGAATCCCAATCCGTTTTAAACTCTAAATATATTGTCACTAAGTATTTGATTCCTTTAAACTTAAATTGATGAATATTTATGAATAAATATTCATATTTAGTTTATTAGGCCTTAAATATTATTTTAAGTTATTTTATTGTGTTAGTATTTTGGCCTCATTCTGTGTTTGGATAAAATCACTAATATGTAAGGATGCTGCAAACAGGGATTCCACTGTTCAGAGTGAAGTCAGAAGAATTTCAAAGTTCCCTGCCAGCCGTCCAAACGATGTGTCATCCCGTCTGGACACCCATCCGTCTACTGCTCCATTCATCCGGACGATGTGTCATCCCGTCCGGACGCCAGACACTCCAGCATCATCCATCCGGACAACGTGCTTCTTCCATCCGGACACTTCACTGTATCGAGAAGCTTCTGTGCCAGCTTGCTCTGTCCGGACGTTTCAGCAGCACGTCCGGACGCCTATCAGTTCTCGAACGGTTCACTGATTCCTTCCAAGTTCCAAGAAAGGGAAGATCAATCAACCGTCCGGACGATGTGGTATACTGTCCGGACGCGTATCTTCGTAAGGCAAGAATCACAGTTCAAAATGAACCGTCCGGACATCTGACAGTTGTGGTCTGGACGCTGGTGCATCGTATATGGTAACTGACGATTCAACTTCAACCGTCCGGACGTCTCCCCCTTATGGTTCGGATGCACACGCATCAGATATGGAAATTGCGTGCTGAAGTTTAGCGGTCCGGACGTCTCCCCCTTATGGTCCGGACGCACACGCATCAGATATGGAAATTGCGTGCTGAAGTTTATCCATCCGGACGCTCCTGTCCCTTGATCTAGACGCGTGAAGCCTGTTATGGAAATTACTTGTAGCGGACGTGCGTCTGTCCGGACGATCGAGCCATCCCGTCCGGACGATGTTCTTATACAGGAAAGATTTCTCCGAGAAAATTTCAGAAAATCCTGTCGCACAGTTGTCCGTCCGGACGGTCATGGTCCACCGTCCGGATGGCTCACAGGCTTATTTTGCTTGACGCTCATTCTGACCCCCAGACTATAAATAGGGGTCCTTGGGCACTTAGAGCTGCAAGAATTCGGTGTGAATTCCATTAGAGCTTAGAGACGTGTTATTTCCTCTAGAGCCGTTTTTCAAGTGTGCTGCGCTATAAATCGAAGTCTATCTTAGAGGTTGGCTCTAAGGTAAGGAGTTCCATTGAAGACCCCTTTAGGTAGGTGAACCTAGTTGGGAAGCGTTCGTGTTGGGTTACACGTCAGAGATCAAGGTACGACCACTGCATCGGTACATGTGAGTGTTACTATCTTGTATCTAGCTTTGTCTTCTGAATAGTGGAATTCCTGGGTTTGGCCGGAGTGGTTTTTCTCTTAACTAAGCTTCCACTTCGTCAACAAAAATCCTTGTGTCATTTACTTTCCGCTGTGCCTTAATTTTTGTTGACACTTATGCATACACTTTACTTTTAGAAGTCATTTCAATTTTTCAATTGGTATCAGAGCTTTGTACACTCTGAGAAGATTAATTTCTTGAGTGTTTTTTTTTATTTGACTTCTATCTTTATTATGTCTCAAACTTTTAATTCTGTTTCTGCCTTTGATGGCTCGAACTATGGCTATTGGAAGGACCGTATGCGTTTCTTTTTAAAATCTATTGACTGTTGGGGTGTTGTTGAGACTGGTTGGACTAAACCAGAGGATACAACACTTGAACTAGTCACTGAAAAGAACGCTCGTCTTTCAAATGACAAAGCCCTCCATGCTCTATGCCAAGCACTTTCTCCATCTGAATTCGCCAAAATTTCAAATTGCGAATCAGCCAAAGCAGCATGGCAAATTTTGGAAACAACATATGAAGGCACAAAACTTGTAAAATCTGCCAAACTTCAAATGTTGATTTCAAAATTTGAAGAAATTAAGATGTTAGAGGAAGAGACATTTGGAGAGTTTTACTCAAAAATAAGTGACCTAAGGAACTCCATGGTGAGTCTTGGGAAACCTATCTCGGATGTAAAACTCATTCGAAAAATTCTTAGATCTTTGCCCGAGCGTTTCAGGATTAAGGTAACGACTATTGAGGAAAGCAAGGATCTTGAAGAAATGAAGATTGAAGAGCTGGTTGGATCTCTTCAAACATACGAGCTGTCTCTGCCCCCGGTCAAGAAATTAAAGACCATTGCTCTTAAGGCTTCCAAAAAGAGGGTAGAAGCCTCCTCTAAAGAAGAATCTGAGGATGAAGAAAAAGCTGTGGCAATGCTTGCCAAAAATTTCAGAAGACTAATGAAAGATGATTGGTTCAAGAAGAAGTTTTTTGAAAAAGCCAAGAAACCTCTCAGAGAAGCTGAAACAGAGGATGAGAAAGATCCCAGAGGACCCTGATGTTTTGAATGCTCAGGCTATGGGCATATCCTGGCCGATTGTGGGAATCTCAAGAAGGGCAAGGGGAAGGCTTACAATGTGACTCTCTGTGATGAGTCCGAAGAAGATGCTCCAGAGTCTGACAAATTTCTGGCGTTTGTGGCCCCTTATGTTGAAGAAGAAGACTCATATTATTCGAAGCATAGTGAGAATGAGGTAGAGATCAAGGAAGCATACAAAACTCATTATAAAGAGTTTGAGAAGCTGAGGGAAGGGCGAAAGCAGCAAGTTAATGATCTGAACAGTCTGCATACTGAGAAGAGCTCACTGCTGCTCAAGATACAGGAGCTCGAGGAAAAGCTACTTGAGACACAGCTCCAGCTAGAGAGAGTCACTGATGAGAAGTTGACTCGTATGCTGTCCATCCAGAAGAGCCCACATGACAAGACTGGTCTCGGGTATGTAGCTTCCTCTTCTGATATTCCTTCTTCCTCGAAGACTGTGTTTGTGCCTCCTACAGTCCCAGAGCTTCCTCCAGTTATTGAAGATAAACAGAAGGAAAAGGTCAATGATGATGTTCCAGGCACTCAGCATTTCATCAGAAGACCTCTTATTTGCCATCACTACGGTCTCAGTGGGCATTTATGGCCTCAGTGCTCCCTCTTGAAAGCACAAAAGGCCAAAGCCAAGAAAGAAGTGCCTAGACAAGCTCAGTATGGCACTGTACCTGCAATTCAGCATCAGACTCTTTGGCATCAGGCACCATGGGGACAAGCACCAAGACATCGGTTCCAAGCCTCTTGGTCTCATGCTCCTCAGCATTAGCGGCCTCAACAGCGGTTTGTACCAGCCAATCAGAGTGACACTTACAAGAGCAAACCCAGGCATTTGAGAAGGCCTCAAGTGCAATACATCGGTGAGCCTCCTGTTTGGATGTAAAACATGATGGAGTGGATGATGCAGTCTTCTCAGCCACCACCCACTAGAAGGCAGACTTGGGCTGAGAAGGACAGTTACCCCAGGAGGGGGAATAAGCGCACCTAGCAGATTCAGGTGTTCATGCCTAGGATTTGGTTCCTAATCCTAAGGCATCAGGTTTGATTGCTAGCATATTTTTCTTGTCATATTTATGTTCTAGTTATCTAGGAACCAGTTGGTTGTGCCCCCTTGTTTTTTTTTTTTTTTTTTTTTTTCTTGAGAAAACTTTGCAGGTATTCTTGGGGAAGACAGAAAAAGCAGGTCGAGCGACTGTTTTTCTGTAGTGGCATCTTTGAGCACACACAGGTTTGATTGTACCTTAGCATATGATGTCTTTTTCCATATTGCTTGTTGTGTTGGTTTATTTCTTTTAATAAAAATAAAAAATAAAAAAAATTGGGGAGAATTTGCAGGATATTATTTCTCTTGGCTTATTAGATATTGCATGCATTCTTGCCTAATATCTCAATTCGATATGCATTGATTAAATACGCTTAGATATAATTGAGAGTTTTGACTATGCTAGCCAAGTGTTTTTCCTATTTATGCAAAAAGTAGGATAGCTTCTTTCCTCATGCGATGAAAAAGTGCACTATCCCGGGCTCCCCTAAAGGTACATCTTTCATTCTCTGACTCTTTGCTTTTGGAAATTTTGGATAAGAGAAGAAGTCCTTGATTAGTTGGCCAAATTGACCACAGGCTAGTTGAACCTAGCATCTATAAATTCTGGCACTCCCTTCAGTTTGCAGTACCATAAGATTCAAGCAGTAATTCATAAAAAGTTATGTGCTTTAAATTTTGTTTAATCACTGCTTATGTGCTTAAATTTTCCTTGCCCTCTATGAGCAAGTAAAAAATTATATGTGCTGTATCTTAGGGGGAGTGTATCAGATGAGGGTGTCTAGGCCCTAGCAAGCTATAAGGTTTGACTTTTGGCTAATCTGTCTTGGATTTTCTCTCATGTCTAGAAAATCTAGTTGCATTTTGTCATGTCTTGGATAGTCTTACCTTGTGGGAAAAGAGTCTCCACACACACACACACGCATTGCTTGAGTTGAGTTGCCTATTTGATTTTTATATGATCAGGAAAAATTATGTGTGCTAATTGAAATCTCAACTTCCTTTTATATCTCTGTGTATTTCTGAGATCTCTCTGATTGTGTTATCAGTTGATTATGCATGCGTATTCTGACACTGACTTGAGAAAATTTGATCTAAGTAAATTCTTCTCAGCCTTTCTGGTGTTTCAGTGTGGAGTGTCCGGATGGTCTACATTGACGTCCGGACGGACTGGTGGTCCGGACGGTTCTCCTTTGGAGTCCGGACGGAGATGGAGCCCACATGTTCGGACAGGACCTGACGGAGTCCGGACACCCGCTGTCATCATCGTCTGAACAATATATTTATATCGTCCGGACGTGCACGACCTTTCTGCTCCTTTCCGAGGCAGCGAGCATCCGGACGTCATCAATCCACCGTCCGGACGGGTACCCCACAGTGACTATAAAATGCTCAGATCACTGAATTCTCTTCATACCCCACAAAATCAGATTTTTTGGCTGTTTGTGAGTAAAGTTGGCTTTAAGTTTTTGGCATTTTGCATATATCTCTCATATTTCAGGTATTTTTCTAGTCTTTTTCTCTTCAGTTTATTTTTTTTAAAGCTGTTAGAATGTTATTTATTTTTTGGAATATGAGATGCATACATCTGCCATGCTGAAATTTCTTGGACTTAGTTGATATTATTTTTGAAGTCCCTTTACTACTGTTATTCTGCCAAATTTGTGTTATCCTAACAAGAATATTTTTGGAATATTTTTCGTTGGAAATTCTTGTTGGATCTTTTGCGTAATCATGTCTGCTGGCAGTCCACCCCGCAGGGTCCGTCAGAGGCTTGTGTAAGATAGGGCAAAATTTCAGGCCAAAATTATTGACCGCTTCGTCATTGATGAGCGGAACGTGCTTCGGACTGATATCATGGTGCCACCACTGGACAACATACTTGACATCATTCAGACGTACAACTGGGGATATCTCCACAGCTGTGCTTGTGTGGTGTACACCAGATTGGTCAAGCTGTTCTATGCCAACCTGGAGGTGGTGCAGAATGATGATCATGGAGTGGTGCTCCAGTCCTCTGTTGCAGGCCATCTCATCACTGTTGATCCTCAGGTCATCAGTCACATCATCCGAGTCCCAGTGCTCGAGATTTCGGCCAGCCCCTACAATGAGGTGGTGCTGCCTCCATCCCTGGATGATCTCAGGGAATTCTTCTGTGCCGTTCCACAAGGTGTGGAGCGCTCTACTGCCATCCGGATTGGTGCCCTGTCACCCTCCCACCGCATGCTGGCCAAGATAATCCAGCAGAACATCTGGCCGGTTGCCCGGCGCAGTGATCTGATCCTGAAACGGGCCCAGTTTGTCTATGCTATCCACCTTTGCCTGCCTTTCTGCCTATGCAAGCACATTTTGGGGGTTATATTAGAGGTCCGTGATGAGAGCACTGCTGGTCTCCCTTATGGCTGCCTCCTTACTTAGATTATTCTTCAGTCGGGCATAAATGTCAATGGCGAACCAAAGAAGAAAATCCAGCAGCCCATCAGCAAGCAGACATTGATGAAGTCTAATGCGCAACTGCGGAGAGATGACTCTGATGATGATGAGGCGCCCCCACCTGCTGCTATGCCAGTCAGCTTTCTAGATATGGCTTCATCCTCACATACTGTGCCGCCATCTGAGCCATAGGTAAATTATGCTCAGATTATGGAGGCTCTTGCTGCACTTCAGGGAGGGATGAGCAGCTTGCAGGTGTCTATGTCCTCCATGCAGCAGTCTATGAGTTCCTTGCAGCTTGCTGTGCACTCCATCGACAGGTGTGTGGAGCAGAACCAGCTGGACCTTCAAGAGTGCCTGAAGTATCATCATCCTAACAACAGTGATGATGAGGATGGTGCAGATGGGATTTTACCCATGACTGAGGATGTTTGATTCCCTCTTATATTTTTTTTGTAGTCTTTTTGTTATTTTTGACACAATTTCTGTTTGTGGTTAAAACTTTTTGGATATATATTACTCTGTTTCCCGGGTCCTTCTGAGACTGTTAGGGGGAGTAATTTTTATGACAGTTAGTTTTTATTACTCTGTTTACCCTTTGTCCCTTTGTGACAAAAAGGGGGAGTAATTTTCATTTTGGACCGGGAATGTATTTCCAAACCGGTCAAGTGATTTTTTGTCCCAGAATGGCCAAAGGGGGAGTTTGTTAGTATTTTGGCCTCATTCTGTGTTTGGACAAAATCACTTATATGTAAGGATGCTGCAAACAGGGATTCCACTGTTCAGAGTGAAGTCAGAAGAATTTCAAAGTTCCCTGTCAGCCATCCGGACGATGTGTCATCCCGTCCGGACGCCCATCTGTCTACTGCTCCATCCGTCCGGACGATGTGTCATCCCGTCCGGACGCCAGACACTCTAGCATCATCCGTCCGGACGACGTGCTTCTTCCGTCCGGACACTTCACTGTATCGAGAAGCTTCTGTGCCAGCTTGCTCCATCTGGATGTTTCAGCAGCACGTCCAGACGCCTATCAGTTCTCGAACGGTTCACCGATTCCTTCCAAGTTCCAAGAAAGGGAAGATCAATCAACCGTCCAGACGATGTGGTATACCGTCCGAACGCGTATCTCCGTAAGGCAAGAATCGCAGTTCAAAATGAACCGTCCGGACATCTGACAGCTGTGGTCTGGACGCTGGTGCATAGTATATGGTAATTGACGATTTGACTTCAACCGTCCGGATGTCTCCCCCTTATGGTCCGGACGCACACGCATCAGATATGGAAATTGCGTGCTGAAGTTTAGCTGTCCGGACGTCTCCCCCTTATGGTCCGGACGTCTCCCCCTTATGGTTCAGACGCACACGCATCAGATATGGAAATTGCGTGCTGAAGTTTAGCCGTCCGAACGCTCCTGCCTCTTGGTCCGGACGCGCGAAGCCTGTTATGGAAATTACTTGCAGTGGACGTGCGTCCGTCCGGACGATCGAGCCATCCCGTCTGGACGATGTTCTTATACAGGAAAGATTTCTCCGCAAAAATTTTGAAAAATCCTGTCGCATAGTTGTCCGTCCGGACGGTCATCGTCCACCGTCCGGACGGCTCACAGGCTTATTTTGCCTGACGCTCATTCTTACCCCAAGACTATAAATAGGGGTCCTTGGGCACTTAGAACTACAAGAATTCGGTGTGAATTCCATTAGAGCTTAGAGACGTGTTATTTCCTCTAGAGCCGTTTTTCAAGTGTGCTGCGCTATAAATCGAAGTCTATCTTAGAGGTCGGCTCTAAGGTAAGCGTTCGTGTTGGGTTACACGTCAAAGATCAAGGTACGACCACTGCATCGGTACATGTGAGTGTTACTATCTTGTATCTAGCTTTGTCTTCTGAATAGTGGAATTCCTGGGTTTGGCTGCCCCGAAGTGGTTTTTTCTCTTAACTGAGTTTCCATTTCGTCAACAAAAATCCTTGTGTCATTTACTTTTCGCTGTGCCTTAATTTTTGTTGACACTTATGCACACACTTTACTTTTAGAAGTCATTTCAATTTTTCATATTGAATATCTTAAAATACGGTGTATCACAATTTTAGCTTTTCAAAACATTTCTATTTTAGCTATGATGAGTGCCAAATATTGTGTATTTGGACCCCTTGATTTGCACTAGTTAGACCTTTAGCCTTGTTATTTTCTAATGTTTTGGTTAGTTTTTGTGTTTTCTGTTTCTGTAGGACAATAAGAGAGGAATGGCAAATTTCATAAGGAGATAACTGGAAATTCGGAGACCCTGACAAGTCGATCGATCGAACTTAAAATTCGATCGATCGAAAATTTGCCCGAAGTCGATCGATCGAAATAAAAGTCGATCGATCAAAATTTCCCAGAAACTGCTTTTGCAGAGCGCGCCAGAACGCCCAATCAGATGCCAAAAAGCAGTCCTCCCTCTGATTTCCGCTGCAGAACACGCTGGTTTCGTGTTTGGGGTTGTCTCTAGCTACAGAGGAACCCTAGAGGAGGGTAGAGGAGTCATTTCTTTCCCTAGCCTTCTTCTATAAAAGCCATAGCCATCCCCTTGTTGAGAGAGTAGTAGAGAGAATAGGAGAGGAAAGAATAGAGCAGAAACTCTGTAGATAGGTTTAATTTCGTGCTTCTTGTAGTGTAATTCAGTAGTTTATTTTCAGATACTTTCTCTTTGTAAAGCTTTTTTTTTTATTTCCATGGTTGTTCATCATTTTCTTGTGGTGTTCTTAGTCATGGAAGGCTAGTAACCTCAACTAGGGTTGAGGATGAAACCTTTCCATTGATGACACTCACAATCTTGTTGTACCACTTGCACATTTAATGATATATCATATTAGTTGTTCAAGTTCCATTCATTTAAAGCTTTATCTTTTGCAATGAATGTGGTTAGTGGTGGATAGAGGACATTTTATGTGTTTCAACCGACTAATACATTGTTTTATCGGTTTGAATGATGATATCCATTGTGATTGAATGATACATTGGATGTTTTGATTTCGATCGGTACTCTTCGTGATTTGTCAATGTGTTGGATTCATTTAATGGTTCTTGGGTTTATGGTTAAGAGACTTGAATAACACCCTAAGCTTAATGTTCTTTGGGTGTTCAAGTGGAAACCAAGAGTGTGAGTTATAGGATTTGGTTTGGTGGATTCCTTAACCTTAGTTCCTTTTAATTTGCATATTTCATTACATCTCTTTCCATTAGTCTTTTGTTCTTCAATCATTTCTCAAACCTTTGGAACTAGGTTAAAATGGGGTTAATCAAGCAAGACACTAATATTTGACCATTTCCCTGTGGGATCGACCTCGCACTTGCATAACACTATATTGCAAAACAATTCGTGCACTTGCGAGTACTATTTAAAACACACATCAAGCTACTACATTTTCAATACAAATTCCAATAGATTTATTTCATTCTTTACTTTCTTTATATATTATTTTTCAATGTTTTGAATGAGAGAGAAGGGACAGAGAAACTAATAAAAAACAAAAAGTAAATCATTACACTCAATGTGTTAGATGTAAGCATAAAGTGAATATTATGCTAAATATACGCAACAAAAAAATAAAGGAATTTTGGGATTACCTCCAGCCTCCAACATGTTTGCTCAAGCGATTCAAAAACCTTTGAAACAAAACCTTGAAAATAATAATATAATAGAGATGTATCTTCTAACCTATGCCAACCGAATACCTTATTGATGGAATACACATACTCTATAGTTATAGGCTAGGTCAAGGACATTCAATTAGAATTCACCCTAATTATTCCTCCTATCAAGGAATAAAAATGAATTGATATAAAATCTAAGCAATTGCAAATTAATGTTGATTCCATTAGGTAGTTTATTGTGGAATAAATTTCTAGACTTCACCCCTCAGAAAACAGATCTGAGAGGATGAGGGAGTAGATCTGCTCCCTCCTCCTCTCATTTTCCCTTTCTACTCCCTGCTCCTACCCTCCCCCTCCCATTCTAGTTTTTTCTTTTCTTTGAAGGTGTTCTCCGACCAAATTAGCAATTTTGGCCTCTCCGATATGCATCCGTCCATCTACCTTTGTGCTGTGCCGTTCATCTCCTCCCTAGCCTCTATTGCTTGCTGGTTGTATTTTTGCTTTGAATAAGTGTTTTCTTCTCTTTAGATCTGCCCTCATGGGCAATCTATGAGATGAAGATTAGTCATGTGTCAGGGGTTATCTCTCACGACCAGTAATAAATAAATTTTTCTAGAATATTTGGCTACCCGTATCTTAGATTTAGTCTACTCGGAGCAAATCTGCTCTTTAACTATTTTTGTATATGGGTTAGTAGAAGATGAAAGTCATAGATAACACTTTATTGTAAGAATTTTGTATGTATCTATGACTATGTAACCTCATAGTATATGGCTATGATTTTGCAAAGCTTTATGTTTTGTGATGTAAGAGCTTTATAATCATGATCTTTGATCAATGAAATACTCAGATCTTTTGTTAAAAAAAATTATTGTGGAATAAATTATAGTATTGTACACCGCAATCTTTATTATTAAATATTATAAATTATATACACATGTTCATGTAGGTCATACCATATAAAAGATTTTCTTACATTCTCCCACTTGGCCTTTATGACACATGTCCTTATGATTTTAAGTTCTTTACTAAGGCCAACTACTTAAGGAATCCTCTCACTCAGATAAGATATGCTTCACATGAATCATAATGGTAAAATCGTTATATAATAGGGCATCCCTTCCGTGTATTACAATGTATAATACTCCCTATACAAGTACTTTATGGGTAGTAAAGCTTTATTGAAAATAATTATAGGCTCCAAACAAACCACAACCAAATAGATAATGAAATATGTAAAGCAGTAAAACAGTTAACACAAATATTTGGTTACGAAGTAGAAACTCTTTGAACCCAAAGAGATAAACTATTACAGGGCAGCCAAACCCAGGAAATCAACTATAACAAAGAAACAACGAATTACAATAAGTTTGTGCTCATAACCCTTTGCAGTAGTCACTCTCCTGAATTATAACAAGCGATCCACTTGTCTGCTTCTCTCCCAGACCTTTCTGGAGAGTTCTTCTTGATCTTCGTTAACTGGAACTCCAGTTGGCTTCAATGGTTGGCGGTTGAACAAACAAACTAAAGCAACACTCTAAGACAGATACATAATTCTATTTAAGTCTAAAACCTTCTCTTAGCACAAGGAATTCTTTATTGGAATTCCTAAACAAAGACCATCTAGAAGCCCCTAAAACAAGTCAGGAAGGGATTTCTAGGCGACAGCGTCCAGACAAGCTAACGCATGTATGGACAAAAATAAGAAAGAAAAACTTTCTGCGAAGCATGTCTAAACAGGTAGACCTAGTGTCTAGACGCTTACATGAAAAATGCTTCTCGGGAAGTTGTATCCGCTGGGGTGTCCGGACACCTTAGAGAATAGGCACTCTCGGGAAGTCGCGTTCGCTAAGCTGTCCGGACACTAAACAGAACAGGAGTTCTCTGGAAGTTGCGTTTGCTGGCTATTCGGACATCTTGAAGAACATGAGACTCTTTGTGGATAGTGTCTGGACACGGCTTCTAGTTGTTCGAACACTAAAGAATAATCTTGTATTCTGAATACTTTGAATGCCGATTTCTTCTCAAAATCAATAACCTTTTGTCACATGAATGTAGCCAAAAAAAACTTCACGCAAAAAAAAAAGGACAGCAAACAACAGAAAAATAAAAGAAACATGCTTGGAGAATAAAACTCTAGAACACAATAGAGTATAATCCTAGCATGTGAGAAGAAATGTGTAGGACAGTCACAAACAACAATGATTTTCCTAAGAAATTCAAACATGTCTCCATCGAGAGGTTTGATATCACCTAAAACTCAATCAAAACATAAAAGCAGCTGCACGACGTGCCTTTTCTATCAACAACATTACTAGCCTGGTCAGCATTAGAAAAACTCGGAAAGCAATATTAGACCTGCTAGCTGTTCTCTTAAACAAGTTCAAACCATTAAATGCGTAGAGATTTGAAGATAGAAAAACTCATATCAAAACCAAAATTGCTCAAGTATTGATGCAAAGCATTTGCAAACCAAAAAAAAAAAAATAACCATAAAGAGCAAAGGATGGAACTTGACATGCTCTATGATATATAAAACAAACAAGAACTGTAACACCCCAGATTTTAAACCCTAGAATATTGCGTCTTAAATCAGAATTTAAGACTAAATTTAATGACCTCGATATTTATGAAAATAAACATTCATTAGTTTTATAAACTTCGATTTAATAAAAAGTAAATTATTATGAGACCCTAATAATATTGGTTAATAATGAAATAGACAATTCTAAATATCTGGTAAATTAGTTGGGATAATAATGTTCTTAATATTATTATATGAAAATATTTATTGGAATAATATTATTGTGTAATATTTGTTGTACAAAATATTATTTGGCATAATATTATTTAGTATAATAATATTATCAGTGAAATAATATTATTAAGAAAATAATATTAATTACAAAACAAACTAGAATTAAAACAGATTTAAAATTATACCCTAATATGTTATTAAATGATAAAGACCTAATAAAGAGAAAACCTGCAAATAAAATATCTTCTTCTTCTTTTTACTCTTTCCTTTCCCTTTTTCCATCTGAGTCTCAGTGAGACGATTGTTGGAGAAGGGGGAACAGAGAGAGACGAAAGTGGAGAGAGAGGGAGAAGGAGAGATCGGGTGATAGAGATCAAAAGAGAAAGAAAGAGCCGAAGAGAGAGAGAGAGAGAGAGAGAGAGAAGGAGAGTGATACACTGAGCAAGGGGCAAAAGAGAGACCCAGGAAATTGCAAAAATAGAGAGGGAGAACAGAGTGAGAACCCGAGAAAAACCCGTGAGCTAGAAGATGATCGAAGACTTGATTCTTTATGGGTCTCCGGTGGAACGACGCTGATAGAAACAGGAGCGAATTCAGATGGAACCAAAGTTCGTTTTTCAGCAATTTTCTATAAGATTTCCAGCGGCTTGAAGAGCAATTTTCGGTAGGGGTGATTTTGATGATTTTGGTAATTTCTAAAGGATTCTCTATAGGTAATTTCAATAAATTGATTTGATTTATACTTGTTAATTTACAACTAATTGAGTGTTGATTTGCTGTTTTGATTTGCTTATTTGGAATGAAATTTTGCATATGTCTCTCTGTTCTGCCGATTGTGGCTGGGTGTGTGATTTTGTGTTTCTGTGGATTCAGTTTGTGGTATGGACGATGGATGTTTTTGTGGGTTGCTCGGTGGTGTGTTGGCCGAAAGGTTTTCTAGTTGGGTCTTGGTGTTTCAGCGGCGCGTGTGGGTTCTCTGTTCAGATTGTGTGTGTGTGTGTGTTATGTTTGAGTGTGTATGGGTGTGTGTTGGCCGAATCTGTGGGAAGCATGATATTCCTGTTTCAGTGGAGGTGTGTTGTAGATATTGGGTTCCTTGAATGGCCGATTGTATGTGTTTTAGGTCTTGTCCTTGTCCCCTATTTGTGGGTTCATCCGATGGTGAGATGAATATAGGATTCTAGATGTTTTGTTTTGCCTTCCTATGATTTCGGTATTCTTCCCAGTTTAGTTGTAATGTTTTGGTGAAGAATTTGATTTTGTGTATGGGTATTTCAGTGGTATGGTTTTGAAGCTAATAATGTTTTGTCCCTGCTGCGTCTAGTCGGTTCTCCCTTGTTTCAACCGAATATGTGCTGTGGAATCTTGAGTTTTGTTGGCTTTTGTGGAATTCTTTTGGTTAATCTTTGGTGGGCTGAGTATTTTGGTGGGGTATTATTGTTGGGTTCAATATTTATATAGCTAAGTGGGGGGTTTCTTTGGAGGTTTTGAAGCATGTACCCCATGTTATAGCCGGTTATGCGTGAGTTTATGTGGTTTGTGGACAATTCTAGTTTAATGATTTGATCGAAGAGGTATATTTGGAGTTGTTGTGATTTTGGGTATTAATATTTGATTTGTATAAATAAATTACTTTGGGAATATTATTGTCATTGGTTAGTTTTTAAGTATGGAGTAATAAGTTTCTAAATGAGGTTCTAATGACTAATTTTGTAACCGGAAAGTAGTTGAGGATTTTAAAATAGTCTAGTATTAATTTTATGGTGTTTGCTAAAAGATGAAAAATTTAAAGGTAGGTTTGTATTTTAAAGTATTTGTATATTATTCAATTACAAGGAAATAATTGGGTGGTGTTAGAGGATTTTGGTTATTTATGAGAAAATGATAAATCACCCTATAATGTTCATAATTTAAAAATGGATAAAAAAGCAACTGATCTAATGTATGAAAAGAGAACTGTTAAAGATACTCTACATATGTGTATTTTTTAATGCAAATGATGAACTGAGAACTGCACCAAAGGGATGTAAGTATTTATAAAATACTTACTAAGAGTGATTCTGAATTTAGTAAAGTCATGTTTACATATTTATTTAGTTGTTTGCATATGTGAAATTTGCATATTTTACTGTGAAAAATAAATGACTTCTAAATTACCAAGTGTGTGTTTGTGTGAGACAAAATATCTAAAGTGCAGAAAATAAAAGAGACAAGATATTTGTTGACGAAGTGGAAACTCTGTGAAAATAAAAATCACTCCGAGGCAGCCAAACCCATGAAATTCACTATCCAAAGACAAAGCAAGTTACAAAGCACTCGTACTCACAAAAACCATTGCTGAAGTCATACCTTTCACTATAACACGAAGCCCATTGTGAATGCTTCCCAACCAAGTCTTCTACTTGAAGGGGTCTTTGATGAATTCCTTTACCTTAGGGTCGACCCTTAAGATAGACTTCACACGAATTGTTGAGCACACACCGGTAACGGCTTGAGAGCTAGCTGATCTTCAATTCTCCCTAAACACCCTCTCTAAGCACTTATGGAATTCTATACTGAATTCTTACAATTAACAAGCCTAGAGTCCTCTTTATATAAGCTTCAGAAAACCTAATTCTAGACAAATTTGAACTCTAGCTGTGGAGCGTCCGGACAGAAGTTAGCCTCGTCCGAACGGTCTTCTGCGACCGCCTTTCCAGAATAGCGCAATTCTTCCCATAACAGGTCCATGCCTGGATGACTTGGCCGAGCGTCCAGATGGTCTTCATTGTAACTCCTTTCCACACTTGTAGAGGAAACCTGGAATATTCTGGAATGCTGGATAGCGTCCAAACAAGTTGCCACGTCGTCCGAACGTCTTGCATAAACTTCCCAACTCCGTGACAAGTTGCCACGTCGTCGACTGAAATCCAACTCCGTGAGAAATTGGAAAAGCTTGACCTATCATCCGGACGGTGTTGCCCTGACGTCCGGACGTCTTTGATGTTAAAGCTTCTAGACACTGTAGGGCGTCCGGACACCTCCAAAGGCCAATCTGGACAGTTGCACAGGAACATGCTGTTCTGACTTGGAAATTGCATGGAATCTTCATGGACATCTTTTAAAAACTTGTGACCAGTCACATGGCTTGAAATAAACACTGTCCATATAACATGAAGACTCTAAAAAGAACCGATCATCCTATTAAAATGCAACCGTTACATAAAGTGTTTTTATCAACTTGAATGTTGCCAACATAAAATACTAACAAACTCCCCCTTTGGCCATTCTGGGACAAAAAACACTTGACCGGTTTGGAAATACATTCCCGGTCTAAAACAAAAAAATACTCCCCATTTTTGTCTCAAAAGGACAAAGGGTAAACAGAGTATAAGAGAAAAACCACAATTACTAAAATTCAAAACAACAAGAATAATAGTAAAGTGTCTCATCAAAAACTCAAATCAACGTAAGAGAAAACCAAAAAACCACAAGATCTTCAGTCACTTGCGCTCACATCTTTTGAATTTGAGCCACTTCGGCTTCTTGCTCCTGAAGCCAGGAAACCATAGACTAAAAATCTTCAGTCACTTGTGTTAGTATTTTATGTTGGCTACATTCTAGATAACAAAAAATACTTTATATAATGGTTGCAAATTAACAGGATGATCGGTTCTTCTTCAGAGTCTTCATGTATTCGGACAGTGTTCATTTCAAAGCATGTGACTGTTCACAAGCTTCTAGAAGATGTCCATGAAGATTCCTTACAAATTCCAAGCCAAATTAACTGGTTCCTGTGCAACCGTCCGAACAAGCCTTTGAAGGCATCCGGACGCCCCGCAGTGTCAAGCAGATTATGTTGAAGACGTTCAGACGACAGACCAACACCGTCCGGACACTAGGTCAATCATTACTCTGCATTGAGTTGGATTTTAGAAGCCGACACTTTTAGGGAAGTCTCTGCAAGTCGTCCGGACGACGTGGCAATACGTCAGGACACTGTCCAGCATTTCAGAAAATTCTAGTGTTTCATTCGAACGCAGAAAGGAGTTATAGCGAAGACCGTCCGGATGTAGCTATCTTCCGTCGGGACACTCGACAGCCAGAGTCTGAGTTTAAGCAGATTTAGTTTTCTGTAAGTCTATAAATAGAGGGCCCTAGGCTTGTAAATTGTATAAATTCTGTATCGAATTCCATAGTGCTTTGAGAGGGTCTTTAGGGAGAATCGAAGATCTGCTAGCTCTCAAGCCATTGCCGGTGTGTGCTCAACAGTTCGTGTGAAGTCTATCTTAGGGATCAGCCCTAAGGTAAAGGAATCCATAGAAGACCCCTTCAAGTAGGAGATTTGGTTGGGAAGCGTTCACGATGGGCTTCGTGTCAGAGGTAAAGGAATGGCTTCTGCATAAGGGTATGTGAGTACGAGTGTCTTGTAACTAGCTTTGTTTTCAGTATAGTGGATATCCTGGGTTTGACTGCCCCGTAGAGGTTTTTCTCTTCACTGAGTTTCCACTTCGTAACAAATATCTTGTCTTCTTTATATTCTGCATTTAAGATATTTTGTTGCACACAAACACACACACTTGGTTGTTAGAAGTCAATATTTAATTTTCAATTGGTATCAGAGCTTGGTACATTCTGTTTTAGATTTATTTCTTGAGTTTAATCTCTTGACTTCTATTTTGTTGATTATTATAAATGTCTCAAAATCTTAATTTAGTTCCGCCCTTTGATGGGATGGACTATGGCTATTGGAAAGCCTGCATGCGCTTCTTTTTAAAATCAATTGACGTCTGGAAAATTGTTGAAACTAGTTGGATTAAACCAGAAGAAATAGACGAAATTACTATTACCCAAATGAGCGCGCGTCTCTCCAATGATAAAGCCCTCCATGCACTATGTCAAGCACTTTCACCATCTGAATTCGTAAGAATTTCAAATTGTGAAATTGCTAAAGATGCATGGAAAATTCTAGAAACAGCATATGAAAGCCCAAAACTAGTAAAATCTGCCAAGCTTCAAATGTTGATTTCTAAATTTGAAGAAATTAAAATGCTAGAAGAAGAGACCTTCGAAGAGTTTTACACCAAGATTAGTGACCTAAGAAACTCGATGGTGAGTCTTGGGAAGCAAATATCGGATGTTAACCTCATCCGAAAAATACTAAGATCTTTGCCTGAGCATTTCAGGATTAAGGTGACAACTATAAAAGAAAGCAAAGATCTGGAGGAGATGAAGAATGAAGAGCTGGTAGGATCTCTTTAGACATATGAATACTCCTTTCCTCCAGTCAGAAAGGTAAAGACAATTTCCCTCAAGGCATCTAAGGAATCCAAGAAGGAATCCAGAGTCTCTTCTGACGAAGAATCCAATATTGATGAAGATGCAGTGGCAATGTTAGCCAAGAACTTTGAGTGGTTCATGAAGAAAAATAAATTCAAGAAGTTCTCTGACAGACTAAGAAAGGCTCCCTACACAGCTGAGTCAGAAGAAGAAGAGAAGCAAGATCCGAGGGGTCCCCAATGCTTTGAATGTTCAGGCTTCGGGCACATCAGAACTGAATGTACAAATCTGAAGAAACTAAAAGGGAAAGCTTTTAATGCTACTCTCAGTGATGAATCTGAGAAGGAAGAAGAAACTCCTGAGGAAGAAAAATTTCTGGCCTTCATGGCCCCACATGAAGAAAATGAGGATTCTCAGTCCTACTACTCTGAGAATAGTGAAGAAGAAGATATGCAGTCAGCCTATCAACTTCAATATGTAGAGTTCTTAAAGCTGAGGGAGAAATACAAGCAGCAGGACTAGAGATAAACAGCCTTAGGACTGAGAAGACCGTTATGCTAAAAAAGATCAATGATTTAGAAGGAAGGCTTCTGAAGACACAGTTGCAACTTGAGAGAGTCTCAGATGAGAAGCTAATTCACATGCTCTCCATTTAGAAGTGCCCAACCAACAAGACCGGACTTGGGTATGTTCCTCCTTCTACTTCTGATATTCCTTCTACCTCCCAGACTATTTTTGTGAAGCTTGTTATTCCTGAGTCTCCACCCTCGAGCGTGGATAAGGGAAAAACTGTTATGGATGGGGAGGTACCAGTCATCCCTCAGGCTCTGGCCAAGCTTCCTATCAAAAGAAAGCCTCTTGCATGCCATCACTGTGGCGAGCCAGGGCATATCAGACCTAAATGCCCACATCGGCAAGTTCAGAGGAAGAAAAAGTGGCAGGCTCCTAAAACTCCCATGTGTCACCAATGTGGAGTTAGCAATCATATCAAACCTAGGTGTCCTCCACCTAAGCCACCCTGGCATCATAGATCTCCGCCCAGAAATCATGTTCCAAAGGCATCAGCAGCTATAGAAGCCTACTCAAGCTAAAAGGACTTGGGTCCCCAAGAAGTTGTATATGGAGGAACAAAAGACTGTAGAAAGGGAAATCGTCTATGAAGAAACATCTTTCGTCAGTTCTTTCATGCAAGATCTGTTTAGATATTTGACACTACAGCTAAAGAAGGAAGGACAGGACAAGAAAGAGGACACCCACCCCCAAGGGGGAGCGAACCTACCCAGTAAGTGAGGTCACACATGGCTATTATTTTGGTTCCTAAATCCTAGAGCATGACAGGTACACTTGCATCGCATTTTTATATCATCTTATGAAATCTTTGCATATTGTTATGGAACCATCTTTTCTATCCCTATATTTCCTCTTGTCTGTCTTGAGGAAATTCTGCAGGTATTAAATAGGGATGATAGAAAAAGCATGTCGAACGGTTGCTTTTCTATCATGGTACTGTCAAACCTCTCTCCCCGAGGTCAGGTTTCCTTTTACCTTACATGCTTGTACTATACTATCCTCTTTATTATGAAGCATGTTTTTCTTTTTTCTTTTTTGTTTTTCTTTTTTTTTTTAAAAAAAAAGGATAAAGGATGCAGAGTTTTATTGTTCCACTATATAGCTTCCAGATATCTTATGTATGTTTATCTGATGTCTCAGTTTTTGATGCATTAATTACTTTTGCCTTTATATAACTGAGAGTTTTTCTTGATATCTACAAAGTTTCCCAGTTGCATCCATACAAGGTAGTTGCTTTTCTCATGCGATGAAATTATGCACTATCCAAGGCTCTCCTAAGGTACATTTTTTCTCTCTGACTTTTAGCTTCAAGAAATTCTATTGAGAGAGATTTTTTTTCCTAAGATGGTCAAAATGACCAACACGCTAGTTGAACCTAGAACCCATAAATTCTGGCATTCGTTCTAGGTTGTAGCACCAAGTGATAAAAAGCATTCAAAACTGAATAAATATGGATAAATAAAAAGATCCACTACTTCTGTGCTATAAATCTGTTCTTGAACTTGTCCCTATAGAAACAGTCAGTGACCAAATCATTAAGGAAATAGACGGTCACTGAAGGACAATGTAAAAGAAAAAAGTGCTGCAGCTTAGGGAGAGTGTATCAGATGAGGGTGGCTAGGCCCTAGTAAAATAAGGTTTGACTTTTGACTGATCTAACATTGATTTTCTCTCTTATTTAGAAAATCCGGGAGATTTAAGTCATATCAGTGAACTTCATACCTTATTGAGAAAGCCTTCACACACACACGTATTGCTTGAGTTAAGTTTACTATTGAAAAATGTCTTTCTGGAGGGAAATTTTTGTGCGTATTGACTCTTAACTCTCAATTATATCTTGGTATTTTTTTAATGCAAATTGAACTGGGATATCAGCTCTTTATACATGCATGTTCTGGAAATTATTTGAGAAATATTTTTCTGCTCTTTTTCCTCTCTTTTTCAGAGTTTATTTGTGTGAAGCGTCCGGACGGTGTTTCTGGTTGTCCAGACAGTAAGGTTACTTCGTCCAGAAGTCCCTTCTACTTGTCCGGACGGGCATGTTTGTGCGATCTCTTACGTGGCACTACGTCGCATTCCCCCACGCCGTAGCCCCTCTCATTTCATTTTTTTTGGTTTTTTTTTGTCGTCTTATGCATTTTTCCTTGCTTTTTATGTGTGCTTCTCGCATGCACTTGTCCTTTTTGCAATTTATCTCCACCCAAAGTATGTTTCTCTACCCTTTTACTGATTTATTTTAAGTTTTTATGCTTAAAATAGTTTGTTTTCGGGATTATCATATTTTGAGTTTAACATGATTCATTGCTCATATTCTTTATTGATTGGGATGAGATTTTGCATTTTTTCTAAGTTGTGGTATCTTGTTATTGTTTGGATTGAGTTTTACGTAGGTGTAATTTTTTTGGGGATAGTCCATTTTTCAGAGGTCATAATGCCCAATTTTTTTTTTGGACTAACAAGATTTAATGTTTTCATAGTTTTTTTTTGTGCCCAGAAAATATGTCTTCAGAAGACTCTCCTCCCCGAGTCAGGCAAAGAACTGAAGAATCTATTGCTGGCAGACGTCACCGTATGCAATCGCGGCAGGTCCTATCAGAGCGGAATCTTCTCTGCGCCAATCTGAGGGATCCAGTCATACTCCCTATTGGTCACATGCTTCTGGAGAACCAGTGGGAGTACCTATATGTTGGTTTGTAATTGGCTGCATTCTGTTGGACAAAATCACTTCATTGTAAAGATGCTTTTTTTCAAGGATTCCGCTATTTAGAAGTGTTCTAGAATATTCTGCTCATTTTGCAAGTCAAAAAAATCTGGTTCCCTACCAGTCGTCCTGACGACGTGTCATCCCGTCCGGACACCTAGTTGTCCAATGCAACAACCATTCGGACGACGTGTGAAAAATGGAATTGACTTCTATAATAAATGCAAGTGTGTGCACAAAGTGTTAACAAAAATAAACAATGTGGAAAATAAACAACACAAGAATTTTTGTTAACGAAGTGGAAACTCAAGATGAGAAAAACCACTCCGGGGCAGCCAAACCCAGGATATCCACTATTCAGAAGACAAGACTAGATACAAGATAGTAGCACTCACATACCCCTGATGCAGTGGTCGTACCTTGCTCTCTAACGTGTAACCCAACACGAACGCCTCCCAACCAGGTCTCCTACCTGAAGGGGTCTTCAATGGAATCCTTTATCTTAGGGCCGACCCCTAAGATAGACTTCAGTTGTAGCGCAGTAACAACACACTTGCAATGGCTTGAGAGAGAACAAATCAGCTCCAATAACTTCACAAAATAACTCTCTAAGCTCTGAAGGAATTCAATATCGAATTCTTCCAGTTCTCAATGCCCAGGGGCCGCTATTTATAGGCTGAGGGTTCAAATGGGCGACTGCTATGATATGTACGGATGCCGTCCGGACGGTGAACCTGAACCGTTCGGACGGACAACTATGCGACAGAATTTCTGAGATTTTTGCTGAAAATCATTCCTGTTTTAGAGCCGCGTCCAGACGGGGAGGCACTGTCGTCCGGACGATCGCAGGTCCGCTGCAAGTAATTTCCATATAAGGCTTTCACGCGTCCGGACCAAGGGGGATGGCCGTCCGGACGGTTAATCTTCAACCCGCAATATCCATATCAGATGAGCGCGCGTCCGGACCATGATAGGCAGGCGTCCAGACGGTTGAAGTTGAATACGCAATTTCCATATCTGTTGAAGGCGCGTCCAGACGAAGCTGACTGACGTCCGGTCGGTTGTATATGAATTGCGATTCTTGACTTATGTATGAGCGTGTCTGGACGGGAAATCCACGTTGTCCGGACTGTTGCATCAATCTTCCCTTATTTGAAGTTGGAAGGAAAATCTGAAGCTGATCGGTCACTGGACGTCGTCCGGATGGGCTGCTGAGACGTCCGGACGGATGCAACCTGGAACAGAAGCTTCTCAATACAGTGAAGGGTCTGGACGAAAATCCACGTTGTCCGGACAAATGATACTTGGTCTGTCTGGCGTCCGGACGGCTGGAACTGTGGACAGATGAACGTCCGGACGGGATGACACGTCGTCCGGACGGCTGGCAAGGAACCGACTTTTCTGTCTTGCAGAATCTTTTGAAATACTTCTGAATAGCGGAATCCCTATTAAACAGCATCTTTACATACAAGTGATTTTGTCCAAACAGAATGAGTTCAATCAAACTAACAAACTCCCCCTTTGGCTATTCTGGGACAAAAATCATTTGACCAGTTTGGAAATACATTCCCGGTCCAAAAAAAAAAATTACTCCCCCTTTTTGTTACAAAGGGACAAAAAGTAAAACAAAGTAATAAAGAAACCAACTGCAATAAAAATTACTCCTCCTAACTGTCTCAGAATGACCAGGGTAAACAGAGTAATATGAGTCAAAGAGTTTAACAAAACATAACAAACTATAAATCAAATGTCTCAAACAACAAAAAGACAACAATACGAAGGAAAAACTCAATCATCCTCTGCCATTGGTGCAATCTGAGAAGCATCATCCTCATCATCACTACTACAAGGATGATGATACTTGAGGCACTCCTTGAGATCCAGCTGGTTCTGCTCCACCCGCTTGTTGATGGAGTGCACCTCTTGCTGCATAAATGTGATGGACTGCTGCATGGTGCTCATTCCTCCCTGAATGGCAGCTAAGGCCTCCATTATCTGAGAAAAATTGATTTCAGGCTCTGAAGGCGGGACGGTCTGAAAGGATGAGGCCATGTCTGGAAAGCCGATTGGCATGGCAGTAGGGATGGGCACCTCATCATCAGAGTCATCTCTCCGCAGCTGCACATTAGACTCCATTAAAGTCTGCTTGCTGATGGGCTGCTAAATCTTCATTATAGGTTCTCCAGTAATGTTGATTCCCGACTGAAGAATGATTTCAGTGAGTAGGCAGCCAAAGGGGAGACCGGTATTGCCCTCATCACGGGCCTCCAACAGAACGCCCAAAATATACTTGCATAGGCAGAAAGGCAAGCGGAGGTGGATGGCATAAACGAGTTGGGCCTTCTTCAGAATCAGGTCACTGCGCCTGACAACTGGCCATAGGTTGTGCTGAACTATTTTGGCCAGCAAGCGATGAGAAGGAGACAAGGAGCCGATCCAGATGGTGGTAGCAAGCTCTTCTCCCTGTGGAACGGCATGGAAGAACTCTCGGAGATCGTCTATAGAGGGAGAAAGCACCATCTCATTATAAGGACTGCCTGGCAACTCAAGGACTGGTACTCTGATGAAGTGATTGATGATCTGGGGATCAACAATGATGATATACCCGTCAACAGTGGACTGAAGTACCAACCCACGATCATCTTCCTGCGCCACCTCTAGGTTGGCATAAAAGAGTCTGACAAGCCTGGTGAGGACAATACAGGCACAGGTGTAGAGATATCCCCAATCGTAAGTCTGGATAGTGTCATAAATACTATCCAGCGGAGGTACCATGATGTCAGAGTGAACCACATTGCGCTCGGCAATGACTGTCCGGTCCATGATTTTGGCTTGGAGTGCGCTCCTTTCTTCCTTTGTCCTCTGGCGGACCCTGCGCTGGGAACTGACTGCAGACATGATGCCGTAACAAGAAACCAACAAGATTTGCCAGAAATAATCCAAAAATATTCTTGTTAGGTCACACAAAGATTATAACAGCAGTAAACAAGACTTGAAAAAAAAAAAACATACAACCAGTCCCAACACAGCAGATATATGCAATTCAAAAATTTCAACAACATTTCTAAAAGACATAAATATTCCAACAGTTAAAAAATAAACTGAAAAAGGAAAAGACTAGAAAATTACCTGGAATGTGAGAGAAATGCACAAAAAGACAAGAAACAGGAAGATAAAGCCAAAAGCTCGCAAGAAATAACTCACAAGATGCCAAAAGGAAACTTTTTGGTGGGGTAGAGAGAATATGTGGTGACCAAGTATTTATAAAGCCTGTGGGGTCCCCGTCCGGACGATGAATTAATGCCGTCCGGACGCGCGCTGCATCGGAACCATGCGGACAAGTTGCGCTCGTCCGGACGAGTTATCCTTACCGTCCGGCCGTTGGTTGCCGCGCGCGTCCGGACGTAACCTGATCTCGTCCGAACGACTAAGCTCCGCCCGTCCGGACGCTAAGAGTGACCGTCCGAACGCTCCACACTGAAACATCAGAAAACTGAGGAAAACTTACAGAAATCAAATTTTCTCAAGTCAGTTTCAGAACACGCATGTATAATCTACTGATAACACAATTAGAGAGCAGCTCAAAACTAGGCAGAGATATAAAAGAGAGTTGAGAGTACAATCAGCACAAATATTTTCTTGGACATATAAAATTTAAATAGACAACTCAACTCATGCAATGCGTGTGTGTGTGAAGACTTAACCCACAAGGTATGACTTTCAATTGCATGACAAATGGCAACTAGATTTTCTTGACAAGAGAGAAAATCAGTGAAAGATTAGTCAAAAGTCAAACCTTATAACTCACTAGGGCCTAGCCACCCTCATCTGATACACTCCCCCTGAGATGCAGCATATAATTGTTTTACTTGTACCATGAAGGACAAAGTAAAAAAAAAATTACTTGCACGTAGAGGGCAAGGCATATAGCAAATACAGCACATAAGCAGCGAATATACAATATAAAGCACATAATGCAAATGATTTACTGCTTGATTCTTATGGTGCTGTAACCTAGAGAGAATGCCAGAGTTTTTAGGTTCTAGGTTCAACTAGCATGCGGTCAATTTGGCCATCTTATCAAAGACCTCTTCTCCTATCCAAAATTTCTAGAAACAAAAAGTCAGAGAAGGAAAGATGTACCTTTAGGGGAGTTGTGGATAGTGCACATTTTTCATCGCATGAGAAAATAAGTTATCCTACTTTTGCATATACAGGAAAACACTTGGCATATTATAGTCATAAACTCTCAATTATATCTAAGAAGAGTAGATAAATGCACAAAGAATTGAGATATCAGGTGAAAACACATGCAATATGTTATATGCCAAGAGAAAAAAAAATATCTTGCAAATTCTCCCAAATTTTTTTTTTCTTTTTTATTAAAAAGAATACAATATGGAAAAAAGACATCATATGCAAGGCAAGATCAAACTTGATGATGCCAATACGGAAAAACAGTCGCTCGACCTGTTTTTTCTATCTTCCCCTAAGAAATACCTACAAAGTTCTCTTAAGAGAAATAGGGGGAAAAAAACACAACTGGTTCCTAGATTGCATATAAAATATAGCAAGAAAATAAGCAATCAAACTTGATGCCGTAGGATTAGGAACCAAATCCAAATAGGTGGCTCACTGTGATATTGATCTTCTTCCACCTTCTGAGGCCTTCTAAACTTCTTGGATTTGTTCTTGGAGTTGCCATTGTGATTGGCTGATACAAATCGATGTTGAGGCCGCAGATGATGAGATGCCTGGTATCGTGGTGCATGAGACCAAGGATCTTGATATCTTGGTGCTTGATGATAAGGAGCTTGATACCATGGAGTCTGAAACTGGGTTGCAGGTCTAGTACCATGATTAGCCTGTTGGGGTATTTCTTTCTTGGCCTTGGCTTTTTGAGCCTTCAGGAGGGAGCACTGAGGACAAACATGCCCACTTAGACCGCAGTGATGGCATATGGGAGGTCTTCTGATGGAATGAGGCTTCTGAGTGCCTGGAACATCATCGTTGACCTTGTCCTTCCCTTTATCTTCAACAATGGGAGGAGGCTCTGGGACTGCAGGTTTCACAAATACAGTCTTTGAAGTAGAGGGAGCTACATACCCGAGACAGGTCTTGTCAGTTGGGCTCTTCTAGATAGACAGCATACGAGTCAGCTTCTCATCAGTGACTCTTTCTAGCTGGAGCTAAGTCTCTAGTAGCTCTTCCTCGAGCTCTTGTATTCTGAGCAGCAATGAACTCTTCTCAGTCTGCAAACTGTTCAGATCATAGAGGTGCTGCTTACGACCTTCCCTCAGCTTCTTATACTCTATGTAGAGTATCTTTTAAGCCTCCTTGAGCTCTTCCCCATTATGACTATGCTCCGAATAATAAGAGTCTTCCTCCTCAACGTGTGGGGCTTCAAAGGCCAGAAATTTCTCAGACTCTGGAGCTTCTTCTTTTGACTCATCCTTGAGAGTCACATTGTACGCCTTCCCCTTGCCCTTCTTGAGGTTCCCGCAATCGGCTCGGATATGCCCAAAACCTGAGCATTCAAAACATCTGGACCCTCTGGGATCCTTCTTTTCTTCTTCCTCCTCAGGTTCAGCTTCTCTGGGAACTTTCTTCACTTTTTCAGAAAACTTCTTTTTGAATCAGTCGTCTCTCATAAGTCTTCTGAAATTCTTGGCTAACATAGCCACAGCTTTTTCTTCCTCCTCAGAGTCATCTTCAGATGAGGCTTCTACCTTCTTTTTGGAAGCCTTTAAGGCAATGGTCTTCAGCTTCTTGACTGGGGGCAGAGACAGCTCATATGTTTAAAGAGATCCCAGCAACTCTTCAATCTTCATCTCTTCTAGATCTTTGCTTTCTTCAATGGTGGTTACCTTGATCCTGAAACGCTCAGGCAAAGATCTTAGAATCTTTCATATGAGTTTTACACCTGAGATACGCTTCCCAAGACTCACCATGGAGTTTCTCAGGTCACTCATCTTGGAGTAAAACTCTCCAAATGTCTCATCTTCTAACATCTTAATCTTTTCAAATTTTGAAATCAACATTTGAAGTTTGGCAGATTTTACAAGTTTGGTGCCTTCATATGTTGTTTGCAAAATTTGCCATGCTTCTTTTGGCTGATTTGCAATTAGAAATTTTTGCGAATACAGATGGTGAAAGTGCTTTGCACAGAGCATGGAGGGCTTTAACATTTGAAAGACGAGCGGTTTTTTGAGGGGCTAGTTCGAGTGCTGCATCATCTGGTTTAGTCCAACCAGTTTCAACAAAACTCCAACAGTCAATAGATTTTAAAAAGAACCGCATACGTGCCTTCTAATAGCCATAGTTCGTACCATCAAAGGTAGGAACATAATTAAGAGTTTGAGACATTATAATAAATAAAAGTCAAAAATAAATAACACTCAAGAAATTAATCTTCTCAGAGTGTACCAGGCTCTGATACCAATTGAAAAATGGAATTGACTTCTATAATAAATGCAAGTGTGTGCACAAAGTGTTAACAAAAATAAACAATGCGGAAAATAAACAACACAAGAATTTTTGTTAACGAAGTGGAAACTCAAGATGAGAAAAACCACTCTGGGGCAGCCAAACCCAGGATATCCACTATTCAGAAGACAAGACTAGATACAAGATAGTAGCACTCACATAACCCTGATGCAGTGGTCGTACCTTACTCTCTAACGTGTAACCCAACACGAACGCCTCCCAACCAGGTCTCCTACCTGAAAGGGTCTTCAATGGAATCCTTTATCTTAGGGCCGACCCCTAAGATAGACTTCAGCTGTAGCGCAGCAACAGCACACTTGCAATGGCTTGAGAGAGAACAAATCAGCTCCAATAACTTCACAAAATAACTCTCTAAGCTCTGAAGGAATTCAATATTGAATTCTTGCAGTTCTCAATGCCCAGGGGCCTCTATTTATAGGCTGAGGGTTCAAATGGGTGACTGCTATGATATGTACGGACGCCGTCCGAACGATGAACCTGAACCGTCCGGACGGACAACTATGCGACATAATTTCTGAGATTTTTTCTGAAAATCTTTCCTGTTTGAGAGCCGCGTCCGGACGGTGAGGCACTGTCGTCCGGACGGTCGCACGTCCGCTGCAAGTAATTTCCATATAAGGATTTCGCACGTCCGGACCAAGGACAATGGCCGTCCGGACGGTTAATCTTCAACACGCAATATCCATATCAGATGAGCGCGCGTCCGGACCATGATAGGCAGGCATCCAGATGGTTGAAGTTGAATACGCAACTTCCATATCTGTTGAACACGCACCCGGATGAAGCTGACTGACGTCTGGACGGTTGTATATGAATTGCAATTCTTGCCTTATGTATGAGCGCGTCCGGACGGGAAATCCACCTCGTCCAGACGGTTGCATCAATCTTTCCTTATTTGGAGTTGCAAGGAAAATCTGAAGCTGATCGATCACTGGACGTCGTCCGGACGGATTGCTGAGATATCTGGACGGATGCAAGCTGGAACAGAAGCTTCTCGATACAGTGAAAGGTCTAGACGAAAATGATACTTGGTCTGTCTGGCGTCCTAATGGGATGACACGTCGTCCGGACGGCTGGCAAGGAACCGACTTTTCTATCTTGTAGGATCTTCTGAAACACTTCTGAATTGCTGAATCCCTGTTAAACATCATCTTTACATACAAGTGATTTTGTCCAAACAGAATGAGGCCAATCACAAACTAACAACGTGACATACCGTCCGGACGCACATCAGACTAAAGCATCATCCGTCCGGACGACGTGGATTCCCGTCCGGACCTTCCTTTGTGTCGAGAAGCTTTGAACTACTCCAGCTTGCATTCGTCCGGACGATTCAGCAGCCCGTCCGGACGATCCTCAGTGTTCGATCAAGCTTTAGGATTTCTTTCCAAACACAGATATGGGAAGATTGCTGCAATCGTCCATACAACGTGGTATCCCGTCCGGACGCTTTCATCCATAAGGCAAGTATCACAATTCAAATCCTGACTTCTTGACGCCAGCCAGCATGGTCCGGACGCTCGTGCATCAGATATGGAAATTGCGTGCATCAGATTAGCCGTCCGGACGACCGTTCCCCCGGTCCAGACGGGCAAAGCCTCTATATGGAAATTACTTGCAGCGAACGTGTGACCGTCCGGACGACAGTGCCTCACCGTCTGGACGCGGTTCTCAAACAGGAAAGCTCTTCAGCGAAATTTTAAGAATTTTGATCGCACAGTTGTCCGTCTGGACGACCTATGACCACCGTCCGGACAGCGCCTAGTTTTATCAAGCCAGGCGCTCATTTGAATAGTTTGCCTATAAATAGAGGTCCCTAGGCTTAAGAACAGCAAGAATTCGATATTGAATTCACTAGTGCTTAGAGAGTTATTTTGTGAGGTTATTGGGCTGAGTTGATCTCTCTGAAGTCATTGTTGTGTGTGCTGTTGATGCGCTTAACTTGAAGTCTATCTTAGGGGTCGGCCCTAAGGTAAAGGATTCCATTGAAGACCCTTTCAGGTAGGAGACCTGGTTGGGAGGCGTTCGTATTAGGCTACAAGTTAGAGTGCAAGGTACGACCACTGCTTCAGGGGTATGTGAGTGCTACTATATTGTAACTAGTCTTGTCTTCTGAATAGTGGATATCCTGGGTTTGGCTGCCTCGGATTGGTTTTTCTCATCTTGAGTTTCCACTTCGTTAAAAAAAATCTTGTGTTATTTATTTTCCACATTATTTTGTTAACACATTGCGCACACACACACTTGTGTTATTTTAGAAGTCAATTTCATTTTTTCAATTGGTATCAGAGCTTGGTACACTCTGAGAAGATTTATTTCTTGAGTGTTATTTTTGACTTCTAAATTTTCATATGTCTCAAACTCTTAATTCTGTTATTGACTTTGATGGCTCGAACTATGGCTATTGGAAAGCTCGCATGCGGTTCTTTTTAAAATCTATTGACTATTGGAGTATTGTTGAAACTGGTTGGATTAAACCAGAGGATACAATGCTTGAACTAGTCCCTCAGAAAAATGCAAGACTTTCTAATGACAAAGCCCTCCATGCTCTGTGTCAAGCACTTTCCCCGTCTGAATTTGCAAAAATTTCAAACTTTGAATCTGCTCAAGAAGCATGGCAAATTTTGGAAACAACATATGAAGGCACTAAGCTTGTAAAATCTGCCAAACTTCAATTGTTGATTTCCAAATTTGAAGAAATTAAGATGTTGGAAGAAGAGACATTTGGAGAGTTTTACTCCAAGATGAGTGACCTAAGAAACTCCGTGGTGAGTCTTGGGAAGCCTGTCTCGAATGTAAAACTCATCCAAAAGATTCTAAGATCGTTGCCTGAGCGTTTCAGGATCAAGGTGACCACCATTGAAGAAAGCAAAGATCTAAAAGAAATGAAGATTGAAGAGTTGGTGGGATCTCTTCAAACTTATGAGCTTTCTCTGCCCCCGGTCAAGAAGCTAAAGACCATTGCCCTAAAAGCGTCTAAGAAATGGGTTGAAGCCTCATCTGAAGAGGACTCTGCGGAGGAAGAAAAAGCTGTGGCCATGTTGGCCAAAAATTTCAGAAGACTTATGAGAGATGACCGATTCAAGAAGAAGTTTTCTGAAAAGGTGAAGAAAGCTCCCAGAGAAGTTGAACTTGGAGAAGAAGAAAAGATGGATCCCAGAGGGACCAGATGATATGAATGCTCAGGTTTTGGGCAAATCCGAGCCGATTGTGGGAATCTTAAGAAGGGAAAGGGGAAAGCTTACAATGTGACTCTTAGCGATGAGTCAGAAGAAGAAGCTTCAGAGTCCGAGAAATTTTTGGCCTTTATTGCTCCACTAGTTGAGGAGGAAGACTCTTATTACTCGGAGCATAGTGATAATGGGGAAAAGCTCAATGAGGCTTACAAGACACTCTACATAGAGTATGAGAAACTGAGGGAAGGTTCTAAGCAGCACCTTTATGATTTGAACAGTTTGCAGACTGAGAAGAGTTCATTGCTACTCAGAATACAAGAGCTCGAGGAAAAGCTACTAGAGATGCAGCTCCAGTTAGAAAGAGTCATTGACGAGAAGTTGACTCGTATGCTGTCTATCCAGAAGAGCCCAACTGACAAGACCGGTCTCGGGTATGTAGCTCCCTCTTCTGATGCTCCCTCTACTTCAAAGACTAAATTTGTGAAACCTGCAGTCCCAGAGCCTCCTCCCACTCCTGAAGATAAAGGGAAGGACAAGATCAATGATGATGTTCCAGGCACTCAGAAGCCTCATTCCATCAGAAGATCTCCCATATGCCATCACTGCGGTCTAAGTGGGCATGTTCGTCGTCAGTGCTCCCTCTTGAAAGCTCAGAAAGCTAATCATGGCACCAGACCTGCGGTCCAGTATCAGACTCCATGGTATCAGGCTCCTTATCATCAAGCACCAAGATATCAAGCTCCTTGGTCTCATGCACCACGATACCATGCATCTCAGCATCAGCGGCCTCGGTAGCGATTTGTACCAGCCAATCATCGTGGCACCTCAAAGATCAAATTTAAGCAATTTACAAGGCCTCAGAAGGTGGAAGAAGATCTACACCACAGTGAACCACCTAGCTGGATGCAGAGCATGATGGAGTGGATGATGAAGTCCTGCCACCAACCACCCACAGGAAGGTAGGCTTGGGTCAAGAAGGACAGTCACCCCATGAGGGGGAACAGATGCACCTAGCGGGTTCAGGTGTTCATGCCTAGGATTTGATTCATAATCCTACGGCATCAGGTCTAATTGCTCATCTTACTTGCTATATTTTGTATGCAATCTAGGAACCAGTTGTGTTTCGCCCCTTGTTTCTCTTGAGAGAACTTTGCAGGTACTTGTTGGGGAAGACAGAAAAAGCAGGTCGAGCGACTCTTTTTCTGTATTTACATCATCGAGCTTCACAGGTTTGATCTTACTTTGCATATGATGTCATTGCCATATTGCATTTTTTTAAAAAAAAAAAAAAAAAAAAGAAAAAGAAAAAGGGAGAATTTGCAGGATTTCTCTTTTTCTTGGCATATCAGATATTGCATGTGCTTTCACCTGATATCTCAATTCTTTGTGTATTAATTTACTTTGCCTAGATATAATTGAGAGTTTATGACTATAATCTGCCAAGTGTTTTCTAGTATATGCAATAGTAGGATAGCTTCTTTCCTCATGCGATGAAAAATGTGCACTATCCACGACTCCCCTAAAGGTACATCTTTCTTCCTCTGATTTTTTGCTCCTAGAAATTCTGGATAAGAGGAGAGGTTTTTGATAGGATGGCCAAATTGACCACATGCTAGTTGAACCTAGAACCTAAAAACTCTGGCATTCTCTCTAGGTTGCAGCACCATAAGAATCAAGCAGTAAATCTTATGAATTCTGCACTCTAATTGTAAATTCACTGCTTATGTGCTGAATTTGCAATATGCCTTGCCCTCTGTGTGCAAGTAAAAATTTACCTTGTCCTTCATGGTACAAGTAAAACAATTGTGTGCTGCATCTTAGGGGGAGTGTATCAGATGAGGGTGACTAGGCCCTAGTAAGTTATAAGGTTTGACTTTTGACTAATCTTTCACTGATTTTCTCTCTTGTTTAGAAAATCTGGTTGCTATTTGTCATATCATTGAAAGTCATACCTTGTGGGTTAAGTCCTCACACACACACGCATTGCATGAGTTGAGTCTTCTATTTAAATTTTCTGTGTTCAGGAAAATATTTGTGCTGACTGAAATCTCTGCTTAGTTTTGAGATGCTCTCTGATTGTTTTATCAGTGGATTATACATGCGTGTTCTGAAACTAACTTGAGAAAAATTAAATTCTACAAATTTTTCCTCAATTTTCTATTTTTCAGTAAGAAGCGTCCAGACGGGAGTAGCTCAGTCGGCCGGATGGTTATGTTCACGTCCGGACGCACGCAGCACCAACGGCGGGATGGTAAGTTTACTCATTTGGATGCGCGCAACCTGTATGCTTATTTTTGAGGCAGCGTGCGTCCGGACGGCGTTAATGACCCGTCCGGACGGGGACCCCACAGGCTCTATATATACCCTGGTCGCTGCATTTCCACCCTACCCCACCAAAAAGTCATCCTTTTGCCTCTTGTGAGTAATTTCTTGCGAGCTTTTGGGATTATCTTGCTCCTCCTTGTTTTTTTGTTCGTTAATCTCACATTCCAGGTATTTTTCTAGTCTTTTTCTCTCCAGTTTATTTTTAACTGTTAGAATATTGATTTGTTTTTTTTTTTTGAAATGTTGTTGAGATTATGAGATGCATATGTGTGATGTCTGCTGTGTTGAGAGTATTTGTGGTAGTATTTTTGGGGACTCCAGTGTAATATTTTATGTCTGTACTTTTAGAACAGTCATTTTTACTGCCGTTATAATGCTCAAATTTTTGTGACCTAACAAGATTATTTTTGGATTATTTGTCTTGGGAAATCTTGTTGGTCTCTTTTGCAGAGTCATGTCTGCAAATAGTCCACAGCGCAGAGTTCGCCGGAGGACAGAGGGAGATTGGGCAGCTATCAGAATCAAAATCATGGACCGCCCAGTCATTGCCGAGCTGAATGTTGTCCACTCTGACATTATGGTGGCACCTTTGGATACTATCCATGACACTATCCAGACATATCATTGGGGATATCTGCACAGCTGTGCCTGTGTTGTGTACACAAGGCTAGTGAGACTTTTCTATGCCAACCTAGAGGTGGTGCAGGAGGATGGCCGCGGGTTGGTGCTTCAGTCCACTGTTCTTGGGCATATTATCACTATTGATCCCCAGATCATCAGCAAGGTCATAGGAGTACCTGTCCTTGAGATGCCCGGCAGCCCTTATAATGAGGTAGTACTTCCTCCATCTATGGAAGATCTCCAAGAGGTCTTCCATGCAGTTCCACAGGGAGAGGAGCGCGCCACCACCATCAGGATCGGTGCCTTATCAGCCCCCCACCGCATGCTGGCCAAGATTGTCCAGCACAACCTATGGCCCGTTGTCAGGCGCAGTGACCTGATTTTGAAGAGAGCTCAGTTTGTCTACGCCATTCATCTTCGTTTTCCCTTCTGCCTGTGCAAGCATATTTTGGGCGTTATCTTGGAGGCCCGTGATGAGAGCAATACCGGTTTTCCTTTCGGCTGCCTACTCACTCAGATTATTCTCCAGTCTGGCATAAGTATTGTTGGCAAGCCAAAGATGAAGATTCAGGATCCACTCAGCAAGCAGACTCGGAAAGATGATCCGGATGACGATATGCCCCCCCTCCTATTCCTGTCGGCATACCGAGTGTGGCTTCCTCTTCCCGGACTGCACCGCCACCAAAGCCAAATGTCAGCTATCCAGTGGGGCATGAGTTCCATACAGCTGTCTATGTCATCCATGCAACAGTCCATCTCCACCATGCAGCAGGAGGTTCACTCCAGCAACCTCCGGGTAGAGTAAAACCAACTGGACCTCCAGGAGTGTCTCAAGTTCCACCACCCGTCCAGCAGTGATGATGAGGACGATGCGCCGATGGCCGAGGATGCTTGAGTTTCTTTTTGTTTTTGTCTTTTCAGTTTTTTAGACATTTGTGTTCTATTTTGCTACTTTTGTTAAACTCCTGGATTATATTACTCTGTTTACCCTGGTCCTTCTGAGACCGTTAGGGGGAGTAATTTTTGGTGTGGTTATTTTCTATTACTCCGTTTTACCCTTTGTCCCTTTGCGACAAAAAGGGGGAGTAATTTTTATTTTTGGACCGGGATTGTATTTCTAAACCGGTCACTTGATTTTTGTCCTAGAATGGCCAAAGGGGGACTTTATTGGTTTGTAATTGGCCACATTTTGTTGGACAAAATCACTTCATTGTAAAGATGCTTTTTTTCAGGGATTCCGCTATTTAGAAGTGTTCCAGAAGATTCTGCTCAGTTTGCAAGTCAGAAATATTCGGTTCCCTACCAGCCGTCCGAACGATGTGTCATCCCGTCTGGACACCCAGCTGTCCAATGCATCAACCGTCCGGACGACGTGACATACAATTCGGACGCACATCAGACTAAAGCATCATCCGTTCGGACGACGTGGATTGTCGTCCGGACCTTCCTCTGTGTCGTGAAGCTTCGAACTGCTCCAGCTTGCATCCGTCCGGACGATTCAGCAGCCCGTCCGGACGATCCTCAGTGTTCGATCAAGCTTCAGGATTTCTTTTCAAACACAGATATGGGAAGATTGCTGCAACTGTCCGAACGACGTGGTATCCCGTCCAGATGCGCTCATCCATAAGGCAAGTATCGTAATTCAAATCCAGACGTCCAGACGCTAGCCATAATGGTCCGGACGTGCGTGCATCAGATATGGAAATTGCGTGCATCAGATCAGCTGTCCGGACGACTGTTCCCCCGGTCTGGATGCGCGAAGTCTCTATATGGAAATTACTTGCAGCGGACGTGCGACCGTCCAGACGATAGTGCCTCACCGTCCGGACTCGATTCTCAAACAGGAAAGATCTTCAGCAAATTTTTTAGAATTTTGGTCGCACAGTTATCCTTCTGGACGGCGCCCAGTTTTATCAAGCCAGACGCTCATTTGAACTATTTGCCTATAAATAGAGGTCCCTAGGCTTGAGAACAACAAGAATTCGGTAATGAATTCCACCAGTGCTTAGAGAGTTATTTTGTGAGGTTATTGAGCTGAGTTGATCTCTTTGAAGCCGTTGCTATGTGTGTTGTTACTGCGCTTAACTTGAAGTCTATCTTAGGGGTCGGCCCTAAGGTAAAGGATTCCATTGAAGACCCCTTCAGATAAGAGACCTGGTTGGGAGGCGTTCGTGTTAGGCTACACGTTAAAGTGCAAGGTACGACCACTGCATCAGGAGTATGTGAGTGCCACTATTTTGTAACTAGTCTTATCTTCTGAATAGTGGATATCCTGAATTTGGCTGCCCCGGTGTAGTTTTTCTCATCTTGAGTTTCCACTTCATTAACAAAAATATTGTGTTATTTATTTTCCACATTATTTTGTTAACACATTGCGCACACACACACTTGTGTTATCTTAGAAGTCAATTTCATTTTTTCACTGTACAACTGTGCCTGCCTGGCCTTTCCCAATCTAGTGTGGGAATTCTATGGCAACATGATCATCATCCAGGATGATGACGGAGGACTGATCGTGCAGACAATGGTCCGAGACGATTTTGATTGACCCTCAGCTTATCAGTGCTATAATCGGGGTCCCTATTTTACCAGTCTCAGGAGTCCCTTTCCCTCCTGGTGATGAGGCTCCCAGCATTGACTTTCTTCATGATTTCTTTGGCACGAGACCACAGAGAGAGGACAAGTCACATTCACAAATCAATATCGGTACTTTTGCTCCTATGCACCAGTTCTTAGCAAAGGTTGTTGTAACCAACCTTTGGCCTCAAGCTCGTTGGTGTGAGCTTACTCTTAAGAAGGCCACCCTTCTCTATGCGATTGTGATGCGGACTCCTTTTAACTTGTGCAAGCACATCTTGCACACTATGCTCGAGGTTCGCGATGAGAAGAACACGAGCCTGTCTTTTGGGTGTTTGATCACTCAAATCTGTCTTCAGGTCATGACAGATATTTAAGACTCTGAGCCATGATCACGTATTCCAGATCCATATGAAGTCTAATGCCCAGTTGCGGCATGAGGCTCAAGGCGGTGTTCCTTAGCCTCCACCAGTTCCCCCCACAGCAGTTGCATCATCATCACAGGCTGTGCCTCCTTCCTTTGATATAGAAGCAGCATTTACTCAGCTTATGTCATCCATGGGAGCTCTCCAGCGTGAAATTAATCTTATTGGAGAGCGTGTTAAACAGTGTCAGATTGACATCAGAGAGTGCCTGCAGTATCATCACCCCAAGCCTGATGATGAGGATTGATTTTTTTTATTATTGTTTTGTTTAGAACAATTTTAATTTGTGATGACACTTTGTGTATTTCTTAAGCACTTATGGTTTTTCTTAAATACTCTGTTTACCCTATGTCCTTGTGTGACAAAAAGGGGGAGTATTTTTTGGTTTTTGGACCGGGAATGTATTTCAAACCGGTCAAGTGTTTTATTCCCAGAATGGCCAAAGGGGGAGTTTGTTAGTATTTTATGTTGGCTACATTCTGGATAACAAAAAACACTTTATGTAATGGTTGCAAATTAACAGGATGATCGGTTCTTCTTCAAAGTCTTCATGTATTCGGACAGTGTTCATTTCGAAGCATGTGATTGATCACAAGCTTTTAGAAGATATCCATGAAGATTCCTTACAAACTCCAAGCCAAATCAACCGGTTCCTATGCAACCGTCTAGATGAGCCTTTGAAGACGTCTGGACGCCCCGCAGTGTCTAGCAGATTATGTTGAAGATGTCTGGATGACAAAGCAACATCGGCTGTTCCGCGCTTGTAAAGGACACCTTCAAAGGCCTGTCTGGACGATTGCACAGGAACCGGCTGTTCTGACTTGGAAATTGTATGGAATCTTCATGGACATCTTCTAGAAACTTGTGACCAGTCATATGGCTTGAAATAAATATTGTCCATATAACATGAAGACTCTAAAAAGAACCGATCATCCTGTTAAAATGCAACCGTTACATAAAGTGTCTTTGTTAACTAGAATGTTGCCAACATAAAATACTAACATACTGTTTTAATAATTTGATTAATAACCAGTTGACAGATCTAGATTCACAGTGGGTACATGAGGCTTCACTAGTGTTCCTAGGTGCACGGTGAATGAGGAAATGCCTGAATAGAATATAATAAATAATTATTAACAAAGCCTAGGCTATAACAAGAGGAGTACAAAAGAAAATAATTAAGACTATGCATATAACATTGTCATATCATTGCTTTATGGATGTATATATATTCAATCTATGACTATGACTAGCTACCATGGGCCATAAATTACGTATACATATAGACATAAAGTTATATTGCTTATGCTTTTCTTTTCTAGATAAATTTATAAACGTCACATTACTGAGTCAGCTGACTCACATAAATACAGTATGGGATTGTGGAAGTATCCGTAATCACATATTTGTTGGTGCAGGTTCAGAAGACGATGGAAGAGATTATTTGCTAGCAGTAAAGATTTAAAACTAACATTTGTGTAACTGGTTATAGTCAATTGTAATTATTTGTGTTTACATTCCTTTGTATGTAACTTGTTTAGAGATTTGCTTGTATTTATTGGATTCTATTGTATATGCTTTTGTGTCTTTGGGACACATATTTCAATGTAATTGGCATAAGGAAACTAAATAACTCATAATAAATGTCTAAAGGTATTTCAGTCAGCTCAATGTGTTATATAATAAATTCCTAAGTTCTAAAAGTGTTGCGCAAATATCTACCTAAATAAATAGATAAATATTTATACGTTTTACTCGCAAGTGCACAAGATCAAAACGATAGTATAGTAGGCAAATACGAGATCATTCCCACGAGGATTGGTAAATTATGCTTAAAAAGATTTCCTAAATAATTAAGATGAGTGAAAAGAAATAAAAATATTAATAAGATCTAATAAGAAAAGAGACAAAAATATTGAGGAAATATAATAAGAGGTAAGGTAGGGCTTCGATATCCACCGCTAATCATATTCAATTAAGATTAACAATGTGCACAATACTACAATTATAACATGATGCTTAATGGTAAGGGAATTGTATCTTCTCCTAAAGCTATTGATTTTCCTAAGCAACGAGTTAAGCATGGTATCTACTCTAACTCTTTTCTTCCTTGAAGGATTTAGCATAATATCTACTAAGTTGTTCTTCAAAAAAGCATAAATCTTTGGAAATCGGTAAACACAATCAGATTGGAACATGGTATCTATTCCAGTTGTCTTTATGTTTGATTAATCCAAGAACCTGTGGTAGAGTTCTTTCATTACTCTATTATGCCCAAGACTCGGTCATCCAAATTGACATAAATAACAAATCCATACCACATGCATATGATGGCCAAACATAAACATGCAAGGAATTCAAGAAACTATAATTAATCAAGTTAAGCATCAATCTATGAATTGTAGCAAAGCAAATTGAAAAACTTAAAGAGACATAATTAGGGGATCAATTGAGCCCTAACTAAAGTATTAGTTACAACTAATGTTGACAAAAATTATATACATACAGAAAATAAATAAAGGAAGAAAGAAAAACTAAAATTCTTCTTGAAGTAGCTTTCAATTCTTCTTCCCAAACTTGTTTGTTTTCCTTTCAAAGGTTAGAGGCCTATTTATTGGGATTAGAGAAGCCCTAGAAATCCTAAAACAATTGTAAATAGGTCTCCTAGTCTAAATAGAATAAGTACAAGTCTTTTCCTTTTTTGAAATTTCAATCCAAGTAGAAAAAGGATTTCAAATTCGTACAGATTTGTGGTTCTTTATTGCGAGGCGATTTTGGCATAGTAAACATCCGAAATAGGAAAAACCTATTTCTGACATATTTGTTCCAATTTTTATTAGCTTTTCAAAGCCACTAATTTAGTTGCAATCCGATACTTGAGGAAAAATTTATTATTAAATTACTGAGACGTGCTCATTCTAGATTCTTTCCAAAAATAACGAATTTTTGCTGACTTCTCTTTTCTTAAATTCAAAATTGATTTGGAGTTGAATCTTTCCAAAAGTGAGTTTGCTGACTTCGTTATAATCTTGGAATTTGATGGATTTTCTCCAAAACCTATAAAATACAAGAAAACACAAAAACAACACAAAACATCAATTTATAACAAAACTAAGAGCTTAACATATGTAAATTAAGGGGCTTGAATGTGTAATATTCAACACTTATAAAAAATATATATATATTCCGCTGCCAAATCCTAACTCTGATGATGTCACAATGTCACGTAAAAATTCAAAAATGTTCACTTACACCTTTTTGTAAAAGGCGGGGCATTACATTATATTTTCATAAAAGATGGCCTAAATCACTGGTTAGGTTACTGCTCGGGACGTACCATTTTTGCCCGTAGCATCCAGTATGTCTGCCACGTCATTATTGATTTTTTGAGTTCTCTTGGGCTGACAAGTGTCCACTTTTGTCTTGTATGGTAACTTAATATTAATATATATCTAACCCTAATTTACCTTAGTTTGACAAACCCCCACCCCACCCCCTATGTTTCTCTAAAAAAACTTAACTTCAAAACATTTCAACTTTTTTCACTTTTTATATCACATCAATCACTTTGTACTATTATTCAAATAAAGAAAACAACTACAAAAGATAACTTTTTCTTTTTTTCCTTAGATAAAAAATTCAAAACTTCTTCCTACCTTATATCACATCAATCACTTTTTATTACTTTTTTATAGAAAAAAAAAAAAAAAAAAAAAAAAAAAAAAAAACCACCTTAAAATGCTTTACCACACTCCTTGAGTGTGTATGGCAAATCCCACCCCCCCCCCCCCCCCCCCCCCCCCAATTTTTCTCTAAAAAAGTCAACTTCAAAACAATCCAAATTTTTTCATTTTTTTTATATCACATCAATATTTTCTATTACTATTCAAAAAAAAAAAAAAAAAAACTACTCAACATAACTTTTTCACTTTTTCATACAAAAAACTTTCAAAACTTATTTATAGTTTATATCACATCAATCACTTCTTATTACTATTAAAAATATCACCACCTTAAAAAGCTTTACCACATCCTTTGAGTGTGTTTGGCAAACCCCCCCCCCCCCCTACTCCCTATTTTTCTACAAAAAATTCAACTTCAAAACATTCCAATTTTTTCACTTTTTATATCACATTAATCACTTTTTATTACTATTCAAACAAAGGAACCACTACAAAACATCACTTTTTCTTGCAAGAATTTAATTCTTCTTTCTACTTTATATCACATCTATCACTTCTTATTACTAAGAAAAAAAAAAAAAAAACCCCTCAAAAAGCTTTACCAAACACACCCAAGAATTTTCATAATTGCAAAAGCTTGATATTTTTACACCACATGGCTGGACAGTTTTCTAGACAAACCTCATCCATTGATCAAAAGTTGCTATGAGAAATCTTGATCATTTAAACCTTTATAAATAGGAACGTAAGCATAGTCAATTTCACACATTCTTCCTTCACTTTCGAGACAAAAACGCTCTTGTAACCCACAGCCATAAGAGGAAAAATAGAAAGATATGGTTCTGAAATCTGGTAGCTTTCATCTAAAGTGTTTTGGTAAGTTTCGTATCTTAAAAATTTCTTTTTGGAGTCAATCGAAGTACGTTTGAGTCTCCAATTTGAGTGAAAACGTTTAAAGGATACAAAAATAGGGATAGACAGAAACGAAGTCAAATGAATTCAAAATGTAACGCCCCGCCTTTTACAAAATGGCGTAAGTGAAAATTTCAATTTTCACGTGGCATTACGACATCATCAGAGTTATAAGCTGGCAGCGGAATATATTTTTTAATGATAACACATCAGAGCTTCTAACAAAAATACTTCAAAATATATAGAAAGAGTGTAATTGAATAATTACACATTAAAATAGTATTTGTGCCATGTATGACTCAGATAATTTACAAACATTATATTCATAGCATCATTAATAAATACCAACAAAAATATAAATATTGTTCTCCGAATATTATGATAACGGACTAAACATAGTAGTCCACAAAAATGGGAGGCATCCTAGCCTCAGATATTGCCAACAAGATCACCTAAGGGTCTGGACAATCCTGAAACTCCTCCTCCCCATAATCTGTATTAATATATAATACAGAGAGAAACAATAATACAAAAATACCTAGTGAGTCCACTGTTTTCAATAATATAACAATATACGATGCAACAAAATGATGTAATGACAGTTTTATATGCACAGTCTTATTTATTTTCTTTTGCACTCCTCTCATACCAGGGTCATTAAATCTCTGTTCGTTTAAGCGGTTAATTATTGGAGCACAGACTCCCTTACCATTTTTTCTTAGCTTTTATGCACTAGTAGTCAAAGTAACATACTTAGTACATTGGTCATCCTGACAACCAAGTACATTGACCATCCCAAGTACATTGACCATAACTTGCCTAGCACATTGACCATCCCGATAGCTAACTTGTACTTATTACTATTTTTTCGCACAGGCGGTATGCCTGTCTATTGGTCATCCCAACAACCAACTTGTTATTAACCCTGCATCAGAATTATTAACAGTATGCAATATACTATTCCTATGCATATAATTTAATAAAACAGAAATCACAACATTATAGAAAACAACCACGCATGATCCTCAGTGAGTAAGAATATTCACTGTTCTATCCTACTTCAGACAATAATCACACAAGTGGTCACTGCAATACAATTAAATACAAGTAATAGTGAATTAATATAACTCACTAAAAATACATCCTAACACTATTCTCATTTTTGACTTTTTAAACTTAATAAAATTTCCTACTTAAATATTATCTCCACAAATACAATTTGTCTAATTACATTTTATTACTAATCTTTTATGCGAATCTTATCATGGCATTTATTAAGGCCTTTAAACATCTTTTATTATTAAAACGATTCTCATAATAACATAATATTCTTTTTATCGGTTTTGATTTCTAAATAACATAATGTCGTTTGGACATTATAACGGCATATAAAATAGATTAATTATAATGCCACATATTTCATGTGGGCATTATAACAACATTTATAAATAATAACCAAAATAACCCTTTTATTTAAAATTGCATTATAAAAGCTTTAATATTAAAAATCATATATATTTATTTTTATATCAAATAAACATAATAACTTACCAAATATAAATACTGAGCTTTATGTTTCAAAACAGGTGAATAGAATAGTAACCTTATTTTATTCTTATAAAATTCGGGCAGAATAACGGCATTAGTATTAATAACGCCTAAATACTTTAAAATAATTGGGCGATGTAACGGCGCTTTTGTAAAATATTGACTTTTTACTCAGGCATTATAACGGTGTGTTTTATAAATCTTTTGCGCCACTTGAGAAGCCTGTTTTAAAACACAACTTAAAACGTTAGATACTTAAAAAAATAAAAACTGTAAAATCACAAAATATTAAAACAAAGTTAATAACTTAGAAATTACATAAAATAAATCAAAGCCTTTAATTAGAAACTTACCAAATATCTCAAAATGGTATTTTGAGATATTAGAGAGTCTATTTATTTCATTAATTTTTATAGTTCTTTTTCTTTTTTGTTTATATTTTAGGATCCATAATTTCTTTTTGTCATTATCTTTTCTTTTCTTATCTTGTCTCTTTTGTTTGTTGCACCACACACACATACAGAGAGGGGGAGTAAAGAGACATGTGTATTTGCCTTTTTCTTTTACTATAAATGTTGATCAAGAGACAAGAAATGTGACGACCTGTTTTTTTTTTTATACAAATGCAAAATGAGTCTTCGCAGTGGCACGACTACGTGTCGCTCAGCCAACATATGACACATGCCCCATAACATGCACCTGATAATCAGAGTAACATCTATTTAACTATGCAGCGGAAAATATAAACCTAAATAGCAGAAATTACAACTTATACATCTATCACAAATTAATTACAATAAAGAGTCATTTAACATCTATTTGTTTGAGTCTTATTAACACAATAATTTCATAACAATAATTGAATAACAAAGAATAAGTGACACAAGCGTCACAAGCCATACCAAACCTATAAAATAGTGGACAACCTATGGTCCGACAATTACAACCGTCGCAGCAAGCTTCAGTCATAATATCCCAAGTACACTGCTACCAACCCATCAACTATACCGAAGTCCCTGCAGCCAAAGGAACATCATCTACACGGTTGTAGTGGTATCCACATCCGCATAGGTGAAAGAATGAGTCCACCGCCTCAGTATAAAACATACTAAGACCTCAGTGATATTAAACTAACTGAGATTTCACAAAGAAACAACCTTTATTTTATTTTTAGGGGAAAAGACACTTTGCCCCCCTGATTTATCCATGGTCTGGCAATATTCCCCCCAATGTACCAAAATTTAGATCCGACCCCCCCAAACTTGCCAACGCGTGGCAAAAAATACATTCTGTCCATTCACCTGTCTGTTTGGATGGAAAGTTGGTCATGTGCGTTGCATGTGACCTTTTAATTGAAAAATATTCCCAAATTGCCCCTATGAAAAACACATCCAATATTATACAACATGTAGCTGAAAAAGAACAGAACCGGCAATTGAAAAAGAACAAAAGTGGCCAAAACTCGCTGGTAAACACCGAAAATACTAACACTGGTCAAAATCGCCATTCTGAATGTCGTCACCACCAACGCAAGACAAAAACCGATGGAAGATCCTAAGCAAGGGGGCGCACGACAATTCCTTTACTTTCTTCAAACCCAAACACTTCCTTCGAAGCCCACGAGGATGATTTCTCTTCCTTCCAGTTCCAGAAGCGGCCATTATCTCTTTGACCCTCCCAAAATATTTTTGGGTCTTCTCCGGCACACTCTCTTTCCTCTAAAACTTGTAGCTTCTCAAATACATCTGCCTGCATGAGATGATGTCCACCACCCTCGGCTGCCCTTGCGCTCCCCGCCGCACGCTTGAGCTGAATGACCTCACGAACTCCGCGTCCGACTCTGGCCATTTGTACAGGTTCATGTACGTCGCCCAGGTATGCACGGGTCACGCCCGTCATTCACACAGTTTGGTATGAGGAACATGCAAGGAAGATTCAAGAAGCTGAGTGGTTAGCTGGCATCAGTGAGCACGTGGCAATGTTGGAGGTTGCAACATGTGGCATCAGTGAACTGTGATTCTGCTCTTACATGGGCCTCTGAAAATCGTCGCCTTTAGCAAGAATCTCCCCTTGGGGACGTAAATGGTGGATGCTGTGGCTGAGCTACACATCGATGCCCATGCCTTGAGGAATGCTTGTGTTGCGTTAGCTTTTCTGTCCGGCTTGCCACCAAAACTAACCACATTATAGGCTACATTTGATAATTGAATCAACAAGGCTACGAAGAAGAGGTAGAGAAGACCTAGTAGTTATTGACTTCTATTCACCTTCCCATAATTCCAAACACGTACCCATGCCCACAACCTCAAGTAACTTCCCATCTATCCATGCCAATTACATCTAAGCAACTACCCACGTATCTCTTAATCCTCTGTTTACCCCTGTTTTACTCGACAGAAACAGAGACCACCTCCTTCACAATTTCTTCATGTTTTGGTGCTGTGGTTCCCTCAAGTTAAAACTTTGGTTAGTTGATCCAAATATTTGGGATTGGTTTCCTTGCTGCAAGCTTTTATTTTTATGACTAAAAATATCCTCCTAGTAGTTACAAGAAGCAGAGCTTCTATCCCAACTCCACGAGAGACATACAAGCATCAATACAAAGACATTCATGCCCTTCTAATAAACGTGTACTAATTGAATAAACCCTCACCCACTGTGCAGGAAGAACCTGCCGAGGAACATGTACATGGAGAAGTTCCTGTGCAGGAAGAACCTGGTCAAGGGCGTAGAAAGCTTGATGATGACTTTCACGTGAATGATGACTGAAACGCTTCGTTTTTCAGATGGGCAATTTTGGAATAATTTTTGCTTAAAAGGCCATGTTATTTGCACGTGACCAAATTTCTGTCCAAATAGACAGGCGAATGGATGGATTGTATTTTTTGCCACGCGTTCGCAAGTTCGGGGGGGTCTCATCTAAATTTTGGTACATTGGGGGGAATATTGCCAGAACGTGGATAAATCAGGGGGGCAAAGTGTCTTTTTCCCTTATTTTTAGTCACGCGAGCACTATATCAGCCACAATTTACCAATAGCTAATACAGCAAACACTGACTATCCATAAAACATTTAAAACATACTATATAGCTGTGAACATATGTAGAAGTTCCAATCTACCGCTTGGAAGTTTCTAAATATAGACCCCTCTATAATAATACTTTTCAACGGTGGTTCAGACATATGTGCACATGATCACTCCATCACAAATATCACGTCTACACATAAGTCTTAAGCAATAAAACATGGCATCTTACTCTTCCATACTAGGATAACATCCTTCAACAAAACACTCGCAACACCGTCTCTAATCGTATTTCAGCTTTGTGCCTTCAACGTTAGTAGATCATGAGAGCACTAGAGTTAAACTCAATTATGCTAACACGTCTTTCCTGAAGAACAATAACAGTCAACCTTCTTACTCATAGACATGTCATTACTCGCACCTAGACAGTCATGTATCCATGTACATTCAAGTTCAATGTATGACATCTTAACACATGCAACTATTCGATAGAATATACATAAGCATTTTTCATTTAAGACACTTATACATACCAACACGTCAAGTAAAAGCTACTCATAACATGAAAACATCACTCATAAAACAATGTTATACGTGATATGCATGAAACTGGGTCTACTGGGGCTTGGGTCCCCCATGATGCTGATAACTGCTATTTAACTGTGTATACTGTTGCTTTACTGTTGTACTGCTGTTGATGTATGCTCTATTCTACATGCTCTATGCTCTGTGCTTGACCAGTATATATTTCACTACTGTATGATGCTATAAAATCATGTAGTTGCTAAATCATGTTCTCGTAAAACTAAACAAATCCAACATTTTATCAAACACTTTAAAATCATTCAAAACATAATTTCTTCATAAAACCTAAACAGTTTCAACATGACATGTTCTCAAACAATTTTGCATAATTTAAATCTCAACCGCAGCACCCACTCAAAAACTTTAAATCAATTCAACACTCTTCATTCATGCATCATTTCTTAAACATCATTGATATAATTTGAACATAATTGAAACTAATCAAATTATCTCAAAATATATAATTCATCATATGGTCGGTTCGGATTCATAAACAATATATATATTTTTATCAATCTATTACATATAAAAATATATATTTTCTAAGTGAGTAAACTACTCACCTTAGCTGCATTGGACTCTTGACTCGAACTCTACATTGGAAAACCAATTGAAGTCTTCAATCCAAACACTATCCTGTAAACATTGGTATCATTAGACTATGCTATTGAACTCTATACTCTATGACACATAGACTACCCGCGTGCTCACACATCGCATTACCCGCTTCTAAGTCTATTTAAGTATCCTAAACTATTATTACGTTAACGTTTAGGTTTAGGTTCTAATGATATCTTTGTTTATTAATACAAAGATGTGTTTACTATATTCATTAGTTTGTCTATTATTGTTATTAACTATAAGTCTTATAGTTGTTTACTTACTATTATTGAGTCACACTATCATAAGGTTCCAATACTATTTGACTTTAGAGTCTACATAGGTATTCCCATAATACCACTATTTTATTTTTCTTGTCTTCAGGGTTATTTAATTGACAATTTACCAATCTACGACATTCACATTTTAACCATTATATTTAATACTTAATCTCTATCATTTACTAACCATCCAAGTAGTTTAGGTTTAGGACTTAACCTTATTTAACATTTTATAATCTTTATGTATTCCATCCATTTCCTATACGCTTTCATTTACATTCCTCATTTTTCACCAAGTACCAAGATTATGATCTATTTATCCCACTTATAACTAGTATCACTACCCAAGGATCTTATTAGGACTATAACATGAGACTAATCAAAACAATCCAACTCTATAAAGGGCATTATCTAAAATCTCATTACATAACCAAAACACCTAAATAAACTATAGCAAGGAATTCAATTATTTATCATTGTTAATCCTTTTATAGTTTGTCATTCATTTACTAAGTTAGCAATATATATTTAAGCCATATACATGTATATGTATATACATATACACATACAATACTTAAACATAATCCATTTGATTACTTTACTATTTGGTTTACGCCTTCACTTTCTATTATAACATATTTGCTATTGATAGATTCAAAATTTCATTTTAACAATCTGTTACAAACAACCTCAACTTAATTTCATTCACTAGAAATCGAACATCAAAGAAGACCCCAACAGTTCTTACAAAATTCACTCCATTTGGCACCTTCTTTAAAATCACCATAAACCATAATTCAATCAACTCCTACAAGGTCTCCCAACTACATAAGTAGAAATCATCATTCTACAACACTTTAACCAATTATTAGTTATTAATATTACCAACCAATAGGGCCAATAATCACCTATAATCATACCTTCAACATTCATGGTTATTTATCAAACACAATCGAAATCCCTCCTTTACATAAAAGATCAATCTCCCTTAATTGGAATTACCTTCTACCAATATTCCACAACAACTATCATCAACCATTAACAATTACATTCTCCAATATCATAATAAAGTCTCAACCAATGGATATCAATAAATCCAACAGAGAGTTAATTTCTTAAACAAACAACTTAAAATCAATTACAACCTTCATCAATAAACCACAATTTACCAATCTAAAAACCAGATTTGAATCCCCTCAAAATACCCATCAAAGCTAGCCCATACCTTCTCCAAATCTCAAACCATAAATTACCAAGCCAAGTCTAAAAACACCACATCAAATATGGCAAGATTTTCCTTCACATCACACCACTAAAATTTCAATAATCATAAGCCACAATCATCTAAGCCAACATCAATTTTATATCCTAAAGAAAATCAACACTTAACATGAATCGACCATAAACACATCCAACACATACCCATAAAATTCACCCTTAATTGGTAGCTACAAAAATTCTAGGAGAAACACCCATTCGGTCATGCCTAGAGAAATCCTCCAAAATTATCCACACAAGGAGACCCATTCGGTTTCCCCATGGAAACCTAACCAAAAACTCATCAATCAAAACCCTAAACAAATCAATTTCTATTTTCGTTTAGTATAACCCTAAAATTATAAACACAAACAATAACCTATAAAAACCCTAAGGTTTCTATCTATAAATCCACCCCAAAGAAAGACCCATTCGGCCAACAGAAAATTACCCAAATATTAAATCCAAAACGCTTAGGATAATCCAAGAATTTGTTTGGAAATTACCTAATAAAACAGAGCCCGAGAACCACCGGAAGTTTCGCCGAATTTCGCATCTCCAAACCACCGGAATTCAAACTTTCAACTTCGCCGGCGTCAACCACCATTGACCCGCTGCCGACCGGACCTCTAGAAGTATCAGGTCCTACTCGGGTCTCTCCTCTCATCTCAACCTCTCACTCTCTCTTTTCATCTCTTTGGTTGGGCGAAACCGAGAAATAGGAAGAAGAAGGAAAACAAAAGAAAGAAGAAGAAAGAAAGAAAGAGGAAAGAAAAAGAGAAAAATAAGAAAAAAGAAGAAATAAAGTGTGCGGGAGGTTTGAGGGGAGAAGTGTATTTCCCCAAAGCAATCCACAGCCACACAAATGGTTGTGGATAAGACCAAGCTTTGGTCTTTTTAATTCTAGCCTTTATCCCTTCTAAATTGCAACTTTGCCACCAACTTATTTTATTCATTTCTCTAATAATTATTACTCAATCTTATTTTACTCAATTGCATAAATATAATCGCTTAAGACTTAGTATTAGTCCCACATAATTTAATAAATACGATTTATCAATGGCTAAATTTCCTATTTAAATTCTCGGTCTTTACAAGAAAGTCTAGACTTCTTTTTCTTTTCTCTTCTTTTGTTTTCTTTCCCCTTTTTCTTTGTTTCTTTTCAAGAGCTTCCTTCTGCTTCCTATTTCGTTACCTTCTTTTCTTCACTGATGCACATGTACACAATACAGAGAAAAAAAGAGATGAAAGAAAACTTACCAAGAGAGAAAGAAAATTGTTGCTGCGTTTTCTTCTTTTCTTGCTGACCCGAAACAAAGATGAAAGAGGGCTGGGTTTTCTGTTTTCCTAGAGAAGAAGATAGAGTTTAATAGCTCTCTTCTTGCTATTCTAGCTACTGAACCGAGAGGAAATCAAAGAAGGAGTAACTTGCAAAAAACGAAGAGAGGAAGGAGAAGAGAGGGGATGAGCGTGAATGAACGTAGAGGCTACCTTGTATTTATAATGGAATGGATGGCACAGATTAGCTAAATTTGATCACATCAAACGGTTGGGGTATGGGAAGGTGTGCTACGTGCTGCAGAAGTCTTCCTACGCATCCTTCTCAAAATATCAGTTATCTCTAAGTAACTAGACATTAACCATCCGTTAAGCTTCTTTTTGAAGAATTATTTGGTTTCTCCTCTAGTCTCTTAACGTTTCGGGTATGGGCTACAGATTTCTTCAATGTGGGCCGAGTTACACACGGTTTGGGCTGCATATGGTGGTGACTCATCAACAATCTTAAATAATCATAATAGTCCAATATCTTCAATCCTTAAGAAACAAGAAGTTCATTTCTAACTAATCTAACGTTAATTTATTAACCAAATTATGTTTAGTTGTTTCAATGTGTAAGAAATGGACTGGGTTCTAGTAACGTGTGGGCTGGGTGACTTTTAAACATGTGGGTAGATAAGTAGGAATAAAATGGGCCCACAAATTATTAATGTTCAATTTTCGTCCAAAACAGGGGTAGTGTACTTCACAGGTGTTTTCGCGCCCTAAATAGAGTCCAAAAATTATGAAATTCGAAGGGTAATTAGAGACTTCGAGACAAGCATTCTGGCTTTTGAATCGATCAAAACGGAATTCGTTTGACCCTGTTTCCGGTATTCCAAAGTTTAAGGTTCGTTTGAACTTTTATTAAACTGAAGCTATAAATACTTCTTAATAAATGAATATTTATTTTCAAAAATATTCATATTTATTCTTTTACATTATTATTAGGTCTTAAGTCATATTTTAAGATATTTTATTTAATATCTTAAAATACGGGATATTACACAAAATAAGTCAAGTTCAAGCCCAAATTGCTCATATAGGAGTCTTCTATTTGACTGAAAAGTTTCATAGAAATCAAATTCCATTACGATGGTCAAAAATCACTCTTGAAGTTATTGCCATGGATGTACTAGTTTTGCCCATGGCAGCCTGTATGCGTGCAACATCATCACCTATTTTGTATATTCTCTTGGGGTGACAAGTGTCCACTATTGTCTTGTATGGTAACTTAATATTAATATATACCAAAGCCAAATTTACCTTGGATCAAAAATAAAATTCTAAGAAAAGAATAAAAATAAGCGATATTTGGTAAAGAGATAAAACGGGTGTATTTAACAAACCTTCCAACTTTTTCACTTTATATATCACATCAATCACTTTTTATTACTATTCAAACAAAAAACAAAACATCACAAAACATAACTTTTTCACTTTTCTTTACAAAAAATTCAAAACTTCTTTCTACTTGATATCACACCAATCACTTCTTATTACTATTCGAAGAAAAAATTCACCTCAAAACAGTTAAAAACACGCCTTAGATATGTTTGCCAAACCCCCCCCCCCCCCCCCCCCCCCCCCCCCCTCCACCTATTGCTTGTAACGATTCCAATATTCATTTAGGAAGGTTTACGTAATTTTAATATTCATGGAGAATTATTTATTTTAATTTTTTTAAAAGAATTAAATGACTAGAAAATTCTGGCAGCTGCATTTAGAGAATTTTGTTTTTAAAATACTTTCCCCAAATCCCTATGGAGACAATATTTGTTTTAAATAAAAAATAAATAAATTTGGTTAGTCATTATTATTTCATTTTTCTCAAAATCCACCTCTTTATCTCCAAACCCTAGAAGTAAAAGGTGAGAATAAAATAAAACCCTAGCTTCCTTCATGACACAGTCGTACCACACACACACACTCTCCCTTTGTCTTTTCAACTACCCAAATAAATAGGAATATGATCAAAACCTAGCCCCACTTTTCTCTCCCTACCCATGTGGCCACAAAGCTCTCTCTCTTTCTCTCTTTCTTCTGCACCCTCTCCCTTGTGTTGTAAAATTTGGGCAACAACTCCTAGTTTCTAATTCCATCACAATAACCGTACTAGGTATGTAACTTTTATCATCCATTGTTTTGTCTTCTTGTATTTCATCCTTAGCATGTGTGTTGTACTATTTGTAATATTTATTGGGGTTTCGAGTTAATACTATTTTTTTTTATGCAAATAATTCATCATGCTAGTTAATTACTCTAGCAAACCTTATGATTATTTGCATCCTTGAATAAACAAATGGACGAACATAGCCTTAATGGGTAAGGGGTGTTACACCCTCACTTTTCTCTAAAAAAGTCAACTTCAAAATATTTCAACTTTTTTCACTTTTTGCATCACATCAATTAGTTTCTATTAGAATTCAAACAAAAAACTACTACAAAACAGAGCTTTTTTTTATTGTTCCTTACAAAAAATTCAAAATTTCTTTATAGTTTATATCATATCAATCACTTCTTATTGCTATTAAAAAACACACACGCACATACCTGAAAAAGCTTTACTAAGCACTAAGCACACCTAGATTTTTCATTATTACGAAAGCTTGATATTTTTACACACATGGCCCTCATCCATCGATCAAAAGTTGCTAGAAGAAATCTTGGTCATTCAAATATTTATAAATAGGAACATAAGCACAATCAATTTCACCACATTCTTTCACTTTCAAGACAAAAGCCTTCCTAAAAGAGTTCTTGTAACCCATTGCCATAGGAGGAAAAATAGAAACAAATTATTATAAATTTTGATAGCTTTCATCCAAAAGTGTTTTGGTATGCTTCTTACCTTAAAATTTTTCATTTTGAGTCAATCAGCGAACGTTTAAGTCTCCAATTTTAGTGGAAAATTTTAATGGATATAAAATTTTGGATAGAGGGAGGTTGAGTCAAATGAACTCGAAATAAGTCAATTCAAAGCCCAAAATACTCATCTATAAGTACTCTATGTGTCTGCAAAGTTTTATAGAAGTTAGATTTCATAAAAGATGGGCAAAGTCGTTTAATTTGTGACGACCCTTTTTTTTTAAAACAAAATGGAATCACATTAACATTCTCAATCTTTGAAACATTCTTTGAAACATTATCAAATCAAATCCCATTTTTTATTTCATAAACATACTTGAAACTCATAAACCATTTCCAATCATCATTTCATAATCATGTCATCAAAACTTATAAATCATACTCAAAGCATTTCTCAATAAATTAAAATATTGAAAACATCCACATACATATAACCTTCTAAAATAACATTGGCTCGAAGTTATTAAATCTCATTATTTTCCTTGCATAAAACACCATAAAGTTCTCAGTGAGCAAAATACTCGCTTTAGCTGCTCGGTATATGGCTTAATGGTGGATCCCCAACAAAAGCCTTACAATGTATCACTGCATTTCATAATATAATAACACATTAAAACTAAATCGAAACACTCTTAATTCTAAACATCACATAGGTTCTTGGTTTGTCTCAAGAACCTAACACTATGGCAACCAATGTAATTTCTAGAGTCTACCTTTACTACCCATTAATTAATTAATTAATTTTTTTTTGATAAAATACCCATTAATTAATTAAACCAACACATAGAAACACTCATAGGTTTACAACTAAAAATCTCTAACTTATACTACTCATTGACATTAGGACCTAACCCATAAATACCCATTATCCATGAAGCTCATAGATAACCAATGATTAATTAACGCTCTAAATGCAGTTAACCCACCCATTAATAAACTAGTGTCTAAACACAATTTTTAAGGTTTGTTTTTGCCTACACTTCAACAATAACAAAATTGAAGTTTTAACCCAACAATAAAACAACCCAAAGCTTAAATATCATGTAGGAATTCATCACACACGAAAACCCCATGCCAATTCCAAGGATTTCGTCACATACCCAAAATTTGACCTAGTTTGAGAAATATCGGCAGATTGGAAATTTTAACATTGATAAACGTTACCAAAAACTCAAATGTGATGGAGAAGTTGGTTTGAAGCAAAGACCAAGCCAAACCTACAATTTTACACAGGAAAGAGTATAAGAGAAAGGGCTAGAAATTTCGAAAATTTCAGCCCTAAAAAGCTTGTTTCATCTTCTCAAATGCAACCTCAAAGCTTCCCCTTTCAATAGTTGTCCAAACCCATACTCATAACCAAGCTTTTGTCCAAGAGGAAGAGAGAAAAATTGAAAGAAGGAGAGAGGGGGACTTACGGTTCTAACTTGTAGAAAGCCCTAAATGGTTGAAGCTCTTCATTCATGCCATGCTAAGCTCAAGCCATGAGAAGAGTGCAAGAAAGGCAGAGAAAATTGAGAGAAATGGGAGTGGAGGAGAGGAATATAATGGAATGAGACTGTACGGTCTCAACAGAGGATTTTCCCACACTTTCATTGATGTAAAAACAGAGTTATATACATGGCACTACATGACTATTTTAGGAAACATATAACTGTTACAATGACAACATAAACCTAACAGTTACAATGACAACACAAGCAGGATTGAAGGCTAGATTTGAATTTACAGCCATTACTATATTTGAATTTACAGTTGTTACAAATGACAACATAATGCATCATGATTGTAGGCTAGATATATTGGCCTTGATTTGTGCAATCTTCCTTGATAAGGAAGAGCCGAGAGTGTTGTGTGTGAGTGAGCAAGCCAAAGGAAAATCTGAATCGGGGGGGAGGAGTGTGTTGTCGTGAACCAAGGGGAGACGATAAGGAGGTTAGGTGGAATTCCGAAAATGCCTACCAAACTTAAGTGAGATCATGGGTATTAAGTGGGCTTTAGCGGTAGCTCATGACTTGGGCCTAAAAATGTCATTCTTATTTTCTTTTCTAGGGCTACCATTTACAAGTCCATAGGGTAAAAATAAAACACATTCTTTTATTTTACTACGGTAAAAAGATTTACTTTTAATTAATCCTAATAATCCCATTAAATAATTTCTTAGACATTACATCCCACCCTCCTTATAAGAATTGCGTCTTCGAAATTTAAACTCTAAGTTATTTTACAAGCGCATAACATGCATTTTACTTAAACAAAAACATGGAAATGGCATGAACAAGCGATCATACTTGGGTTTACTCGAACAAATGAGAAAATCACTTCTGCATCTCTTGCTCAAGCTCCCATCAGGATTCTTCTACACTGTGATTCTTCCTTAGAATCTTCACCAACGGTATGGTTTTGGTCTAAGTTGATGTTCTTTGCGATCCAAAACTTGCACTAGCAGCTCTTCATATGTCAAATTTGGTTGAATATCAAGAGGCTCGTAACTTATCACATGTGATGGATCATGGATCATGAACGTACTTCCACAACTAAGAGACGTGGAAGACATCATGAATGCCCGCCAAACTAGGAGGCAATTCATCATGTGTGCTACAAGACTCACTCGTTTTATCACTTGAAATTGTCCAACATTCCTTGGACTGAGCTCGCCCTTATTGCCAAAACACCATACACCCTACATTGGCGACACCTTAAGGTACACAAGGTCACCAACTTCAAACTCAAGCTTGCTGTGACGCTTATTAGAATAACTTTTCTATCGGATGAGAGCAACCTTCTCTTTCGTGTCTTTCACCATTTCTAGGCCTAAAAGCTGTCTTTTGCCAAATTCATCCCAATACAATGGTGATCTACACTTCCGCCCATACAAAGCTTCATACTGTGCCATGCCAATAGTTCCCTAGAAGCTATTATTGTAAGCAAATTCAACTAGAGGCAAGTATCGTATCCAGCTTCCCTTGAAGTCCAGCACGCACAACCTAAGCATATCCTCAAGGGTCTGAATGGTTCTCTCAGATTGGCCGTTGGTTTGCAGATGGTATGTCGTCCTAAAATTCAGCTTTGTTCCCATTGCATCCTGCAATCTCTCCCAAAACTTCGATGTAAACCGCAAATCACGGTCCGACACAATGGAAACAAGCACTCCATGTAGCCATACAATCTCCCACATGTATATTTCTACTAGCTTGTCCATGGAATCTGTAATCTTGATGGGGAGGAAGAGGGCACTCTTCGTGAGTCTATCAGCAATGACACATATGGCATCTTGTCCACTTGGTGATCTTGGTAGACCAACGACAAAATCCATAGCTATTTGAACCCATTTCCACATTGGCACTTCGAGAGGCTGAAGTTCCCCAACTGGCCTTTGGTGTTAAGCTTTCAAAGGTCGACATGAAGGGCATTGTGTAACATACTCAGCTACATTACACTTCATGTCACACCACCAAAATTTCTTTTTCAGATCCTAGTACATCTTGTTGTTGCTGCGATGAATAGTGTACCATGTTTGATGAGCTTCTGCAAGAATTTCCCTTCTTAATTCAGCATCATTGGGAACAACTGTTCTCCCATTGCAAGTCTTCAACGTTTCCTCTCCAGTGAGATAGAACCCAAATATTTCTCCATGTCTGGTCCTATCAATAAGATCTTACAACTCAAGATCATCTTCCTGTGCTTGTTTAATTATGTCCAAACTTTGTGGCTATACAACAAGGGCTGTCATGATTGGTGGCCCACCAGTTAGCATTTTATCATTCTGCACTATTACAATCTGTTGTGCCAGTTGTTCCATGAGCACTTCAGAGTCGGTCTCGCCATCACGAGATTTTCTGCTTAGTGCATCAACCACTACATTGGCTTTAGCAGGATGATAGAACATCTTGTTGTCATAGTCCTTCACTTCAAGCCATCTATGTTGCCTCATGTTTAAGTCTCTCTTTGTGAAAATATACTTGAGACTCTAGTGATCAATGTGGATTTCGCACTCTCCACCATAGAGGTAGTGCCTCCATATCTTTAAAACATAGACAACTGCTACTAATTCCAAATCATGAGTAGGGTAGTTATTCTCATGATCCTTTGTTAGTTTGTAATTGGCCATATTCTGTTGGACAAAATCACTTCTTTGTAAAGATGCTTTTTAACAGGGATTCCGCTATTCAGAGTGCTTCCAGATGATTCTGCACAGTTTACAAAGTCAGATAATTCAGTTCTCTGCCAGCCGTCCAAACTACATGATATACCGTCCGGACGCCCAACTATCCAAAGCATCTTCCGTCCAGACGACGAAAACTTTCCGTCTGGACCTTCCTCTGTTTCGAGAAGCTTCGAACTATTCCAGCTTGCATCCGTCTGGACGTTTCAGTAGCACGTCCGGACGACACTTAGTGTTCGACCAGCTATGGGATTTCCTTCCAAAACACAATTATGGGAAGATCATGGTACAAGTAAAACAAATTGGTGCTGCATCTTAGGGAGAGTGTATCAGAATAAGGTTTGACTTTTGACTAATCTTTCACTGAGTTTCTCTCTTGTCTAGAAAATCTGGTTGCTTTTTGTCATATCAGTGAAAGTCATACCTTTTGGGAAAAGTCTTCACACACACACGCATGGTATGAGTTGAGCAATCTATCTACATTTTCTATCTATAGGAAAATCTTTGTGCTAATTGAACTCTAAACTCTCTTTTATATCTCTGCATAGTTTTGAGATGCTATCTGATTATTTTATCAGTTGATTATACATGCATGTTCTGAAGTTGATATTAGGAAAAATATTTTCTACTAATTTTTCCCTCAGTTTCTGCCTTTTTAGTGTGATTCATCCGGACGGCCTCTCTTTGCGTCCGGACGAGTGTGCCTCAGTCGGCCGGATGGTTATGTTACACATCCGAACGCTCGCGCCTTCGACGGCTGGATGGTAAGGTTACACATCCAGACGCGCGCGACCTGCCCGCATGTTTACGTGGCAACGAGAGTCCGGACGGGTTAATAAGCCGTCCGAACGGGGACCCCACCGGTTTTATAAATCCTGGCCGCCGCATTTTTGAAGCTACCCCACAATTTCTCTTCCTCTTTTGGCTTCTAGTGAGTGACTTCTCGAGAGTTTTTGCATTTTTTTTACCCTCTTTTGTCTTTTTGTGCATTGCTCTCCACATTCCAGGTATTTTTTCTAGTTAACTTTATTCTTTTCAGTTTTTTCTTAAACTATTAGAATAGTGATAAGTTTGGGAATGTTATTGAGTTTCTTTTGGGAATGTTAGAATATACTTTTGTGCATATTTGAGACATCTGCTGCGTTGGGATTATCTGGTTCGGTATTATTGTGAACTGTATTGTGATATTTCCTGTTTGTAATTTTTGGAAAAGTCCCTTTACTGCCGTTATAATGCCGAATATTCTATGTGCACTAACAAGAATATTTCTTTTGGATTATTATTAGCAAATCTTGTTGGTTTCTTTTGCAGAATCATGTCTGCAGGCAGTCCACAGCACAGAGTTTGACAGAGGACAGAGGGAGATAGGGTAGCCCTTAGAGCTAAGATTATGGACCAACCAGTCATTGCTAAAAGGAATGTTGTTCGGTCTGACATCATGGTGGCTCCTATGGACAGTATCCACGACACTATCCAGACCTATCATTGGGGGTATCTACACAACTGTGCCTGTGTTGTGTACACTGATAAGCGTCGAATGTTACACATTCAAGCCCCTTAACTTATATATGTTAATTCCTTAGCATTGTTATTTGTTTGATTTTGTGTTGTTTTATTATTTTCAGGTTTTAAATAAAGATGCAATTAATTCCATTGATTTTGGGCTTAAAGCACACTTTGAGAAGACCTAGAAGATATGTTTAAGCTTAACCAATCATAATAGAATACCTATATGATGTGGTTAAGTTTAATCAAATCAAGTGAAGGATTAAATCAGAATTTCTCTACTAAGAGTCAAAATCGGATTGGATTCAAATTTGGATTCTGCATATGTCTCAGTGTTTGGATCATAACTTTTGTGTCAAATATTAGATTTCAATGAAATTGGTGGCGTTGGAAAGATAATAAAATATGAAACAAATATGTCAGAAATATATTTTTCCAAATTTGGACTTTTACTATGCCAAAATCGCCCCGAAATAAAAGACCGCAATTCTGGACGAATTTGGAATCATTTTCCTACTTGGATTGAAGTTTCAATCTCCTACTTGGACAAGAAGACTCAAGAGACGATTTTTATGGAATTCCAAGAGCTTCTAGGCCTCTCCTAATCTCTATAAATAGGTCTCTAAACATTGAAGAAAGACACATTGCTACCTAGAGCAAATTTAGCGAAAAACTTCTTGAAGGCTTGAAGAGTTGAAGAGAAGTAATAATGACAGGAGGCCATTGCAGCAACGTCATGAGCGGCTAAAAACCTTTGTAGGGTATTGATGTAGCCCTATCCAAGCACAATGGTTTGATTGTATTTTAATTTAGAGAATTTTAGTTTATGCATGTTGGTTGTATAATTATAAGAATTGCTACAATTTGATATTATTCTTCATCTTTTAATGCAATTGTTCTTCAATTCATAATCAATATTGGTAGAATTCTTCTCTTCTCTTAGAAAGCTTTTTACCTTTATTGAACTCAAATCATTCTTATTTTCTGTGATTATGAGAATGATGATTATACAACTGGTTTAATTGACATATGATCAAGAGGATTAGATAGGCCATGCCTAGGGAAGAAGAATCGTACTACACCCTAGTTTAGTGTAATTTAGGTAGACGATTCTTGTTTATACTTATTCTTTAATATGGTAACTTCTTGTTTATTTATAGCATGCATAGAATGAATTTCTCTAATTAAATATGATTAACCATTGATGTGTGGATAGCAGTAAAGTCAATACTCGACTCTTTCTCTCTCTTATATTTCAATTCTCTTTTACGTTTATTTTATGCACTTTAGTTAATTACAAATTCAACAATCTTTTCTTTAGTTATTTTTAATCTTCATAAACTTGATAGCAATACCCCTGCAGTCTTTGAGGTTCGACACCCTCTCTATAGCCTTATGCTACAAGGATTCGTCCTATTGCGAGTGGTTATTTATTATTGATATATTTTGGTAAACAAAAGACCACATCATACACCAGGCTGGTCAGGCTGTTCTAATGCAACCTCGAGGTGGTTCAGGATGATGACCGCGGGTTGGTGCTTCAGTCTATTGTTGGTGGGCATACTATCACTGTTGATCCCCAGATCATCAGTAAGTTCATAGGAGTTCCTGTTCTCCAGATTCCTGGCAGCCCTTATAATGAGGTGGTAATCCCTCTTTCACTGGATGATCTCAGAGAATTCTTTCATGTTGCTCCCCAAGGAGAGGAGCGTGCCACCACCATCAGGATCGGTGCCTTATCTGCCCCACACCACATGCTAGCCAAGATTGTCCAGCACAACCTTTGGCCTGTTGTCAGGTGCAGTGACCTGATTTTGAAGAGGGCCCAGTTCATCTATGCTATCAATCTTCGCTTGCCTTTCTGCCAATGCAAGCATATTTTGGGCGTTATTTTGGAGGCCCGTGATGAGGGCAATACTAGTCTCCTATTTGGCTGCCTGGTCACACAGATTATTCTACAATCAGGCATCAGTATTGCTGGCAAGTCGTAGATGAAGATCCAGGATCCTATTAGCAAGCAGACTTTGATGAAGTCCAATGCACCGCTGCGGCGAGATGATCAAGATGATGATGTGCCCCCGCCTCCTCCTATTCCTGTAGGCATACCGAATGTGGCATCTTCGTCTTAGACTGTTCCGCCCCCACAACAGGATGCCAGCTATTCTCAGATTATGGAGGTATTGGCTACTATTTAGGGGGGCATGAGTTCCATGCAGCTCTCCATGTCATCCATGCAGCAATCCATCTCTGCCATGCAGCAGGAGGTTCACTCCATTAACCTCCGTGCAGAGCAGAACCAAATTGATCTCTAGGAGTGTCTCAAGTTCCATCATCCGTCCAACAGTGATGACAAGGACGATGCACCGATGGCAGATGCATTCTGATTTTCTTTTCCTATTGTAGTTTTTGATATATTTTGAGACATTTGTGTTATCTTTTTGATAATTTGCTACATTTGTTTAAACTCTTGGATATTTATTACTCTGTTTACCCTGGTCCTTATGAGACCTTTAGGGGGAGTAATTTTTGTGTGGATTTTACCATTACTCTGTTTTACCCTTTGTCGCTTTGTGACAAAAAGGGGGAGTAATTTTTTATTTGGACCGGGATTGTATTTTTAACCGATCAAGTGATTTTTGTCCGAGAATGGCCAAAGGGGGAGTTTGTTAGTTTATAATTGGCCATATTCTATTGGACAAAATCACTTCTTTGTAAAGATGCTTTTTAACAGGGATTCCGCTATTCAGAGTGCTTCCAGAAGATTCTACACAGTTTACAAAGTCAGATAATTTGGTTCCCTGCCAGCCATCCGGACGACGTGACATACCGTCCGGACCCCCAACTGTCCAAGGCATCTTCCATCCGGACGACGAGAACTTTCCGTCTAGACCTTCCTCTGTGTCGAGAAGCTTCAAACTGTTCCAGCTTGCATCCGCCTAGACATTTCAGCAGCACGTCCGGACAACACTTAGTGTTCGACTAGCTATAGGATTTCCTTCCAAAACACAGTATGGGAAGATTGCTGCAACCATCCGGACGATGTGGATTCCTGTCCGGAGGCGCTCATTCATAAGGCAAGCATCGCATTCAAAATCCATACGTCTGGACGTCAGTCCTCTTGGTCTAGACGCGCATGCATCAAATATGGAAATTGCGTGCATCAGATTAACCGTCCGGACGACCATTCCCCCTAGTCCAGACGCGTGAAGCCTTGATATGGAAATTACTTGCAGTGGAATTGCAACCGTCCGGACGATAGGGCACCACCGTCCGTACGCGGCTCAAATCAGGAAAGAATTTCAGCGAAATTTTCGGAAAGCCGATCGCATAGTTGTCTATCCGGATGACCTATGACTACCGTCCGGACAGCGCCTAGGTTTTATCAAGCCAGACATTCATTTGAACCCTCAGCCTATAAATAGAGGTCCCTAGGCTTGAGAATAGCAAGAATTCGGTATTGAATTCCATTAGTGCTTAGAGAGTTATATTAGATTATTGAGCTGAGTTAGTCTCTCTGAAGCCATTGCTATGTGTGTTGTTTCTACGCTGATTTGAAGTCTATCTTAGGGGTTGGCCCTAAGGTAAAGGATTCCATTGAAGACCCCTTCAGGTAGGAGACCTGGTTGGGAGACGTTCGTGTTAGGCTACACGTTAGAGTACAAGGTACGACCATTGCATCAGGGGTATGTGAGTGCTACTACTTTGTATCTAGTCTTGTCTTCTGAATAGTGGATATCCTGGGTTTGGCTGCCCCGGAGTGGTTTTTGTCGTATTGAGTTTTCCACTTCGTTAACAAAAATTCTTATGTCTTTTAAATTCCGCATTGATATTTTGTTAACACTCTATACACACACACACTTACTTTGTGTTAGAAGTCATTTCAATTTCCCATCCTTCATTTACCTTGAGGCATAGACCACAACCCTGCCTTGCTCCATAAGGACGCATCTCATTCCCTTCTTTGATGCATCTGTGTAGACCACATACCCAACAAATTCCATGGGTTGTGTAAGCATAGGTGCAATTACAAGTCTTAGCTTGAACTCTTGGAAGCTTGTTTCACATTCTTTACCCCATTCAAAGGGGACATTCTTCTTTGTGAGAGCTGTTAGTGGCCCTGACAATGCGGAGAATCCCTCAATGAATCTTCGGAAGTAACCTGCTAGACCTAATAAACTTCGGATCTCCCGAACATTCATAGGTCGTTCCCACTCAACCATAGCTTTCATCTTCGTTGGATCGACTGCAAGTCCGTTCTTGTTCTATGACCTAAGGACACTTATTCTAACCAGAATGCACATTTCTTGAGTTTGGCAAATAGCTTCTTTTCTCTAAGAACTTCCATCACTGTCTTCAAGTACTTTTCATGTTCGACATGATTTGCCAAGTAGACTAATATGTCATCGATAAATACCACCACAAAAGAGTCTAAGTACTCTTGGAATACCCAATTCATCAAGTCCATGAATACCGACGGAGCATTAGTCAGTCCAAATGGCATCACCAAGAATTCATAATGGCCATACCGTGTTCAGATCGCTGTCTTCGTCATGTCTTCTTCATGCACCCTAAATTGATGGTATCCCGAAAGAAGATCAATCTTTAAGAATACCGAAGCCCCCTTGAGTTGATCAAATAGATCATCGATTCTTGGTAAGGCATACTTTTCTTAATTATCACTCGGTTTAGCTCACGATAATCTATGCACAGCCGCATAGACCCATCTTTCCTCTTCACAAACAACACCGGCAGTCCCCAGAGTGTCACACTTATGCGGATGAAACACCAATCTAGCAACTCTTGAAGTTGCTCCTTCAACTCTCTTAACTCTGTAGGAGCCATACTGTACGGTACCTTGTGAATAGGTTGAGTTCCCGGTAACAAGTTGATGGTGAACTCAATTTCGCGATTCAGAGGAAATCCCGTGACTTTTATGAAAACATTTGGATAATGGCGCACCACTGGAATATCTTCCAACTTTGCCTTGACTTCAAGCTTAGCTTGAACATAAGCCAAATACGCTTGTGCACCCTCTCTAACACTCTTTATCACTTGAACAGCAAAGAGAAGTGATAGAGTAGCTCGTACACGAGATTTGCTGAACTTGAACTCCTCTATGCCATGAAGTCAGAATATCACTTCCTTCTTGCGACCATCTATGTTCACTCCATACTTTGATAGCCAATCCAGTCTCAAAATGACATCAAAGCCCAGCATGTTGAACACTGCTAACTTCTCTGGTAGAGTGTTCCCTTCTATAATAATGGGACAGTTATCCACACATCTCCTACATGTCACTGCGTTTCCAACAGGAGTGGCCACACATATGTTTTGTTCTAGTGGTTTTGTGATCAGTTTGTATAGCTTCAGATAAGTCGACGAAATGAAGGAATAGGTAGCACCCGAATCAAACAAGATGCAAGCAACACTACCGAACAAAGGGATTGTACCTGTGACAACATTGGTGGCATTCTCTTTAGCTATGACATTGCCTGGAGTAAGTGAGTAGACTCTAGCTTGTGCGGGTTGCCTAGGCTGATAGTTTTTCGCTTGAGACCCTTAACTTTTGGTGGCAACTTGTTGACAATCTCTAGCATAATGGCCCTCTCGGCCACATTCAAAACACGTCATAGATCCTATGTAGCATACACCTGAGTGTGACCTCCCAAATTTACCGCACTGAGTGACACTGAAGCTGCCCTGACTCACAGGAGCACCTTTTCTTTTAAAGGATCCGAAACTGCTGCCAGAAGACTGTCTCTTTTGTTAGTTTGTGATTGGCCTCATTCTGTTTGGACAAAATCACTTGTATGTAAGATACTGTTTAAGAGGGATTCCACTATTCAAAAGTATTTCAGAAGATTCTGCAAGTCAAAAAAGTCGGTTCCCTGCCAGTCGTCCGGACGATGTGTCATCCCGTCCGGACACTCATCTGTCCACAGTTCCATCCGTCTGGACAACGTGCGATACCGTCTGGACGCCAGACAGACCAAGCATCATTCGTCCGGACGACATGGATTTCCGTCCGGAACCTTCACTGTATCAAGAAGCTTCTGTTCCAGCATGCATCCGTCCAGACATCTCAGCAGCCCGTCCGGACAACTTCCAGTGATCGATCAGCTTCAAATTTTCTTTCCAAAGTTCAAATAAGGGAAGATTGATGCAATCGTTCGGACGACGTGGATTCCCGTCCGGACGCGCTCATACATAAGGCAAGAATCGTAATTCAAATACAACCGTCCGGGCGTCAGTCATCTTAGTCCGGAAGCGCATTCAACAGATATGGAAATTGCGTATTCAACTTCAAACATCTGGACACCTGCCTATCATGGTCTGGACGCGGGCTCATCTGATATGGAAATTGCATGTTGAAGATTAACCGTCAGGACGGCTATCATCCTTGGTCCGGATGCGCGAAAGCCTTATATGGAAATTACTTGCAGCGGACGTGTGACTGTCCGGACGACAGTGCCTCACCGTCCGAGAGCGGCTTTTAAACAGGAAAGATTTTAAGCGAAAATCTCAGAAATTCTGTCGCACAGTTTTTCGTCGGGACAGCCCAGGTTCACCGTCCGGACGGCGTCCGTACATATCACTACATTCGCCCATTTGAACCCTCAGCCTATAAATAGAGGCCCCTGGGTATTGAGACCTGCAAGAATTCGGTATTGAATTCCTTCAGAGCTTAGAGAGTTCTTTTGTGAAGTTATTGGAGCTGATTTGTTCTCTCTCAAGCCATTGCAAGTGTGTTGTTGCTGCGCTACAACTGAAGTCTATCTTAGGGGTCGGCCCTAAGATAAAGGATTCCATTGAAGACCCCTTCAGGTAGGAGACCTGGTTGGGAGGCGTTCGTGTTGGGTTACACGTTAGAGAGCAAGGTACGACCACTGTATCAAGGGTATGTGAGTGTTACTATCTTGTATCTAGTCTTGTCTTCTGAATAGTGGATACCCTGGGTTTGGCTGCTCCGGAGTGGTTTTTCTCATCTTGAGTTTCCACTTCTTTAATAAAAATTCTTGTGTTGTTTATTTTCTGCATTGTTTATTTTTGTTAACACTTTGTGTACACACTTGCTATTTATTTTAGAAGTCAATTCCATTTTTCAATTGGTATCAGAGCTTGGTCTCCATCCGGACAGGGACCCCGCAGGCCCTATAAATAGCTGGTCGCCGCATAACCTCTCTACCCCACTAAAAAGTTCTCTTTTGGCATTTTGTGAGTTATTTCTTGCAAGCTTTTGGCTTTATCTCCCAAATTCTTGTCTTTTTGTGCATTTCTCTCACATTCCAGGTATTTTTCTAGTCTTTTCCTTTTCAGTTTATTTAAACTATTGGAATATTTATATCTTTTAGGAATGTTATTGAAATTTTTGGGATGCATATATCTGTTGTGTTGGGCCTGGTTGTATATTTTTTTTTAGTCTTGTTTACTGCTGTTATAATTTTTGTGTTATCTAACAAGAATATTTTTGGATTATTTCTGGCAAATCTTGTTGTTTTTTTTTACAGCATCATGTCTGCAATCAGTTCCCAGCGCAGGGTCCGCCAGAGGATAGTGGAAGAGAGGAGCGCACTACAAGCCAAAATCATGGACCACACAGTCATTGCTGAGCGCAATGTGGTTCGTTCTGACATCATGGTGCCTCTGCTGGATAGTATTTATGACACTATTCAAACTTACCATTGGGCATACCTCTACACCTGTGCATGTATTGTCCTCACCAGGCTTGTCAGTCTCTTCTATGCCAACCTAGAGGTGGTGCAGGACGATGACCGTGGGTTGATACTGCAGTCCACTATTGACGGGCATATCATCACTTTTTATTCCCAGATCATCAGTCACTTCATCGAGTACCAGTTCTTGAGCTGCCGGGCAGTCCTTATAATGAGGTGGTGCTTCCTCCCTCTATGGACGATCTCCGTGAGTTCTTCCATGTAGTGCCACAACGAGAAGAACGTGCTACTACCATCCAGATCGGCGCCTTGTCTCATTCTCATCACTTACTGGCCAAAATAGTTCAGCACAACCTATGGTCAGTTGTCAGGTGCAGTGACCTGATTCTGAAGAAGGCCCAGCTCGTTTGTGCCATCCACCTCCGCTTGCCTTTCTGCCTGTGCAAGCATATTATGAACGTTATGTTGGAGGCCCGCGATAAGGGTAATATCGGTGTCCCCTTTGGCTGCCTACTCACTGAGATCATTCTTCAGTCGGGAATCAACATTACTAGAGAACCAAAGATGAAGATTCAGCAGCCCATCAGCAAGCAGACTATAATGAAGTCAAATGCGCAGCTGCGGAGAGATGACTCCGATGATAAGGTGCCCATCCCTGCTGCCATGCTAGTCGGATTTCCAAACATGGCCTCATCCTCTCAGACCGTCCCGCCTTCAGAGCCAGAAATCAATTTTTCACAGATAATGGAGGCCTTAGCTGCCATTCAGGGAGGCATGAGCACCATGCAGCAGTCCATCAATTTTATGTAGCAGGAGGTGCATTCCATCAACAAGCGGGTGGAGCAGAACCAGTTGGATCTCAAGGAGTGCCTTAAGTATCATCATCCTGGCAGTAGTGATGATGAGGATGATGCGCCTAGGACTACACCTATGGCAGAGGATGATTGAGTTTTTCCTTTGTTTTGTTGTCTTTTTGTTTGAGACATTTGATTTATAGCTATGTTTGGTTAAACTCTTTGACTAATATTACTCTGTTTACCCTGGTCCTTCTGAGACCGTTAGGGGGAGGAATTTTTATTGCAGTGTGTTGTAACTTTTATTACTTTGTTTTACCCTTTGTCCCTTTGTGACAAAAAGGGGGAGTAATTTTTGGACCGGGAATGTATTTCCAAACCGGTCAAGTGATTTTTGTCCCAGAATGGCCAAAGGGGGAGTTTGTTAGATTGTGATTGGCCTCATTCTGTTTGGACAAAATCACTTGTATGTAAAGATGTTGTTTAACAGGGATTCCACTATTCAGAAGTTTTTCAGAAGATTCTGCAAATCAGAAAAGTCGGTTCCCTGCCAGCCGTCCTGACGACGTCTCATCCCGTCCCGACATTCATCTGTTCACAGTTCCATCCGAACGACGTGGATTTCCGTCCGGACCCTTCACTGTATCAGAAGCTTCTGTTCCAGCTTGCATCCGTCCGGACGTCTCAGCAGCCCGTCTGGACGACTTCCAGTGATCGATCAGCTTCAGATTTTCTTTCCAAAGTTCAAATAAGGGAAGATTGATGCAACCGTCCGGACGACGTGGATTCTCGTCCGGACGCACTCATACATAAGGTAAGAATCGCAATTCAAATACAACCGTCCGTATGTCAGTCAACTTGGTCCGGACGCGCGTTCAACAGATATGGAAATTGCGTATTCAACTTCAAACGTCCGGACGCATGCCTATCATGGTCCGGACGCGCGCTCATCTGATATGGAAATTGCGTGTTGAAGATTAACCGTCCGGACGGCTATCCTCCTTGGTCCAAAATCGTGAAAGCCATATATGGAAATTACTTGCAGCGGACGTGCGACCGTCCAGACGATAGTGCCTCATAGTCTGGACGAGGCTCTCAAACAGGAAAGATTTTTAGCAAAAATCTCGAAAATTCTGTCGCACAGTTTTCCGTCCGGACGGCCCAGGTTCACCGTTCGGACGGCGCCATACATATCACTGTAGTCGCCCATTTGAACCCTCAGCCTATAAATAGAGGCCCCTGGCCATTGAGAACTGCAAGAATTCATTATTGAATTCCTTCAGGGCTTAGAGAGTTATTTTGTGAAGTTATTGGAGCTGATTTGTTCTCTTTCAAGCTATTGCAAGTGTGCTGTTGCTGCGCTACAACTGAAGTCTATCTTAGGGGTCGGCCCTAAGATAAATGATTCCATTGAAGACCCCTTCAGGTAGGAGACCTGGTTGGGAGGCATTTGTGTTGGGTTACACGTTAGAGAGCAAGGTACGACCACTGCATTAGGGGTATGTGAGTGTTACTATCTTGTATCTAGTCTTGTCTTCTAAATAGTGGATATCCTGGGTTTTGCTGCCCCAGAGTGGTTTTTCTCATCTTGAGTTTCCACTTCGTTAACAAAAATTCTTGTGTTGTTTATTTTCCGCATTGTTTATTTTTGTTAACACTCTGTGCACACACTTGCTATTTATTTTAGAAGTCAATTCCATTTTTCATCTTTGATGGAGGTGGAGGAGGAGGAGCTCCCATTGACATTGACCGCTTCCTACTCACATAGTCAACAACTACTTCTTTAATTCATTTCTCAGCAATGGAGGCAGTGTGCACCATTTTAGTGTAGTAGGTGATGTCGAGGAAAGCAATCCTCTCCTCGATTTCTGGCGACAAGCCATCAAGAAACCTTTCAGCCTTGGTTTGATCATCAAGGATGAAGTGTGGAGCGTACCTCGATAGCTTCCTAAACTCAGCCAAATACTACTCGACTGACATGTTCCCTTACTTGAGGTCTTGAAATTCTCGAGCACATTGTTATCGTTGTGCCCAAGGGAAGAATTGATCGTTGAATTCCATCTTGAATCCATCCCAAGAGATTGGGACATCGGGGCCCAACTCTTTCGCAATAAGGGCCTTTGTGGCCTTCCACCAATAGCTGGCGTCTCCATCCAACAAAACGCCTGCATAGTCGACCTTCTGCCTGTCAATGCATCTGAGTGCATCAGCAAGGTCTTGGAAGTTAGAAATCCAGTTGCCAACTGCTAAGGGCCTAGCACTTCCATCAAACACTGGAGAATTGTGTTTGAAGAAGTTGGCCAATGACCAACCAACTGTTCCATTTCGTTTGCCTTGTCTTGGCATGGTAGCCACCATGATCGTCATGAATTGAGTAGCATTGGCACAAAACTGAGCCATATTGGCATTTGAGGTGGAGGTGGAGGAGGAGGTAAGTCACTGCCATCCCCATCATTCACCGATTCCTCTTCCTCATGTCGAAGAAGTAGTCTTTGTCTGGGCAGCATAGCTCTGTGCAATCACATTGAAGTTAGCCTACCAATGTGAGAGTGAAAGAGGTGCAACATAAATAAGTACGAGTTATGTCGAATGCATTACAATAATCATGCAATGCACAGAAGGAATTCCTAAAGGATTCTATTGAAAACCCCTTCAGGTGGGATGTAATACCCGGGAAAGACAAATCACTTAAGTTATCAATATGTGCATAAATATAAGACTTAAGAATTGCTCTTAGTTTAATTAAGCTACATAGTTATGCATGTAGAGAATTGGATCACTGAGGTTAGTCGATCGAGCGACTTTCTGGTCGATCGAGCGACTATAGGTCGAAGTCGATCGAGCGACTTTATTTTTGATCGAGCGACTTCGCCCAGTGCAGTGCAGTTTCCGCCAGCTGCGAAAATTGATCTTTCCACCTAATAACTTGGGACCCACACGTGGTACTTGATGCCAAACGATCATGTCCACATTTAGTTAGCCTAGTTAGTCCATTTTGGTTGAAGCCCAACTAGATTTCCTTAGATATCATGCAATCATGGGCCAAGATATGGAATAGTAACCTAGGAGATTTGAGCTAAGAATTTAAGGTGTTGGTTGGCTCAAATCTGGCCATTGGGATGATGATTTGTTGGTTAAATCTCAGCCCTTCAAGGGTATTATATATAGGTTGCATGGGGAGTTGATTTTCATGAAGGAGAAACAAAACTATAGCCAAAACTCTCCCTCACTCTCGTGCTGAAAGAGTAGCACGAAAATCCTCCATTTTCACCCCACTTTCCAGCACCTAGCAAGCCCAATTAAGCTCCAAAAACCACCCTCATTCTCCCACAAATCAGTAGTAGAGTGTGAGTGGAAACCTCCTTTGTTTTGAGACCAAGAAGCCAAGCTTTGCAAGTGGAACTTTCTTGGACAGCAACTCTCCTTCACTCTCTAAGTCATTGAGGAACTTTGGGTGAGTATTTTCTCCCTCAAACTTCTCATAAGATCAAGTAGTTCTATTGCTATTTGACATCATGACTTGCTCTTGTTTTTAATTATGCATGTTGTATGAAAAATTGGCTAGCTTACATGTGAGTATATGTGTAAACATATGGATGAGTATTTACTACATGGGATTAATAATTTAGAATGGGAAAATTGTGTTTTAAAAATGGATCAAGAAATGTAAGTGTGAGAGTAAATATGTTGAGGTTTTGATATATATATATATATATATTAAAAGAAAAGAGGTGAGCAATATTTAGGTGTGTTATAAGGATGTGAATTAAAGAAGAGTAAAATCATATGTGTGCTTGATTATATGACAATGTATTCTTATTTTTAAAAGTATATTATGTGATGGATAATTCTAGTAGTACAAGAGTTGGTGTGTAAGCATTAAAATAGATAAATAAGAGATCATGTTTAATTCGGTAGCCGTTGTGATTTATAGGAAGAAATATGGTAGTAATAATGATTTCATAAGAATACTTTATTAATTCGCTATCATCATATAATGATTGTTATGCAGTTGTAAAGGAAAATATTTGGAGCAGAAACTAGTAAGTATCTCTATACTTACTGAGGACGAAGCTGGTTGATTTTCCTATAATATTATGTTTACTGTTTTATTTACTTGTTTGCACATGTGATTTTGCATATTTTATTATTTCTAATAACCTGTCTAATAACAAGCTGTTGGATCAAGATCCACGGTGGGTATGCGAGGCTTCACATGAGTTCCAAGGTTCTCAATGAATGAGGAGATACCTGAAAAGATTAATAAATACGAAAACTGGTGTACCAAGGTCACCAGGGAAACCAAGGTTTCCAGGAGCCAAGGCTCCCAAAGATTATAATTAAAAGTTAAGTGAGGAAACCAAGGTTTCAAATAACACGCTAAACGTGCCAAGGCCAACAGAGTAGTGGAAAAAGGGAAATACCTAAAACTCTACACTTAAGACTGTCATTGCTTTATGATTACATTTATGTTCATTTTATGTCTATGACTCGCGATCATGGATTATATTCTGTATATACATGTGATTATATGGCCATTGCATTATGTTGCATTAACTAAATAAATCAGCACTCATATTATTATTGGAAACAGCGGACTTACTTTAGTGTTTATGTTGTTTTCTTCTCTTTGTATGGTACTTGTAATGGTTCAGGCTATGAAGAAGAAGAGGATTATCAGGACTATCCCGACACATAGATGGTTCCTGGTTCAGTTTTGTAAGGCTGGATAGCCTATATTTTGGGACTACCCTGTTATAGTCCATTAGCCTAACTTAAAACAATATTTATAATTCTCCGGTTATATGTAGATTTTGGTTTGTATAATTATCTAGCCCTGTGTGGCATGACTGGTATTACTGTCTGTATAATTATGCTGACTGGCTCATTATATATATATTTTGAGGTATTTTAGTAGTAGCTCTGAGGTGTCAACCTATTCCTAATTCATATTACATTTATTCCATTGCCAATAATTACCTCTGATAAGTTAGTAATGTCTTGTGGAAATTCGAAAATTTTCACTGACACTTTTTGTAAAAGCGGGGCGTTACAGTAGGAGACCTGGTTAGGAGGCGTTCGTATTGGGTTACACATTAGACTGTAAGGTACGACCACTGCATCAAGGGTATGTGAGTGCTACTACTTTGTAACTAGTCTTGTCTTCTGAATAGTGGATATCCTGGGTTTGGCTACCCCATAGTGGTTTTTCTCTTAATTGAGTTTCCACTTCGTCAACAAAATATTTGTCTCCTTTAATTTCGACATTTAATATTTTGTTGCACACTATTCACACACACTTGTTAAATTAGAAGTCATTTAATTTTTCAATATTTAACCCAAAATCTCAAAAGGCAAGAGTCTACGAAAATACCTGAAACCAATCGGTAGAAACGTACATCGGGCTTCATAGATCACGTTTCCAAAGTCGGATTTGAGGTTGAATGACTAGATCTTTGTAGGTCTAAGGTTTTCTATGAAAACCCTAAGAAAGTCATGAAGAAGGGGGAAGAAAATCAGGAGAAATGAGTCCAAAAGACTCATTCTCGCATTTATTTCAGGTGCTGTCTGGACGGGCTAAGTGGGGGTCCGGACACGCACATTTTAAATCGCTCGCGTCCTCAAGAGGGTCCGAATGGGCTGCGAATGTTAGCTCTCAAACTTCAGCGTTTGCATGAAGGTTCGGACGGCCAGCAAACACGTCCCATGTGGGTCTGATCAGCTTGCAAACTTGACATGCACAATGTCCATTTGGGCATTCTTACACCCAGACTTGACTCTAAGCGTTTTTTAAGTGTTTTCTAAGCATTTTCTCGACATTTTTTACTAACTCTAACCATTTAATTATTCTAATTTACATTTTTAATATTTAATTAATAACTCGAATATTACAAGGGAAATAGTCTTATCCCGACATACATGGCCACCAAGTCCTCTCCCATGTAGTTCCCGCAATATTTGTTCCCGCAAAGAGGTTCGGGAAATGCAAAGTTGATTCCCTCGGAACAAGTATCCATCTAGAATATGAAAGTTGGCTAATGACTGTTGGACACACACTTCTCCCATACTTCTTGATAATCATCTTCTTTGGAATATAGAGCCCGCAAGTGTTCAAAGATGATGACCTTGGACTGAAACGTCATGAGTAAAGCTATTATTCAGCTCAAGGCATATGCCACTTTGTTTTGTTTTTTCAACTTATGCTTAAGTACAAGAGTAAACTTTTGCATGAAAGCTATCCTTCGAGCATGCATTCGGTTCAAGTTGCTTTGGGTATTGACAAACTTTAAAGCTTGATGGTGCTATACAGAACAAACTCCTGATGGATTAAATAATGCTCCCAATGCTTCAAAGCCCAGATCACAGCATAAAATTGCAATTCATAAGTAGTCCACTTTTGCCAAGCTTCATTTAGGTTCTCACTAAAGAACTCGACGAGCCAACCTTCCTGTGACTACACAGCCCTGATTCCCACGATGGAAGCATCACAATCCACCTCAAACAATTTATCAAAGTCGGGTAATGCCAGGACAGGTGCTGAGGATAGACATTCTATAATCACTGCGAAACTAGCCTCTTGTTCATTCCCCCATTTGAATTGCCCTTTCTTCATGCACTCGGTGATTGGAGCCACAAGGCTACTGAAATTCTTGATGAACCGTTGGTAAAAGGTTGCAAGCTCGTGGAAGCTTCGGACGTGTTCGACCGTAGTTAGGGTCGGCCATTCTCAAATTACTCGGACTTTCTCCTCATCCACATGGATGCCCCCTGCACCCTCAACAAAACCAAGGAACAATTGCTTGTCTATAAGGAAAGTACACTTCTTTAGGTTGACATACAACTTGTTGGCCCATAAAACCAATAAGACTTCTTGCAACTGCTCCATATGCTCTTATGTAATCCGACTGTAAATCAGGATATCATCAAAATATACCATGATGAACTTATCGATAAAGGGCTTCAAGACCTGGTTCATCAGACGCATGAAGGTGCTCGGTGCGTTGGATAGTCCAAATGGCATCACCAACCATTCGTACAATCCCTCCTTTGTTTTGAAAGTTGTCTTCCATTCATCTCCCGGTCGGATCCTTATTTGGTGGTAGCCGCTGCGAAGGTCAAGTTTAGAAAAGACCTTTGCCCAGGCCAACATATCCAGCATGTTGTCCAGCGTGGAATGGGGAATCGATACTTTTTTATGATCTTGTTGATGGCTCAACTATCAACACACATTTTCTAGCTTCCATCCTTCTTCAATATGAGTAAGGCTGGTATTGCTCATGGGCTCATGCTTTCCTTGAGTAATCCTTTGCAGATATGATTTTCTACTTGATCTTTTAGAATGTTATGCTCCTTGAGACTCATACAAAGATAGGGCAAATTGGGAAGGCTGGCGTCCAGCACCAAATTGATGTGGTGCTGAATATCTAGCATGGGTGGTAACCCGGTCAATAACTCGACTGGTGCGAGGTCTTCGAACTCTTCCTCCAATGGTTGTTCTGCCCTCAGGATGGCTGCGTTTTCAACCGACTCCTCACCTTTGACCACTAGTGTTAAGCATGCTCTAGCTGCTTTCACCTCCTCATTAATCGACCTTCCCCAAGGGTAAGAAAAGACATTCCTCCTGCCGTGGTATTTTTTTTATGTAGGCTGTTGGTCCCCGTGGGTACTAATATGATCTTCTTCCCATGCCACCAGAAGAGTTACGTGTTGTCCCGACCCTTATACGTGGCGTCCACATCATATTGCCACGGCCTTGCCAACAATACGTGGCAGGCGTCCATCTCCTCCATGTCACAAATAATTTCATCCTTGTAAGTTTGACCAATTGAAAAGGGTATGCAACAAGTATCAGTTACCCATGTTTTGTCTCCCCTTTTGATCCAACTGATTTTGTAGGGATTTGGGTGCTTCTCCGTCTTCAACTGTAAAGTGGCGACCAAGGCCTTGGAAACGATGTTCTCGCAGCTTCCACTGTCAATTATCAAATTGCACACTTTCTGGTTGACGGTGCAACGAGTCTTGAAGATGTTGTGCCGCTACGTTCTCTCTTCGTTCTTGGGTGCTAACAAGACCCTCTAGACAATGCAATTAACGAATTCTCCATCATCCCCTTCCGCAAATTCTCCACTCGTATACACATGGGACTAGTTGTTGGCTCAACAACACATGGGATTCAGTCGTCTTCTCAGCTTGTCTAAAAGATTGTGGACGTGTGGGTTGACGTGCCATCTGCATCTCAATCTTCATAGCCAGGTTGACCACCTTGGATAGAGTCCAGGCAGTGTGTAGCGTGACTTGATCTTGAATATTAAGTCGTAGCCCACCGACATACCGTGCAACCTGCTGTCCTTTCGTCTCTGAGAGATTATTCGAAGAATCCAATCGATAGAACTCCTTGGTATAATCGGTAACCGACCGAGATCCCTGTTGGCAATTTTGATATTATTGATACAGAATTTGTTCATAATACAAACCGGCTGCTTACCTTGCCTCCTTCGGTTACTCTGCGTCTTTTCCCACCAGGCTGAAGCTTCATCACGCAACTTGTGTGCTACTAGCTTCACCTGCTACACCTCCGAAGTTTACATATAATCAAAGAAATTCTCTATCGCGAGAATCCAATCAAGAAAATTCTCGACGTGGATATGGCCATTAAAATATGGAAGATCAATCTTGACTCGAAAGCTATGGGGATTCTCCTGTCTCCTTCTGCGGCCAACTTCCTCCTTGAAGTGGTCGTCTTCGTCTTCACTAAATAACTCTTTGAAAGCTTGTTACCTCCGTCGAGGTTCAAGGCCACGATCTCCACCCGGATGGCCATGAGCCTCTTCATAGGCGTGATCCCGATTGCGATTATGGTTCCTGTTGCCATCAATCCCAAGTCCGGCAATAGTTTGCTGCATCTCCTGCAATAAACATTCCATGTCGTCAAACTGCTGGCCTTGAGCACAGAATTCTACCCGAAGGGCCTGCACTCCCCATTCTTCGTCTTTGGAGTGGTTGCTTGCGTTTCCATCTCTTGCCATCAAACCAGGTTAGTCAAGGCTCTGATAACAATTGACATAGCGAAAAGTGATAGACATGATTGAGAAACTGTGTTCTCAATTCATAAATTCAACAAACACGTTGAAGGATAAACTGTGTTCTTATATACCAAAACTATTTATTCCAATACAAACATCCCAAACTTATAGTGAAACCCTATGGCTACATAAGGAAATAAAATCCTCTAAGACTGGAAATAAACATAATATGGAAATACATGGTGCCAAAGGATATTTCCAAATTAATGGAAATACTTGGTGCCAAAGGAAACCCATTATAGGAGAATTATAATACCGAAATTAAATCTTGACGCTAAAGGAAAATAACTGATAAATCAGAAAATTGGCCAGCTATATGGCTTAGGATATCCGGGCCGTATGGCTCGAGATATCCGAGTCATATTACTAGGGGCCTGGCTCAGACTATCCTACATCAAACTTGTCAATGGATCCATCAGGTTTCATCTTTTTTCTTAAAAGATCCATTTACATCTGATGGGTTTAGAATTGGAAGGTAAATCTAAAAGAATCCATATGTTATTAAACATAATGGATTCTATTTCATCATTAATAGATTCCTTCCAAAATGTGGCATCCCTAGATTTCATAGCTTCTTTAATGTTAGAGAGTTTATATTCCAGGTTACAACATGCACCAACTTCATTCACAATTACTTGAGAGTTGTCTTCTATAAAGCATGTGAAAAAATCAGAACCAAAACTTATTTCTTTTCTAATTCTTTTGGATTTCCTAATTTCGAACTTCTCTTCATTTTGTAAAACAACATTTTCAAAAATATTTTCATTATTGGAAGTACTTGCTTCAGAAAACTTAGAGTTTTTAATAGTATTGGATTCAAAAAATTCAGCATCTGTTGACTCGATAATAACATTAGAATCCAATTCAAGAAAACAATGAGCTTTACAATGTGAAGCATAACCGACAGCAACACATTTAGAAGTTCTTGGTCCTAATTTAGTTCTTTTAAGATCAGGTAACCTTACATTAGTTATGCACCCCCACAATTTAAAATAATTCAAGTTTGGTTTATGTTTAAATCATAACTCATAGGGGGACATATGATTTCTTTTAGAGTGCACTCTATTTAAAATGTGAATTGCAGAAAAAATAGGTTAACCCCAAAGATTTTAAGGTAAACCATAATAGTCAAGCATGTGGTGTATAAGGTGTTGTTCGATCATGTATTATACCATTATCCTCACAAAAATAATCAAATCTGTTGGGAATAATCCCACTCAGACCTGCCCATCTAAAGAAACATGGGCCTTGTATATGCCCAAGGAGAATTGGTAGCCGTAAAGCCAAGATAGCAGGCCTCTCAGATAGTCTTATCCCGGGAGATAGACACCAAGCAGCTATTCCCGAGAATACGCAACAGGAAGTATATCTTGATTGGGTCCCGGGAATACAGACAACCCGGGACCAAGAGTCAACTCAGCTAGCCAAGGCCTGAGACAAGCATGTCCCGGGAACTCAAGTATCAGTCATTCCAGGAAATTCGGCTTAGAACCCTACTCCAAGTTGAATTGGAATAGGATTCACAATCCGAGTCTAATGAATATGGTCAACAATCCTATTCCTAGTAGAATTGGCATAAGACTCCTAGTCTAAATCTGATCCCTAAAGATCCGAGATCACCCTGAAGATCCAGAATAGATTCTACCTCTATTAAGGAATTAGAGTCCAAATAGAATTCTGATTACACTCCTAAGCCAAGAAGGAACAGGAAACCTAATTCAGGTTGACCTTTACCTTTTTGCCTATAAATAGGCCCATACCCCATGCATAAATGGCAGACTGATTATTTTATGCATTGAGCATACTTTTCTCTCAAAAGCTAATTTAGGCATCAGAGCGAAACCCCCGGAAGGGTCTCTTAATTTTAGATGTTTTGCAGTATTCTTGGGAAGCATGAAGAACATCGAAGAACGTGAAATTCACACCGTGCCGGAAACTATCCTAACAAAATTTATTATTAAAATATTCTCCACTTCTACCACTTCTAAATGATTTAATCTTGCAATTAAGTAAATTTTCAACTTCTGCTTTAAAAATTTTAAATTTATCTAAAGCTTCATCTTTTGTTCTAAGTAAAAAGAGATATGCATATTTAGACAATTCATCTATAAAAGTAATAAAATATCTTTTACCACCTCTTGTTATTTTACCACTTAAATCACATACATCAGAATGAATTCAAGTAAACTCGAAGAAGATCTATTAAAACTTAGAAACGGTTTTCTAGTTAATTTTGTTTTAACACAAGTTTCACATTTGTTTCTATCATCATGCAAATTAGAAGGCAACAAGCCTAATTTACCCATGCGATTAATAGAATCATAATTCACATGACCTAATCTAGCATGCCATAATAAAAAAGAGTCAACAATATAAATTGAAGCGTTCTCCTTTATTAAATTAAGTTTAAACATTCCATTTTCAACATAGCCTTTGCCTATAAACATGCTATTTTTGGTCAAGTCAAATTTGTCTGACTCAAATACAAGCTTATAGTCATGTTTGGACAAAAGACCGCCAGAAACCAGATTCTTTCGAATTTTTAGTGCATAAAATACATCAATTAGAGTAACTACTTTGCCAAAAGTAAACTTCAACTCCACCTTGCCTTTCCAAACTACTTTGGTGGTAGTTGAATTTCCCATGTATAGTTCAATCTCGTCACCAACTTCCTCATATGTTTGGAAGAGATTCTTTTCTCCACAAATGTGACGAATTGCACCAGTGTCGGCCCACCAACCAGATGCGTTGACTACCATATTCACTTCAGAAATAACAACAACAATGTTTTCTTCAACATTGTTGGCTTGTTCTTTCTTCTTCAGAACTCTACAGTCCTTGATGAAGTGCCCAGACTTCTTGCAATAATGACTAATCACCTTCTTCTTGAAGTAGTTCTTTTTCTTTGGACCAGTTTTGCTAGGACCACCAACTTCATATTTGAGATTTTTTCCTTTTTTGTTATCTATTTCAACAACATGGGTAGATTTGTTCATTTCAGCCTTTTCTTCGAATTTGTCTCAAAGCCTTGACTCTTCTTCAGTTCGAAGTTGTATCTGAAGACCTTCTAGAGTCAGATCATCACCTTTCCTCTTCAGTGACTTACGGTAGTCCTTCCAAGTTGGTGGAAGTTTGGCAATAATAGCACCCACTTGAAGTTTTTCATCAATTGGAATGCCTTCAAAATTAAGTTGTTGGACAATAAGTTGAATCTCATAAACCTGATTCAGAAAAGGCTTATTGTCCACCATTTTAAAATCAAAATAATTACTTACCAGGTAGCTTGTATTTCCAGAATCTTCAATCTTGCATTTGTTCTCCATCGCCTCCCAGATCTCCCTTGCATACTTCTTTGGTGCATACATGTCGAACAGAGGATCAGTGAGGGTGTTGAAAATATTCCCATGGCATGTGTAGTTGTCTTCCTCCCATTTGAACTTTACATCAGTTTGTTCATCAGTGACTCCTTTATTAGGCACAATGGGACAGGGTGTGTCAAGCACATAACGAACCTTTAGTGTCGTAAGCAGAAACTCCACTTTCTCCTTCCAGTGTTTGTAGTTGTTGCCATCAAAACGATCCAGTTTGGAAAGGCCTTGTGGCATCACATTCAAAGAAGTAATAACATAATTCATATTTGAATGTGCCATTGAAAAATGCACAATATTTGTTTAAGAATTGTTGGAAATAAAGATGTGGAACTACAGAAATTAATGAAAGCAAAATAAAAAACTTTATGAAAAACTCTTGGACAATAAGGTGAATACTAATCTCTCTTAGACAAATATTGTCTCCCACTTATACAAAAGTTTTGCAAAAAGGATTACAACAATTATATCCTCAAGATACAATACTACCCGAAATGTAATGTGCAGATTGTAAATTCTGAAGACTACTCTGAATAAGAAATTCGTTATGCGACTCTTCATAGGCTCTGGTTTGAGTTAACTGCTGCTTTCTGGAGGTCACAGATTGGCTCAGATATCTCATCATGCATGCCCTTCATGCTACTTCTTTCTCAAAGTAGTCAAATTTTTTGGGAAAAAACTGAACCTGCCTTGTCAAGCAAATTGGTCACAGCAACCCTATATTGGATTAGATAATGCTTGTAATGACCTGACACAATATTAAAAATCATGTGAGTTCAATTCTAATGAGCCACAAATATGTAACTAACAGAAAATCTGAGTGCGGAAAATGCTAGTCTTTGTTCACAAATCCACAATAGGAAATCCCGATTTTCGATCATGTAGACAACCACAGAAATAACTGGCAGGCTTAATAGTATTTATCTTGGTTTTTTTTTTTTTTTTTAATCAGGTTGGGAGGACAAAATGGGAGAGGACAGGAGAGGGGATTTGTAAGCAACTTTAATGAAATAACTAGGGACTTTAGGCCATCCTGTACTACATGCTAAGGGGCAGTTTCTCAAGCACCAAGGACTCCACAAAAAAGATTGTAAATGCTATTCCCTCAATCCCACAATAGATGCAACTTTACTGATGGCACACATTTTAATGAAACAAATATGGTTCCTGCAGGGACGGAGCCAGAACGTCTTATGGGCAGGGGCCAATGGCCCAAAAAAAATTTTTGGTAGGGGCCAAGTAAGCTAAATTTTTATTTTTACCTTATATTTTTTTAATTTTTTAGATTATTTTTTTTTTCCCACCTCTTAATTTTTTTTGGGAAAAGTACACATAATCCCCTCAAACTACTACCTCATTGTCAATGTCCCCCCCAAACTACCAATTGTGTCAATGTCCCCTCCTAAACTACCAAAAACTGTCAATGTCCCCCTAATGACAAAAATACCCTTCATAAAATTATTAAAATAAAATAAAAACTAAAAAAATATTTTAAAAAATATAAAATAACAAAAAATTATACAAAAAAAAATTAAAAATTAAAAACTGGCTTTTTTTTTTTCCTTTTTTTTTGTTAAAACAAATTATTTTTGTAAGTTGCAGTTATTTTTTCGTTTGTTTTTTTTAAAAAAAAAAAAAAAATCATTCTTTTTTGTTTTTTTAATTTAATAAAAAAACTAGTTTTTCCTTTTTCTTTTTCGTTTGTTTTTTATTTTTTTTTTAAAAAATTGTTTTTATATTTTTCAGTTATTTTTTCGTTTGTTTTTTTTAAAAAAAAAAAAAAAAAAAAAAAAAAAAACTTTCTTTTTCGTTTTTTATTTAATTTGTTTTTTAAAAAAATAATTTTTTAGTTTTTATTTTTAGTTTTAGTTTTTTTTTTTTTCGAATTTATAAGGATATTTTTGCCTTATTCAAAAAAATTTAGGGTTATTTTTGTCTTTTTGTTGGTATTAAGGGGGACATTGACATTTTTTGGTAGTTTGAGGGGGGTAATTGACACAATTGGTAGTTTGGGGGGTACATTAACAATTGAGTAGTAGTTTGAGGGGGATATGTGTATTTTTCCCATTTTTTTTTTTTTTTAGGAAACTTGGGGGAGGGGCCTCCCTCCGTCCCTGGGTTCCTGAAATGTCCTTACATTCGCAGGAAATGTGAAAAGTGAAAAGGGGTGGGTCAGTTCAATCCAGGAAGCAGCAGTTAACTCAACCCAAAGCCTACGCAGAGAACAAGAAGAGAAAGAAAAAGATCACCAAAATACACAGGGAAAAAAATATTTTATAAATTATAGAAGCAATTTATAGCAGTTTATTATAGTTTCTAACTGCTAAAAAAACAGTTTTTGACTGTTAAAAAAGAAGTTAGAAAATGTAATTTCCGACGGTTGATAAAATAGTTAAATATTCAAAAATATGACTGTTAGAATAGCAGTTGCACACATCAGAAAAATATACACATAAATAATATGCTCGTGTGCGACAATGCGCAAGTGCGAAGTAAGTCTAAAGCGTCAAAGCAACACGCGTGCGTGCATGTGACGACCAGTGCTTTGCACTGGGTGACACAACTAGGATGTGTGTACTCAAAATCCAATTTAATATAAGCGCAAGATAAATGCTTATAAACCACGCAAAAAAACTCATAGCTTTTCAATGTGGGATAAATATTAATTGAAATAATAGTGGGAAAGTTGAAATATTCAAATTGGAGGGAAACTTAAATTTTTATGAAATAATTTTCAACATTAAATGTATCAAAGTGACGTCTGCTTCACATTTGAGTTCACATTCATCTCAGGATTGAGAGTCAATGCTATAAATAGTTGTAAGTTCAAGTTATTCATCTTGACGGTAGTTATAATAGAATAACAACTCACGCGGTTTGTTCAGTGTATTATAATCACAACAACATATAAATCAGAAGTCTCCACTTTATATGATCAAGATAGATCATCATGATTGATATGTTATAGTCTTATCGAATGGAATGCACAATTCCATTACTAACTATAAACAATATTCTATAAGTTACAAGGTTTATGGTTTAAAATCTTATATGTGATATTCTCATGAACACCCTTAAACCATATTCAATATAACTTAAGAAATACATATATACATACATACATACATACATACATACATATAAATAATATGCCCAATATTCTCATATAATTCAAAAAATAAACAATTTTATTTAATAAATCAAAATGTCATACAATAGAAATTGAGTTTTAGCGCATGAACCCTAACAATCTCTCAATTGCCCTTAAATCCAATTTGGCATACATCTAACACCCATTCCCTCTAAGTGAGACTTCACAAGTTTTCTGAAGCAAGGTCTTAATGAAAATGCCAGCTAGATTTTCAGCCGATTGTATCATTGCCACAACTTCATCTCCCCGAGAGACACTCTTCCTAATGAGATTATATTTGCGGCTTCTCAAGCCGCAACGTAACGAGCCTCCATGCCGGAGACAGCAATACAATATCATTGGACAATCCTCCAACTAATAGTTAATTGTATTTTTTCTAAAATTCTCTTTTAGTGCATGGTGGGTTACAATAGACAACAATTGAATGAGCAATCATGCCTTTTGCACGTAAAGTTTGGCATGTCAAGAAAGTGGTACAAATGATTAAAACAATTGAAAATGGTCTCAGAAAGAAAGCACTAAGCGTTCTTGTATTGTAGTGGTGACATATAAGCACTCCGTACGGTCAACTCAAAAGATATTGCTGCTCAATAATTGATATAATTTTGAATGAAAAATAATTTTTTTATTCTCCTATTGTTTCATTTTGAAAATCAATATTTAATTTACAAGACTAACACGTACGTGTAGGTTTTATAAATTCAATAGTTAATTTTTTTTTTAAAAAGAAAAAAAGATAAGACAAATATCTAAATTAACTAAGGAGATGTGATACATTGCCACCTCAAGATATAACTCATAATCACCTTTACCTATGTGGCAACTTTTACTTTTCCTTTTATTTTTATTTTCTTTTTTAGAAAGAAAAAATAAAAAACCCTAAAACTAGCTAGGAAACCACCTTGCCACATGGACAATGTGGTCAAGAGTTGTGTCTTAGGCCTTGGGGTGACAAAAGATAATATCTCATTTTGAATTGAACTTGTGTCAGCAACCCACAATTTTCTCTTGTCAGCAGCAGCAAGGGTGAATACCAAAATGATTTCGCAACAAGTAACAAGGTCAAAAGCAGAGTTGTATCTGTCCATACATCTCCTTTTGAAGATTAGGGTTCTCTCAAATTATTTGTATAAATTTGAAAAATATTAAGAAGGTGGTTGTGAGAGACCATTTATATAATTTACCTGACAACCCATTTATTTGATTACATAGGTCTTATAAATGATATTTTATAACCACCGACCTAAATTTTATTAAATTTAGACAAATAATTTAAAAAGATTCTTATTGCTCCATTTGAAAGTTTCTTCTAACAGTTGCATAGTCGGCCTATCATGATCACAAATGCATATTTGGTGGCATATTGCAATCGTGCATGTGATTGGGACATGAGGAATTAATTGAGAGGTGTATATTGAGAATGGCGCCAGATTGTCTTGGGATGTTTTTTTGGGAGAAGGTTCATTTATTGTCGTTTTCTGCAGATCAGTGGGAGCACTATTTACATTTCAAAGAGCAAAATCATGATCATCTTTCCTGAGTGACATATCTATTTGTTCAAAAGCCAAAACCATGTCTGAAAATATGTTACCAAAAGATCAAAGATTCTGAAAAATATGCAAGCACGATTGTTGGAAAATTATCAATTAATGCAGGAAATGAGAAACTACACTTCCAAGGCTATACATCTTTAGAACTTATTTTATCCTCCTATTTATGTGTTTGACGGATTTGACAAAGCACTTCGAAGGATACAATGAAGCCCAGATGTTATTCTATGCATATGATCAAAGGGTAATATTTATAGTAATTTTTTTGGATTAGGGTAGTGTATTATATAGATGCCAATGTTCATCTCTCCTCAATTTGGAATTAGACTTCTTCTTTTTTTATTCATTTTAATAGTCGGAGTGGGAATGGGGTGAATGGTTTGGACAAACTCATAAAGCCCATATGAATAATCCTGGAAAAGACACATGAAAAGGTTGTTCAATAGAATTAGTGTTAAGCGTGCGATGAATTGGCATGCATGTCTATGGCTTTTATAATGGAAAAGAGTCAATCCTATTGTTCACTAAGCATTGGACCCCACTAGGTTCTTGCTGGTGGCATGTGACACTTGCTAAAGCTTGAAAAATCCAAAGGATTTAGCTTTTTGGTTAAGTTATGTTTCCACATGTTATATCAACATCTAACTTGAATTTGCTAAGCGTTTATCATTCCGTAATAAATCAAAAGATTAAAAAATAATAATAAAAATAAAAATAAAAAATCTTGAATGATTTGTCCAAATCAAAAGGCACAAGTTAAACATTCAAAGCCTTTCTTCAAAATCGGAAGATGGTAAAGCTATTGCTGGCTTTGATACCAAGTTGTTACGAACCTAAGTTCGTAACAAAATAATTTAAGTTTTTAGAGGGAACCTAGACCTCACAATCAAGCTGATTTTGATTAATTCTTCTCTACCAAACTTTATTCCAAGAGATTACTAGATTACGTAGAGTTAAGGCCGGCTGGAGCCTTAGGCGGCCGCCTAAGGCCCCCAATTTAATAAGGCTCTTAATTAAAAAAATATTAATAGAGATTTATTTCTAAAAAAAAAATTAAGGCCTTAATAACCATCAATACTCTTTAATAAGGCCCAAAATAATGGTAAAAATAAAATTAAGAAAGGCTTTAAAATTTTTTTTAAAAAAAAAAAAAAAAATGTTAAGAAGATATGGAAAGTCTCAAAAGTCATGAAGACCTAATTAATTACCAACAGCAAAGTCTCTAAATTGAAGGTCAACATTCAAAGACAAAATATAATGAAAAAAAAAAAATGCTAAGAAGATATGGAAAGTCTCAAAAGTCATGAAGGCCTTAACTACCAACGGCAAAGTCTCTAAATTGAAGGCCAACACTCAAAATTGAAGGCTCCAACTTTTAAATAATCAAAAAAAAAAAAAAAAAAGTGAAAAAAAAATCCTAAGAAGATGGAAAGACTACAAGTTTCCATTTCAAAATACTCTTTATAAGTTTCCGTTTTTTATCTCAATTTTCCTATTCAAGTCTTATTTGAATTTAAGTTTTTCTCTTAGTCTCCATTTTCATTATTTCTCAATAACTTACTATTGAATTCCTTAAAATCATTCCATATCTAATCGGTCATAAAAAAATAAATAAATAAACAAAAAACAAAAACAAAAACAAAAACAAAACAAACAAACAAAAGAACAAAAAGTTAGTTACCAAAACTCAATCAATTAACAGCATTAATTTTTTTATTCGATTTTATGAAATATTCTTACACTAGTTTGTCTTTCCTTGTGCAGGTTAAAAGTGTTAGATAATCCTATCAGAAAAATTAAAGAGAATTCAACCTTTGACAAATTAGGTTTTATCTTTCTATTTTTTAAATTTATTTTATTCTAGTCATAATATATAAATCGTGTTTATTTAATTTGTAAACACTTTTAGTTATAGATGTCTACTAGAAAATATGCTTTTGGATATGGAAAAAAAAAAAAAAATGGGAGAAAAATTTAATTGAATCTCAAAAAGGATCTTCAAAAAAATTTGTTATTAGCAATAAACAAAATATAAATTATTATTAGTTGAAAAACCCATAAATGAACTAGAAATTCATGAAAAAGAGTTAGAGATGACATCGAAAATAATGATATTGATGTTCAATTAAGTAATTCAACAATTCTTGATGAAGAAGTTTAGGAAAATTTAGAAGAAAATAAAAATATTAATGACTAGAAAAATCTTAGTGCTAAGCTTAAAAGCCATGAAACAACCAATAAACATATTACTAACATGAATGCTTGGGTTGATTTAGAAATGAGATTGTCAAAAAAATAAAACAATTGATAAAAATGTCCAAAAACAAATTAACAAAGAGAAAGATCATTGGAAAAAAGTATTATTAAGAATTATTGTTGTAATAAAGAATCTTAGTAAAAATAATTTGGCATTTTGAGGAAATAATGAAAAGATTTACCAAGAAAAATAATGGAAATTTTTTAAGTCTAATTGAAATGATAGCAGAATTTGATCCAGTAATGCAAGAACATATTCTGCATATTAAAGATGGTGAAATCATAATCATTATTTTGGACATAATGTACAAAATGAATTGATACATTTGTTAGCAACTGAAATTAAAAATAATATTATTAAAAAAATTAAAGATGCAAAATAGTTTTCAATTATGCTTGATTGTACCCCTGATGCAAGTCATCAAGAACAAATATCTCTCATACTAAGATGTGTTGATATTTCAACAAATACAATCAAAATAGATGAACATTTTATAGAATTTATAAAAGTAGATGATACTACTGGAAAATGTATTTTTAATGAAACTATAAACGTAATTAAAAATCTTGAACTCGATACTAATGATATCCGAGGTCAAGGATACGATAATGGGTCTAATATGAAAGGAAAAGAACGATGGGTGCAAAAAAGACTTCTTAATATTAATCCTAAAGCGTTTTTCACGCCATGTGTTAAGCGATATATATTCGTTCTTTGTTTTCTTCATCTACAAAACTATGGAAAATTTTACTAGATTAATTTTCGGGCTTAACTCTTAAGCCTCTCTCACAAGCACGTTGGGAAACTAGGATTGAAAGTGTTAAAGCCATAAAATTTCAAACCTCGCAAATTAGAGATGCTTTGTTGCAATTAGCAAAAGCAAGTGAAGATTCTAAAACAAAAAAAGTGAAGTTAATTGTTTAGCAACCAATGAGAATTAAAGTTTTGAATTCTTATTAAGCATGACTATTTGGTATGATATATTATTTGTCGTTAATACTGTTAGTAAAAATTTACAATCAAAAGACAAACATATTGATGTTGCTATAGATCAATTAAAAGGTCTTATTTCTTATTTTAAAAGAAAACAGATTTTCATCTACTATGATTTCATCTAAAGAGATTGCAACTAAAATGGAAATAGAACATGTATTTCATGAAAAACGTATAATTCGTAAAACAATTTGATGAGATTGCCAATGACGATACAACACAATCTGCTAAAGAATCTTTTGGAATTGATTACTTCTTATATAGTAGATCAAGCTATTTCTTCAATTTAGAGTAGGTTTGAACAATTTCAAACATACGAAAATATTTTTGGTTTTTTATTTAATTTTAAGAAATTAAAATTACTAGACAATGATAGTTTGCAACCCAAAAAAAAAAGGTCTTAATCTTGAAGGTTTTCTAAAACATGATATCTATTATGATATTGATGGCTTAGATTTATTTTCAAAACTAAAAGTTTTAACATAAATTTTACAAATAGAAGAAAATGCTCCAATTGACACATTCAATTATATAAAAATACTTGATTCTTTTCCTAATGCAAGTATCGCTTATAAAATCCTATTGACAATACATTTTACAGTTGCTTCTGCCAAAAAAAGTTTTTCAAAATTAAAATTAATAAAATCCTACCTAATATCAGCAATGGCATAAGAAAGATTAAATGGATTAGCCATATTATCAATTGAAAATGAAATGTTAAAAAAACTTGAATAGAAGAACTTAATAAGTAATTTTGCATCCCAAAAAGTAAGAAGAATGAATTTTAAATAAAAGTATAATTTTAAATTAATTAATATTTAATTCAAATAAAAGGCCTCACTTAAACTCTCGCCTAAGGCTCCAAAATATATCGAGCCGGCCCTGCGTAGAGTAGGACTCTTGCTTGCACGGAAAGAAAGACTATTATGGGAAGAAGACTAACACAGACCTATTACCTTTATGTGGAAACAAAGACTAACAAGAAAATAACAATCACATGGAAAGAAATAATTCGAATCCCCCCCATCACCTCTCCATGTCCATTGGGGGTGATTCGAGAGTAATTCTACATGTACATTAAGTGTCCATCAAGTGTTCATAAAAAATGAGGCGGCTTTTAAAATCACTATTGGGCGTGTGATTGATCAAATGATGATTTTAAAAGCCACCTCATTTTTTGATAGACACTTAATATACATGTAGAATTACTCGTAATTCGACCACCCCTCAATTTTTTTATGAAATAAAATTTCCATTTTTGATTAACTGAACCACTTCCGATGTTCATGGAGATGGTTTAGCCACTCTCAAATGTCACAAGCCTTATGTTAGTGAGAGATATGTGAAAGGCTAGGAGGAAGGAAGACGAAGGAGCAGGTCTTGAGTAGTGGAGTGACGCATTGGGCAGAGGAGTGGTTGAAGAGGTATTCATTGCCTTGGACAGTGGAGTGACGCATCCAGGAGTGCATGCTAGCTGGCAAGGTGAAGATAACAATAACGTGACGTGACAGAGCTTTATTGGTTAGCAGGATTACGATTTATCTAGGGGAATAACTTCTGTCCGGTCGTGGCAGAAAGGTTGGGAGTTTTGCCCACCAATAAAACTGGACACGTCGACTCAAAATAAAAAAATGGATCTCGCTTCTCCATTCGCAACTCTCCCTTCGGCCCTTCTAAAATCCCTCCCCACAGCAGAATATCACAATACAGCCTGAGGAAAAAACACGAAATCCACCGGAAACCCACCGAAAATCCAGCAGAATATCCCCTGTTTTTCTATCGTCACAGGAACCCAGCGGTCATCCCCTTTCCCTCTTCGGTTTGCTGCAACACGAGACACCAAGAGAGACAGAAAGAGAACGAGAGAGAGAGGCTAGGCCGAGATAGAAGCGGCGCACAATGGTGACGATGGTGAAGCTATTGGAAGCAAGAAAAGTTAAGTATCAAGCTTCTCTTTACAATTTAGTTGTACCCACTACTTATAACCCACAAAAATCATGTTAATTTGGTACGATTTTCTTAGGTTTAATTTATGTCCACATTTTGGGGCTTTTGTTCTTGTGGTTGTTGACTCAGCTTGGGTTCGATTTTGATGGTGATTTGGTTTGGGTTGGAGGCTCTGGTGGGTAGAGAATGTTTATTGGAGTTGTTTTCCCCTGTTTCTGTAAGTGATGGCCGAATGGGGTTGTAGGCCGATTTTAGGGTATAGTTTCGTATGATATTGGGTATGTGGAATTCTGATTGATACTTTGGCTTTGATTTTGGTGGCTGAGTGGTTGTTGACTGTGGGTTGAACTAGGTTGATTTTATGGAGAAATTTATGGGTTGTGTTGGCTTGACCGAAAATGGTGTGGGGAAGATTTTCATCTGGTATTAATTTCTTGATTGTTTTGAGCTCTTACCAAATGAGTGTTTAATATTTTGGAGTGAATTGTTGAAGGTGGGAGCTCTAGCCGTGTGGGTTGTTAATGGGTTTTTTCTTGGTGTTGTTGAATCTGTTGGGGCATCCTTGGCTGGAATTGTTTTGAAGGTGGTTTTTGGTTGAACTCTTGTATTATGGCTGAATGGATGGAGATAGATTTTTTCTCCTCCTAGCCATGTAGGTATCTTGTGGTGATTTGGAGCATATATTGAATAGGTTAATATTGTTTTGATAATGATTGCCAATTGGGTGTTTTGATTGAGAGTTTGTGCTTGTTTTGGGAATATGGTATTATGATGGTTTAGTGTTTTGAATATTGGAGTTTGGTCCATTGATGGCCGTGGGTGTATGTGTGTTGCTTTAAGAGATTTTGGGTTGTGCTTGTGTTAGGTTTCTATTGGCTTTTAATTTGAAGATATGAGAGTGGCTTGATGAGGAATTGATTTTGATATTTAAAGGTGGATTGCAGATTGATTATTGGAGTATAGTATCTAATAACCGTTTTTTTTAGCCTAATTTCTAATTAAGAGCCCCTTCTATACCAGATTTGGGTAAGAACAACATTACTCTCTTTTTTAACTGGTAAGAATTTATGAGCACATATTTGAATTAGACTTTTAACCAGATATGTTTGGTGTTTGTAGAGGACGTTTGGAAAGGACTTTGGAAAGGACTCGGGTTGAACTCCAAGACCCTGGAGATTCAGTGCTTTTGTTGGAGGTTCAAGCAGATCTTCAAAAGGTTAGCTTCTTTAATTTTCCATTTAGAAAAACTCTCATTTTCTTCTTGTGCTTTTAACTGTCGTTTCTGATGGATATTGTTTTGGAATTTAGAAAGAGAAGAAGCTGAGAGATCTTGAGGAGTGGACGTTGCATGTTAAAGAGGTTCCAAAAGTGTCAAGAAGACGGCATAGATCACCATTTCTTATTCTCTCAAGTCGACGTGAAATTAGCGTCGAGGGTCTTAAACATGTCTAGGATTACATCCGACCAACTAGTTTGGTGTCGCAGTAAATTAAGTCAGATTGGTTTTGTGAACAAAAAGATGCATGTAGAACCATCCTTCTTGCTTTTTCCATGTTGACAGCATTAGCTTTGTCACGGCACACATGTACATAATAGATATTAGATAGAGATCTCAAATTTCTTTGAAGACAATTGTATCCTCAGACAACTTTTTTGCATGAAATTTTTCTTCTTATGGAAAGTTTTCCTTTTGAAACAAAAAAGAGGAATTGGTGCAACACTGTATGATATGATTCATTTCTCAGTAATTGTAGGTGTAGACAGATTACAAACCACTGCAACAGTAAAAAGATGGTTGATTCGGTGGGATAAACATTCAGCCCCGCATGTATTACACGAATATTAGTCCTGGAAAACTAAGGCACCCCACTCATGCATGACAAAAGGGGTCCAATTGATCCCCACCACTGCCCATATATTTTTCCTGCAAAAGTTCTATTCGCTGCACTAATTTCAACCAATAACTCATTTTGATTTATTTGGCAAATTGCACCATAATTGGACTCGTGGAGAAAAATATGTAACAATGGAACAAATAGGATTCTACAGATTGTAGTGCACAAGTTGATCCACCAAAATCAACAGCAAAAAACCTCATATCATGGACAAATAAACAAATAAAGTTGGAAATCACAATTTTAGTGCATTAATAACTTCCCAAAATACTAATTAGTTGTAGCCATATACAAAAGCATCTGATAACTAAAAAACCAATCACACATAGCCACATGCAACCATATCTTGTGCATTACAATCTTACAAAAAAAGACAACACCACACAAAGATTAGCAACTTCAAGGATGTCCATAGGAGTCTAAATTTGATTGAAGCGCCTTCCCAGCTACACCTTGCCCTTCCTCAAGATGATGTTCCAAACATGCATGTACAAAACTTTCCATTGTATGTTGTTCTCCATGATAGAAAAAGAAAACACCTGAAAGGCATAAAAGAAAAAAAGTTCATGAGGCTTTCATAATAATTGAATGCTTTGAAATAAAACTAGTTACAATTGAGAAACTTAAACCATCAACTAATGCAGGTGTGCTTGAGCATCATTAAAGGTAACAAAGAGTCTCCTCATTACTAATTATAGGATATGTTTTCTTCATATGCCGATTGATTTATATAACAAATGTTCATAACTAAAAAATCAATCACAGATTGTGCATTACAATCTTACAAAAAACACCACACCACACAACGATTACCAACTTCAAGCATTTTCATAGGCGTCGATGTTGTCTGCACCAATATCAATTGTAGTAGATAAACATACAGGATCTTGAGACATGGCAAATGTATTTGCAGAGGGATACTCCATAGTTGGCAAAGAGCACTGTAAATTATTGACAAATAACAAAAATTAGGTAATGGAAAAAAATTTATTTAATAGAGGATATGTTATAATAAAAATTTACCTTTACTAAACTTTGTTCATCTATCAACCCCAAATAAGCTGGCCTCATATTGGTATTCACAATATTCCTATAGAAAAGAAGATTTTAATACGAATTAAATCAAAATGCATGTTAATGTAAATTATTGTAAATAAATAAAAAATGTATAAGAATACCTTGTTTGCTTATGTGAAGGGCAATTAGTTCTCACATGCCTTGTTTTCTTGCAAATGGAACATGTCCTTTTCGTCATTGCTTGCTTTTCTTTTGGATTTTTTTGTCTCACAGATTTGGGTGCTCCTTTACATCGAACATGTAGAGGATCTTGCAAAGTGAATGTAAGGTTTGATAGTACTTGGTTGTTTAACACAAGATCTTCGGCATTTCCTTCATTAGCATCATTTATATCTTTATCACTGCCATCATCCATCATCAAAAGCTCGTGATGAAGCTTTTGTAAACCAATGCCAAGATGTTCATATTTTCTTTTTGATTGGCACCCCACTTCGACAACTTCATAAAATTGCAACATCAAGCTATTTCTCATCAAGGTGGAAGGATTTTGTGTTTCTACTTGTATATCATCACTAGATATGCCATGTATAATGCGACTCTTGGCATTGATCGTCCATCTCTCTAGAACATAATGTTGGGGAATAGTGTCCACCAAAGACTTTTTCAAAAAAATTTGAAGAATGTGCGCACACAAAATTCCAACAAATTCAAACTTATGACATGTACAAGTAGCTTTCTTCTCAAGAACTTCAAATGAAACTTCATAAAATGGACTTTCTCTCCCATGAAGAGTCACCCTATATATCTTCATCCCTCCTTCTTCCCGATGTTTAGATGATTTGAAATTTTGACTGTTAAATAACTCTTCTTGAAACATCAAAAAAGACTCTCTTGTGTAAACCTTTGCTGCCTCTACTTCCATCTTGTAACATGTTTTTAAAATCGGTCTAGAAGTTTTTGTCTTCACATCTTTTTGTTTCTCTTTAAAATAACGTGCATCCAAGGCTTTTTCATAGTGATAGACAAATTCACTCACCATTGTGCTCGAACGGACATAATCTTTAAAAAACTTATTCATACTCTCACTACGTTGAGTTGTAGACATGCCAGCACAAAATGTGGTTCGCAAGTAAGCCGGCACCCACTTTTCACGCCGCATATAGAGTTTTTTCAACCAATCATTCTCTACCAACTCATACTTGCCTACAATTTCACTCCATTCCGTCTCAAACTCTTCAATTGTGATTGTGCTATGAATACAATGCTGGAAATCTCTTTGAAAAGACGGATATTTATTATATATATGAGCCAAATGTTCTGGAACTTTTTGTAAAATATGCCACAAACACAATCTATGAGTGACATTTGGTAATACCTCTGCAATTGCCTTACCCATGGCCTTGTCATCATCTGTGGTAATTGTAGAAGGAGCACGTCCAAGCATTGCCTCAAGCCATGTTTTCAACAACCATGTATAAGATTCAGCCGTTTCATTTACAAGCAAAGCACATCCAAACATCACAGATTGGTGATGATGGTTAACTCCAGTAAAGGGAACAAAAGGCATCTTATAACAATTTGTCAAGTAAGTCGCATCAAAAGTAACAACATCTCCAAAATATTGGTATGCAGCTCGTGATCTAGCATCTGCCCAAAAACAATTGCCCATGCATCCATTTTCATCCACTTGGATTGCGTAAACAAAACCTGGATTTTGGGATTGTCTCTCAAGAAAATAATTGTACATTTTTTGTGCATCTCCCTCTTCAAAACGAAATCTTCTTCTATTGCTCACATAATTTTCAACATCTTTAGAAATGCAACCAACATTATAGTCGCCACCTGATTCTTTACTCAACACTGACATTATCTTCCTTGGGGGTACACCAGACTCATTGAGAGTATCTATAAGATTTTTTTGGGCACGTGTTACCACTCTATGTCCACGAAGTAAACTTGTACTTCTAGGAGAAAGGAGCTCATGATTATGTTCACTTATGAACTTACATACAGTCCATTTTAACCCCACTTTCTTTAAACCCATAATTGCTTTGCATCCTATCCTTGTTTCGGCAGGCTCTGAATTTATATAGATTTTCTTTTGACAACTTTGATGACGAAATCCTTCTCTTGAACAAACATATTCTATCCCAATTAATGACTTATCTTTCGATAGTCGAGAATGATTTTTTCGAATGCTAAAACCTATTCGCCTTGCGTAAGCATTATAACATGCATGAGCATCTTCTAATTCATCAAATTCCATACTAAGACATGGTTCCCTCGGACCATTAAATGAAGAAAGGCGGACAATTGGTTGCTTCAAATCATTTTGATCTTCTACCATTTCATTCTCAGCATGTCTATCTTCTACCATTTCATTCTCAGCATGTCTATCTTCTACCATTTCATTCTCAGCATGACTATTAGGACTCATTTTAGCGATCCTACAAGAAGATAACAATATTCTTCAAGTATAAATACTGAAATATTTAAACACAAACACAACTTTAAACTAGAATTATTGGGTCATGTTCTAGCATCACATCCAACATTTTTTTTTTTTAGTGAATGAAAGCTTTATTGACAGCAACTATATAACACAAAATGTTTGTGTTATAAAAAAATTAACACAATAGGTTAATTGACAGCAACTATATAACACAAAATGTTTGTGTTAAAAAAAAAATTAACACAATAGGTTATAAATTTCTACATGTGCTTTCTTGTATTTGGCATTCCCTACATCAAACGTTGTTAAACAACACAATCTGCAGCATCCTCTAAATTAATTGCAAGATGAATTAGCACTCTAAATTTAATTGCAAGATGAATTAGCATCCTCTAATTTAAAAACTACCAATTTCCTCTCATTTTTAGACACTGATACATGAAATACATGTACAAAAGAGAATGCCACATGAATAAGGACCATATTTTCCGGTTGTAAGCAACCAAACAGGGCATTGATAGAAAATAAATAAGGAACCAAGCAACCAATATTTTTGACATGTGATAGAAGTTTTGACGGTGATATTTTTGGACCATATTTTTGCCAGTGATAGAAGTTTCTCCCAATACAAAATAAGGAACCAAGCAACCAAGCACAACTCATCTAACCTCGAGTGCAATTTCTGGAGTTCAACAGATGGTGATTTGGGGTGGACGGGCTGATTTGGTGCGGACGGGCTGATTTGGGGAGGACGGAAGGATTTGGGGCCAACGGACAGATGAGCGGGCTGCGTGGTTTAGTCCAGGCGGACGTACAGTTACTTGGGGATTTGGGACGGCGGACGAACGGACAGATTTGGGCCGCCAGGCGGACGGAAGGATTTGGGGGAGGACGGACGGACGAGCGGGCTGCGTGGTTCAGTCCAGCGGACGTGCAGTGATTAGGGAAGGACCGGAGGGCCGGCTGACGGGTGGACGACGGACGGCTGACGGGTGGACGACGGACGGCTGACCGGCGGACGTGATTTGGGCAGTGGGGTTTGTCTCTTTTGTTGGAATCGTGAGGCTTAGGAGAATCATAACGCAGAAGAGAGATGGGAGGGATTAGCTAATTCAGTATCATTTTAATTTTTTGCTTTTTGCTAACGTGTCAGGTGCTTATTGGCTGGTAGAAAACCACTGGTTTTTGCCTCTGCCGTATAGAAGGGGCACTCTTTATCTAGTCAACAAAGGCTACAAGCAGGAGGAGTCATGGACATTACTCAAGCACCTTAAATCTCATGCGCTCATCCCTTGGTTGTGCACGAGAGACTTCAATGAAATTATGGATCACTCTGAGAAGGAGGGTGCTGCAATCTAACAGAAAAGCCAAATGGACAGTTTCCGCACAGCTTTGGAGGAGTGTCAACTCTGCGACTTGGGGTATACTGGACCCAAAATTACTTGGAGCAACAGATGAAAGGATGCCACTTTTACAAAAGAACGTTTGGACCGTGCCGTCGCAAACAAGGAGTGGTGTGCACGGTTCCAAGTTGTCTTTGACACGATTCTGGTAGCACGCACCTCTGATCATAACCATGTCTCTGTACTGTTCAGTGAACAACCTTCCGAGTGACAGTCTTATAAAAGAGGGTTTAAGTTTGAGGATAGTTGGAACACTGATGAGGAGTGCCAGAAAATTATAAAAGCAGCCTGGGACAATGATATTCTAGGAGATGAATCCATGGTGGCAGTCGAACGAAGACTCTTGACCTTCCAACAAGAAATGTCCCACTGGAGTTGGCGGAAATTTGGCAATGCAGAGGAACAACTAAAGAAGAAAACAAAGTAGCTAGAGGAGCTCCAACGCCGAGAGGGCCCGACTCTTGCAAAGGCTATATCAAAGCTCCAATCTGAGATTGATGGTATTCTGGAACAGAAAGATATCAAGTGGAAACAGAGGGCAAAACAAAACTGGTATCGAGACGGGGATCGGAATACGCAATACTTCCATGCCTGGGCTAATCACCATAATAAAATCAATGGCATCCAGAAAATATGTGACGACAACGAGCGTGCTTGGACAAAGAAAGAAATCATTAGAGCTTTTATTGGCTACTATGACAACCTTTTTACATCTCAAGGACCAGATGGGGTGGACCGGTGGAGGACAGTCTGTGCCATTTGGAGAGACGAGTCACGAGAGACATGAATGACAGTCTACTAAGACCATTCACGGAAGCTGAGGTCAATTTCGCCCTATCCCAAATGCACCCACTAAAGTCCCTTGGCTCGGATGAATTTGTAGCATGTTTTTACCATAAATCTTGGGCTACTGTAGGTAAGGTGGTTAGTCATGCAGTTCTTCACTACCTAAATGGGGGACCTTTCGATATTACTATCAATTCCACCAACATAGTGCTCATCCCAAAAGTCTTCTTTCCCTATCAGTTGACAGATTACAAGCCCATTATCTTATATAATGTGCTATATAAACTTATAGCCAAGGTGCTTGTGAATCGGCTCAAGTTGGTGCTGCCTCATGTCATCTCCCGAGAGCAAAGTGCTTTTATCCTGGGGAGGCTTATCACTGACAACATCTTGGTAGCCTTAGAGACATTACATACAATGGATACCAAATTGAAGGGAAAGGAACAAACTTATGCAAGTGGGCATTATTGCTCTAGATCATAATGGTCATGTGTGGGCTTCTATGTGTACTACCAAACCTTATGTTTCAAATCCAACAATGGCAGAAGCTCTCGCAGCACAGCTAGGCGTGGAACTTTGTTGCAAACTTGAGCTACAATCTTGTTGGAAGGCGATGCTAAGGAGATAGTTCTTGCTTTGGAAACTGGAGGAGATTCTTCAAGTCGGTATGGAAGCATAGTTCCTGATGCTCGACACCTCCTAACAACCTTTCAATGTTGGGCAGTCAATTTTGTAACGAAGGATGGGAATGGTGCCGCGCAGAAGCTTGCGAGAGTGGCTATTTTACAACGCCTACACCAAGTCTAGATTGAGTCATATTTAAGCTATATTGCGGCAGTTGTAATTGCAGAACAAGAGTCTATTTCCACTGATTTATAAGATTTGAGATTACAAAAAAAAAAAAAAATCAACAACAACGAATATTACTCGACTAGTAGTTACTATATTATATATACACTAACTAGTTAGATAATTTATAAACTAACATATTATCTAATTAATTAATATATACTAAATAAATATAATTAACTATAGGTTATTGAATATTTATATGTATATTATTATATATGTGTGTGTGTGTGTGTGTGTGTGTGTGTGTGTGTTATATTATCATTAACATACTAACACATGAACTAAGTTAATATATATATTACTAATTATTAAGGCTTATTAAGTTAACTATAGCCTAGAGGTTACTTTGATAATATATATATATATAGTTTACTTAATATTTGTATGTATATTATATATATGAATGATTACTAACAAAAATTTATTCAATGAAAAAATATTTAATGCTTTAATTACACTCGATATTCGTTAATTAAGGCTCCTAATTATGGTAAATAAGTAATTAGAAAAGGCATTAATATCATCTGATTCCCTTAAAAACTCAATTCATAGCATTAAAAATTGATTCTCCAAGTCCCAACGTTTCATTCTTGAAAAAAGGCTTAAAAAATCAATAACATTAAATAAAAGAGTCAAACCATATTAATTCATCGAGCAGTGCTATGCTGAAGCAAAATTTCATCCGGAAATTTTGCTTAAGTATGGCAATCTTGTAAATATTATTATTTACAAGATTACCATGCTCAAGCAAAATTTTCGGATGAAATCCGGAAACTTTGCTTCAGCCAAGTATTACCCTAATTCATCCACTCTTAAATATTGAATTAAATCTTAAGAACATGAATGTTCAATTTTTAAAACAAGGCAAAGAAAGTAAACGAATTAAAAATTGATTAGGGTCACATTCCATTCTTGAAACAAGGCAAAGAAATATGATTTTTTATTATTATTATTATTCTTGAAACAAGGCTTAAAAAATGGATAGCATTAAATAAAAGAATCAATCGATACTAAATCCATTCTTAAATTATTGGATTAAATCCTAAGAATATGAATGTCCAATTCTTTTTTTTGAACAAAAGATCGTATTTCATTGATCAAAAATCACGAGCATAAAGCTCTTACATAGCAAAGCATAAAGCTCTACAAAATCATAGTCATAGATACAAACAAAATTCTTACAATAAAGTCTTATCTATGACTTTCATTTTCCGCTAACCTATGTACAAAAATAGTTAAAGAGCATATATGCCCCGAGTAGACTAGATATAAGACAATGGTAGCCAAATATCCTAGAAAAAATTATTAGGACTGTGAGAGATAACCTATCACACCAAACTATCCAGGCCGTGAGAGATAACCCCTCACACCTAATTAACATTCATTTCATAGATCGCCAAGAGGGCAGATTTAAAGAAAAGAAAACTCTTATTCAAAGCAAAAACACAACCAGCAAACAGCAGCAGCGGCTACGGAGGAGATGAATGGCATAGCACGGAGGTAGATGGACAGATGCACAACGGAGAGGCAAAAATTGCTGATCCATTTTTAAATATTGGATTAAATCCTAAGAAGACGAATGTTCAATTCTTGAAACAAGGTAAAGAAATGAACAAATTAAAAATTGATTAGGGCCACATTCCATTCTTGAAACAAGGCAAAGAAATATGATTTTTTTTCATTCTTGAAATAAGGCTTAAAAAAAGGAAAAGTACGTTTTACTCCTGGAAGTATCCACCAATTTGTGTTTTGGCGTCCAATGTTCAAAAATTGACAATAGACCCCCCCAATCTAGCCAAATTTGGTAAATAGTACATTCCGTCCATGTTGTTTGTCTCTTTGGACAAAAACGAGCCACATGAAAGTACCAATTTTGCCCCTCCCATTCAAAGCTAAAGCCGCCATTTCTCTCCTCAAAATTGTGATGCAATCAAATAGTAAAAGAACAAAGGAAAAGGATATGGGCTATTTCAAGAGAGTCGTGATCTCCAATAGCTACTTTGAGAGAACAGTGACCTCCAAGACACCAAAATATGTTCTAGGGTTTTTGATAATATTCAGCGTGATATTTTATTCATTAGGATTACACTTATATAGAAGATGGCTAGGTCATAAGACATAATCATTGGGTCTGGCAGTCAGTACATCATGCAGGAAAATTAACTATGAAGAAAATAAACTAGTAGAAATACATTTCTTATTAGCTAAAACATATAGGGAAATAAAAAAATGGAGATTCTACTCCTAATTCACTGCTATCTTGGAGATCCGGTACTGCCACGTAAGCCCTAAAATTCTGATCGTATCATCCCTCCCCCTAACAACTTCCTTGTCCTCAAAGAAGAATTCTGATTTTGCAAAAATCATTCCCTGCCCTTCCAACCTTAAGGCACGTCTCGAATTTTTAACATTGTGGCTATATATGTGGTTGTTGTACTTGTTGAGAAGCGAACTTCTTTTTCAAATAGGTATATGATTGACCAACTTCTTGTTACTATTTCACTTCAAATATTTGATTATTTATCACACTTTTCCGAATAGATATTTCTATTTCGTATTCAATTTTTGTTGCATGGTGAATTGCATTTCTAGATACTTCAATTGTTGTGGAATTTATGATAATATATTTGTTTTTTTTTCTTTTTTCTTTTTTGTATGATGAATGCTCCCCGTATGATAAATTTTTGTTTTTATGAATGGTTTCATATATATGTTTGTTTTCCCTTTGATCGAGTGTTGGCAAAAAAATATAATAAAAGAAATGAAAAATAATATTTAAAAGCAAATAGATAGAAGAATAGAGGATCTATTAGAGTATGTAGTGAAAAAACAATAGCTAAAATATAAGGTTGTTTTCACTAGCTAAATTAACTACTATTGTTGGAAATGCTCTTTAGACTGTAATGGTAGCTGGAGACTGATGTCTCTTGAAGTAGATCATTTGATTGTAATTCTCAGTCATTCAATACACATTCACTTCTTCTATTCCATAATTCCATACAATAGTTCTTACAAATCAGTTCTAAAACACTGAATCTGTGGCCGGTGTGTTACACCAAATATGCTAAGAGAGGTGGCCGAACCACTCCCAATTGCCATGGGGTTGGTTTGGCCACCCTCATTTAGCACATCGACAGATTCTATTAACTTTTCTAACGGCATGGACTGATTTGTTCTTTTTTACTTACCCTAGGGAGTGATTGATAATTTTGAAAACTTAAGGAACTATTTACCAAAACTCCACACCACATAGACCAAAAATGTATTTATCCCTTTTATTAAATGTTTTTGTTGCTCTCTTTCTCATTTTTATATATTTCCTCTGCGTTCAAGAGAGAAAGATGGCCTTGAACCTAGTGGATTCAGGGCATGACATCTATAGAAGGGTGTAACACTAGAAACTATATTTTTATTTTATAACTATTCCAAAAACACTACTGACGTGACAATCTCAACCAACCCTTAACATCGGTCCTTATTCAAAAAATAAATAAAATTAAATAATTAGTTAAGACTGTCACGTGAGCACTGTAGAATAAAAGTGTAGTTTTTAGCATTTCTATTTTCTTATAAAGGATGTATACTGTTCAATTCGATGACTTGTTTCCTGGGAAGAGCAATCCAAGACAAAAATCTCACCATATGATCCATTTACGACTTGCAGATATGGTTCTTGGACTCTTTCTCTCCTAAAGCATGATTGTCGCTTCAGTTCTTCCCCTGCACTTCACACTTGCACTTCATCAGTTTTTTCCTTGCTAGAAAAGCGTTAGGCAATGAATATGTGTGCCTACCCATTGTAAACAATTCATTGGGACCTTGCCTGGAGAGAAGAGTTCATTCAAATTCAGAAAAAGAAAATGGATAGTAGAGGAACAAATGAGAGAAACCAAGTCGAGATCAATCGAATTTGAAAAAATATTTTTTAAAAAATAAATAAAGAGAATCAATCAAAAAAAAAAATTAAAAAAAAAAAAAAAAGAAAAAGAAAAAAAGAAAAAAGAAAAAAGTTAGAAGGGAATCAATGAAGCAGAAAAGAGAGACTCCAAGGAAGAACAAAGTAAATTTAATAAATTCGAGCAAAACAATCATAGTAACTCGAGAAATATTGAAGACTCGTAAGAGATTGGTGAAGATTTAAGGAGGATCAAAGAAATCATTCCAGATTGGAGCAAGTTCATGACAATCCAAGGCAAATTAAAGAGAAATACAGCAATGCTCCAGAAAATGCTGTAGGCGCACATCAGCACACACCTACTATTAGCTGCTGGAAGAAAATCTCTTCCTGATAGATTCTATAACCAAATCTTTTCATGGTAAAGAAAAACAAACACATTTATAGAGAATATGTGCAAGCTGCGATTGAACATCAATCCTTAACAAAGAAAATTATGGAATCAAGCCATAAAACATTAGATGCATACAATGCAAATAGCAGAATCGATATAAATCTTATCTGAGTCCTCATTTATAATCCTAAATAAACCGAAGTTCAAATGGAAACAAACTGACCAAAGCGAACCTGCATGTATGTTTCTTTACCAAAACTGAAAACATTCAAAGAATAGTAATTCAGTTCATTACTTAAGGAAGAGAAAAGAAGTGTAATTGAAGATTTTAAGATCAATGAGCTTTTAGAGAAGAATTATGGGCATCTGGGCATGGATTTATTGAAATGAGTAGGGGGAATCACATTGTTCTAAGAGAGCCATGAGTTCCCACACATAATTTTTCCAAAGAACATATGCTTCTGTTTGAGTGGTCGCTCATCATCGATTGGAAAAGTTTCATATATCATTGAGTTTGTTTTGCCCATAGAAAGCATGTTCAACACATGGTGTACAGAAAATTTGAAAGATTTCTGACAAGAAAGTTTCCCAGAAGAACCAAAAAGATATATAGCAAAACCATTAAGTACTCTGCAAAAAACATTAAATAAAAAAGATCCCCATCTAAGCATAGACAAGGATAGATAACCATTTTGATAAAAACAGGATTAAAAAAAAAAAAAAAAAAAAACAAAGCAATTGATAGTATATTCATTCACCTCTCTGAGCTTTTAAATCCCAACACAATGCTTTGACATACCTATTCTTTCCAGGAATGTCAATTCCAATATTTCTCCAGGCTGAAAAGTAAGAATCAGAACACTTGGTTAATTGAGGGTGGCAATGATGGAAAGAAAAAGGCTAAATAAACATTACAATTCTTGTTACACTCACTTCAGGCCATAAGCAAAATAAATTTCAGCTGCATCGACAAACTTTCCCCTCAAGGAAAACATAGAAAAGATGCAACCAGTCAAAATAAAAAGTAAAGCTCAATTGACTAAACCATGCTCCTATTTGAGTGCTTTAGAGTTGAGGATTTTTTCTTTCTTTTCTTATTTAAACTGATGCACCCTCCCAAGGCAATTATTCTCTTTTTCTCAGGGAAGCTTGCAAATAATAAGATTTCATATAATATGGTTCAAAATGGCATCAAAGCATTTCACGGAGCATGAAACAATCATTGCCATTATGAATTAGAAAAAAGAAAAAAAGGAAAGGGAAAGGAAAAAAGAAAAAAGGGACAGGAAGATTAACTCAAGCAAGTCAACAACTTCCATGGAAAACAAAGCATAGAGACAGGCAGACACACACACACACAGAGCACAAGTAACAACAAACAAGCAGCAAGATGTCCAAAAAATATTATGCAGATTAGGGACATGTAATATCACTAACAACTTGTCTATTTAATAGAAGAGCTAAACAAAATTGTTGTCAAAGCTGCAATCACAAATCTTAATGGAGTCCAAAAAATCCAAGACAAAACTAATAAACCAGGAATACTGAGCTTGGCACTGCAATTCTGCAAGTAACAAGTTGCAATGTTCCCCAAAGTAAATGGATACAGCCAGATAAGATCAAGAGCGAATTTCAGGAGTTGCAGCTCTCTCTCTTTCTCTCCACTTGAAAGGCCAATGGCACCTGGGGTAACACAGACAACAGAATAAGATATAGCTGGCCAGCTGTAGTGAAAGACAAATTTAATGGGCAGTGTAACTTCCATTCTCAAGTTAATTGGATGATTGGTCCACACAAAACAGTGGTTTCTTTAAGAATTTTTATGACATCATAGCATAAAAGGTATCTTAATACGATGGATGAAATCACAGTCACAGGCTCAAGGGAATATTCTAATTTCCATATGTTCAATATTCCCATTATTTTTGAACAACTAAAATTCCTACTAGAAGTGGTTGAACTTTCTTCAGAGGAATTGCAATGTTTACAATTTGCCATGGCTTTATCTTTCAGATAAATGTAAAAAGCCACAGAGAGAAACTGAAGATCAGAAACATGTTCACTGCCGGCATAAAACTTGGCCAATGTGCACTAACAGCAAAAATTTAGTGGAAAAGTTAAGTTGACAAAATCACCAACCTATAAACACAGCGATTCCAAGCATATCGTTGGTCCAGAAGACTGCTAAGTAAAGTAAGTTTTTAACTCATCAGTCCTCTGTCCCCTTCAACTCCTTGTTCAGCAAATTCACCAATCTTCGGAATGTAACCTTCCCCCTGCAGCTCCTCATATAGCAGATCAAGTACTTCATAAATTTCTACCGAATTATGGTGTAAATCACCGCCAGCATGAAATTCATGAAGTTGAGTCTCAATCTCAATCCAGCTGCAACCAGGAGTCTTATTGACACCCCTCTGTCTCATCAACACTCTCATCCTTGCTGAATCATGCCACCTTTTCAAATTTGCAAAAATTTTTGATGAGATAACATAATTTCCAGAATTTGAAGGCTCTAGCTCCAGCAGTAGCTGCACAACCCGCTCACTGATATCTATGTTTCTGCGCTTCTGACAGGCACCAAGCAAGGCCCCCAATACAACTTCATCAGGTTTTTCAGGCATCTTCTCAATGAAGTCCCAAGCTTCATAAAGATGTCCTGCGCGTGCCAAAAGATCAACCATGCAAGAGTAATGCTCAACTTTTGGGACCAAACCAAAAGACGAGCTCATCATATCAAACAATTTACGGCCCTCATCAACCAATCCTACATGAACGCATGCAGAAAGTACTCCTACAAATGTGATGTCATTTGGGCAGGCAAACCCACCCTCCTTTGACATGCGCTCGAATAATGATAAGGCTTCTTGTGCCTGCCCATGAAAAGCAAGTGCAGAAATCATGGCATTCCAAGAGACATCATTTTTCTGTGGCATGCCTTCAAAGACTCTTTGTGCACTGTCTAAGCTCCCACACTTTGCATACATATCAACCAATGCAGTAGCAACATATATGTCATGCTGCAAGCCTCTTTCTGATGCATATGTATCAACCCATTTCCCAATGTCAAGGGCCCCAATTGAAGCACAAGAAGACAGCACTCCGATCAACGTGATTTTATCTGGATTAACACCCACCTCTCTCATGTGATTAAATAGCATGATTGCTTCATCTGACATTCCATTTTGTGCATATCTGACATTTATATTTTAAGTTAAAAATTAACATAGAACCTCATTAACACATCTAACTTGAAAAGGAGTCAAAAACATTTGAAAGTTAATGCAAATAACACACACACATATAAGCATATATTTCACACATACATGAGGGTTGTGTGTGCGTGTGTGTGTGTAATATGAGGGTTGCTTCTCATATTGAATTTGCTCTACTTATCCAAAGCATCACATTAGACACAGCTACTCTAGATCATGACAGATTGCTTTGAGTAAGGAGATGGAAGCAAATCTAAGTAAGTCCAAAATCTATTCATTTCAGGAAAGCTTCTTTGAGAATAGCATTATACACAATTATGCATAGAATTTGGGTACAAATAGTTCTGACAACATTCCCACATCAAGGAGACAAAAAGAATGGGAGGGGAGATGAGACCAAGATGCCTCAATGCAAAAAAAAAAAAAAAAAAAAAAAAAAAAAAAAAAAAAAAAAAAAAAAACAGAAAGCAGTTCTCTTCTACTTAAAACTTCAACACAATGGTAAGTGTGGATTCAATTCAGACATCCAAAAAATATTGGTTTTAAAAAATTATTTACCAAAATTATTAGTAGGCTGTGCCCTGAAAACTTCATGTCAATTGAGGGAGGATAAGATTATTTCTCATTTAATAGCAATAGGTCATGACTTAGAAAGAGATTAAAAAGGTCGATTAGGCAATTACATCGACGGTTCTAGTAATGAAAGCTTAATTTCCAGTGACTCTGATAAAATGATTCTCCTAATATTTGTCAGTCAAGGGAAAAACTTCTCCCTCCAAATAACAAAGAAGCTAAGGATGAGCCTGTTATAATGCATATATCTAATGATCTAAAACAACGACAGAATAAATTAACTACATTTCAGAGATTATATTATAATTTATCAAGCATAGTGAAAAAATTAAAATCATGCTTTCACAACATCAAGTCTAAAACAAAGCATAATTCAAGCACAGAGAAAGCAAAACTTGCCCCGTGATCATGGCATTCCATGTGACAACATCTTTCTTCCCCATAGTATCAAAAATCCTCCTTGCTGCCATTAAATCCCCACACTTACCATACATATCAATTAATGCAGAACCCACATAAGAGTTCAGCTCCATCTTACTCTCCACAACGAACTCCTCCACCCACCTCCCCAAACTCAAATCCCCTATGTCCTTACATGCCCCAAGAACGCTCACTAAAGTCATTTCATCTGGCTCAAACCCCACTTCCCTCATTTCGTGAAAAAGCCTCACCGCATCTGCAGCATGCCCCATCTTTGAGTACCCCGATATCATCGAGTTCCACGAAACCAAGTCCCTCTCAGTAATTTCGTCAAACACTTTTCGGGCCCAACCCAATTCACCGCACCTGGCATACATTGTCAACAATGAATGATATGTATGATCATCATTATCCAACCCAATTTTAAATATCAAAGAGTGGGCCACCCGGCCATGATTTAACGCTAAAAGATTCGCGCATGCAATGAACAAAAATGGGTACGTAAAATTATTGGGCTTTAGGCCCAAAAACTTCATTTGGTAATAGAATCGAAGGGCAAGAGCATACTTATGCCATGTATTGGTTAGGCCACGGATCATAACATTGAAGGCGTAGTCGTTGGGTTGGGGGATATGGGAGAAGAGAAGGGAGGCATAGGTGAAGTTTCTGAGGTCGATGATTTTGGAGAGAAGGAAATTAGATTTGTGTATGGAGTTAACGAGCATCTGGGTTTGTATTTGTTGCAACTGCTTGGTGGATACACATTTTTTCAGGAGGGACAAGAGCGTCTCACTGAGAGGTTTTTGTTCTCGTTGTTTTCGCTGTGGGTGGTTAAGGTGCTCGTGGGTGCTTGAGAAAATGAGAGCGCTGGAATTGAAGCGTGAAGGGACTTTTCTCCTGAGCATCGTCTGTGGGAGAGGGAATAGTGTATGGCAAATTGGCAATCCTGAGCGTCGCTATGGCCCAGAATGCCTTCTCTCCCATTTGAACCTAAAACTTTTATTATTTTTATAATATTTTTTTTTAAGTTTAAAAATTTTTAATTTAGTGTATTTTTTAATTTTTTACGATATCACCCCGTTATGATTTACCATAAGATCCTAACCGAAGAAATGAAAATTATTAAAATTCCCTCAATTTTTTATGATTTGATAATTTTATAATTTTATGAAGTTTACAGAGGTACAAGGGTCATTTTACCATTTGATCGTATGATTTAACTCCTAACCCTAAATGGGAGAGATGAGATTTCAAATTTTTTTAAGTTTAAATACATTAAATTGAGAGATTTTAAACTTTAAATAAGAGATCGTAAAAATAATGAAAGATTAAAAAGGTTAAATGAAGTTTTTTCTAAATTCAATGAACAAATTTTAATGCAATATGCTCTATCCATTTCTTTCACTAACCCCATTTCTTAGAGGGTTTTTGTTTTATTAATTTTTTTTTTAATCCAACGAAAAATGGGTTTACGATACTTGTAACCCAAAAAAATGACAATAATACTCCATCATCACATAAAAAATAAAGGAAAAACTTCACTTGAGTATTGAACTATTGGTCTATCTAACTTAAGGGTACTGAACTTCAAAACGTCTCAAACTAGAGTATCCAATTTTCTAAACATCTCAATTACAAATACTCCGTTAGGATTTACTATTAAATCCTGTCAAAATTTTCAAAATACCTATTTTTTTAGAGAAAAAAAATTATTAAGATTTAGGTGTTGGTCAGAATTTAACGGAATTAGAAAAATACTCATGCCTGAATCTTTGAAAATTTTTGTAAGTACTTCTTAAAAAATAAACACAGTGATATTTTGAAAATTTTAACAGAATTTAATGGCTAATTCCAACGGAATACATGTTATTGAGAATTTTTTAAAATTAAATACCTTAGTTTGAGACGTTTTGAAATTCAATACATTTAAGTCAAATAAGCAAATAATTTGGTATCTTTTAAGTAAAATTCTCCCAAAAATAAATAAAGAGAGTCGTGGGTGGCAACTCCATTGCCAGAGACACAACTAGGACATGGTTCTTCTTACGTTAGAAAGCAAGGCTAGATTGTGGGTAATGGACAAGGAAGTTCTTTTTAAATTTTTTAATTTGCAGGTAAAATTGTACTTTTACAAATTCCATCGGGATATAATGAATATTACACATTACGTATGTGTTTGTTGTCTAAGTTAATGAAAAATCCTAACGGGGATTAAGTGAAAAAGTTATGTAATTTTAAAATTATTTGTAACTTTGTATAGTTTGAAGAGATATTAAAATTTAAATGTAATTTAAAGGGAGCAACTATAGTTTACTAGAAAATAAATAAAAGAACGGGTTAATGTGACCTTTCACTATATCTCAGGACTAGGGTTGATAAAACAGGTTATCGTGCCAAGATTAGGTCAATCCGATTGATCCGCCAACTCGCCAACCCAAACTCGACACGAGTAGCTAAATAGGTTGGACGGGTCTACCCATCGGGTAGCTGATCAAACCATTTAGCTAAATGAGTCATAAACGGGTTTGCAGGTTATAAACGGGTGAACCCGTTTATAAACATGTCATAAACGAGCCAACTCATTTATAAACGTGCCATAAAAGGGTCAACCTGTTTATGACCCAAACTCGTTTAGCCTAAATCCAAATTCTATAACTTCGTGTCGTGTTCATGTCGAATTCACGGGTCGTGTCAAAAATTACCAATCCTACTCAAGACAAGTTCCATTAATTAAGTGACCTACAATTATTTGATATAGTTCCTTTAAGAGATCAACAAGTATTTACGTTGTTGATTTCAGCTTAACGCAAATCGCTTTTGTTGTTGATTTCATCTTTGGTTTGTTCGGTTTTTTTGGAAACTAGTCTAGATTCAAGTTTGTAAGGTTTTCAAACTCCCAATAGTTTTACCCATCATAGTGAGCCCCGGCTTACTTTGGCTGCACTTTCAAGTAACTTTTACCTTCTTGATTTCATTCCAGTGCATTGAAGTGCTAGTAGTCTATATAAATTGGGTTTCTCAATTGTTTAAGTTTGTATTTATTTATGTTTTTTTAATGTTTTTATTTTTTATTTTTTGTAATTTGTTTATGATGTACTTTAAAATAAAGTTTTTAATTTTTTTTTTTTTTTTTTTAAATTAATCTGGAGATCCCTAAAAGAACCTGCAAGGAACGGTAAGGGTAATCTCGATATTTAAGCATAAAATGCAGGAGGTTTTGCTAGTAAAGCCGTCACCGAGGCATCCCGCCTCTTTTAGTGGCACCAGGTTCCCCCCTCTTTTACTTTACAACCGCCTTTATTTTGCTTTTTCAAATTCTTTCCCCTTTAAGCATTCACATCACACCGTCGGCCTCATAAAAATGTTAAGCTAAAATTTAACTAATAAACTTTTTTTATTATTGTTTTAGTTTTTTTTTTTTTTTTTTTAAAAAAAAATACTTACATTTCGCTTGATATTTCATTTTGTTTAAATATTATTTTATTTTTGCTATTCTCTAAAAGGAGAAAGAATTCTATTGATTTTTTTTATTAGTATTTTTGTTGGGCACTGTAGCAACTAGCCAAGGTGAATATCCAGATGAAGAAGGTTTTTTTTTTTTTTTTTTTTTTTTTTTTTTTTTTTTATTATTAAAAAAAAAATTATTTACTATTTTTTGCTACAAGTCTAGCAAAAAATAACATTTTAACTATTTTAAATAGCCCAATATGAATGCTCGAGTGCTCGACTTCTAATTTCCAGTTTAGAACTCAATCTCCGGGTTTCCAAACGAAATACACTATAGATTTTGTTTTTGTCAAGTTTATCCCGATAGATGACAAAAATTTCTTATAAATTTGTTTGTAGGAAATTTCATACAACTCATATGTAAGAATAACATGTGTCCTTTAAATATGTACTTCTCACATGTTATTAATGCTATTAAAAAAGCATCTAAGAAGTACATGCTATTAAAATAAAATGTGATTCTTACATGCCAAGGGACATATGTCAATCTTATATGTGAGTTGTACGAAATTTCCTACAAACCAATTTGCAAGAAATTTCTATTCGAAAAGAAATTAAAACGGTACCAATGGACTAAAGAATAATATTTAGTAAACTGCTATATAATGTGACAGTAAAAATTAGCCTTTAAGTGAGCAATGCCTTATAAAAATAGTGAGACAAACTCTAAATATTATTTGTATTGTAATTTACTAACAGACTTTGTTTACTTGGTGGATGAAATACGGGTTCAGGGAATGATTTGTAATTATAGTACAACGTAGAATGATTTGTAATTTGAGTTAACCCCAATAATCAACGGTGCTATTATTCATGGGTATCATGGTCATTCTGAGAAAAGGAAAATTGTGAGAGAGTGGCACTGATGAAATTTGATCGAGCATGAAGGGCAAGGTTTGAGCTGTCATATTCTCCCTTTATTAGCTCGCCAACCTCGAACTTTTTATATTTTGTTTCTTTTGACCGTTACTTTTCTCAACGTCTCTTCTCTCTCTCTCTCTCTCTGTGATCAAGCTCCATCCTCTTAATCCCCCTCCCCCCGCCCGCAATATACAGGTATGCTTCTACACTCTAATGCATTCTGAGCTTTATGTTTTTCAACTCTTGTACAAATTCTCAATCGATCATTCTAAACGTCCGGCCTTTTCTCTTCTTCAAATTTCTTTGTTGTTTGAATCTCTAGCTTCTTGTCCTCTTAAATTTCAGCATTTTCCAGCAGTAGATACTAGTACCGATAATTTCAATCATGTGAAGTTGAATCTTCAAAATTCTTTAAATAGATCATATTATTTTCTGAAATGGGTAGTCTTTTTTTCAAATTCTTCTTCGATCTTCTGTAAGTTTCTTTTTACTAGTTGATGTAAGTTTTATTTGTGAATTATTTTTCTGTTTTCCAGGGCTTTCTACTTTGATTTTCTAAAGAGGCTATGTTTTGAATAGGTTAGTTTTTGAAATGGGTTTTTTTTTTTTTTTTTGGTTAAATGACTCCAATTTTCATGTTTTCAGAAATGGAATATATATAAATATTCTTTTTTTAATCTCAAATTGATTTTATTTTTGACTATTCAAAATTTAACGGAATTTCTTTATAGCAGAGTCTGCATGTCACATTCGAAATCTTAATCCCACCAAATTCTCATAAATATATTTCTAATTTTTTTAAATAGGTGGATAATGGGTGTCAACCTTTTTTGTTCATCTAACTTTAACTACTACTGATTTTCCTTGTTCTTCTTTTTCTTTTTCTTTTTCTTTTTTTCTTTTCTAACATTTACTGCCCATTATAAGTCTGGATATCTACGAACTTTTGGTTTCACTAGCTTTTGAAGTGGCATTAGTCCTAAACAATTTCATTTTGGAATTGGTTTTATGCTTTGATGTTTTAATTTTCATATTTTTCTTGACTCTTAAACATAATTTTCACTGAGAATTTTATTTTATTTTTTTATAATTCAAACGGGGCTTAATGTAATTAAAATATCCTCCTCTTTTCCAGTTCTGGTTTAGGACAGTTGCAGGCTTCACCATGTGACTTCTGCAAATGGGTTTTCTTTTTCTTCTTTTTGTTTCTATTTCTTTATCTCTCTACTTTAAACCTTTATCTGCTTTTGCTGTGCTACCAATTGCCCATTTATTCTTTTCAGAGTTTCTTTCTCCTTTTGGATGGTATTCTCTTCTCAATTATTTACTTCTTTTGAATTTATGCATTAATATTTTCAGGCTTTTCTTTACTGTTTTCTTAGTTTATAATAAGCCTGTAATTTTGATCATTTTAAGCATTTTGTTCAATTCAACACAAAATTTAATTTGATAAACGTAAACCCATACATTTTTAAACAAATTTATCCACAGATTTGGGGTCTAGCTGGTTGTTTTGCAAATGACTTGTTGGTCAAAAGTTCCACGCTCTCTTTCTTTCTTTCTTTCTTTCTTTGTTCCTACTTTTTATTTATTTATTTCTTTTCCAAACAATCCTGTCGTTGATGTAGCTTATGAATGATTTAAAGCTAGTTGAGTTCTTGGGTTTGTGGAGAATTTGTAGAGAAGGCTCAACAGAATCTCCGTTTCTTCATTCTGCTTTGTAAATTTCAAATCTTTTGAAGCCATCTCTATGACTTGGTAATTAAGAAAAGCACCCAAGCCTTTTGAAATTGTTCTTTTTGCATGTCAATTCAATCTCAAGATATCCTTTTCCTGTTCTGCTTTGTTGTTTTTTTTGCTTGCTCTCCACATTTTTTGAGTTACTAAACTTCATTTCCTTCCAAAAAGGCCTGGAAATAATCCTTATGAGTCTGGTGGGAAATTTCCATTTCAATTCAAGGCTGAAGAAAAATTTGTAGAGTGAAAAGGGAAACGGAAAGCAAAAGTGGGAGATGGGATGTTCCACATCAAAGCTAGATGATGAAGAGGCAATACAGCTTTGCAAAGATCGAAAGAGATTCATCAAACAAGCTGTTGAGCAGAGAAGACGATTGGCTTCTGGACACTTGGCTTATATCCAGTCCTTAAAAAGAGTTTCAGCTGCTCTTCGTGATTACATCGAAGGAGACGAGCCTCGTGAGTTCTTGTTAGATTCATTCATAACCCCACCTTTCACACCTGTAAAGAAAACCAGTCCCAGCTTCATCACAATTTCACCCAAATGTTTATCATCAACACCAATTCAGTCTCGGCCTAATTCACGTTTGAAAGTAAATTACCTTAGACCGAGTGGAGAGCCAGCTGTGTTGGTTGAGGAGAGACCTCAATCACCGGAGACTGTCCGAGTTGAAGCTTACTCTCCGGCGCACCATTTTGGGATTGATGGCTTCTTTGCAATGCAATCCTCACCTATGAGTTCTTCATTCTTCTCTTATTCCCCGAACAATAGGCCTAATATTCCTCCACCTTCACCTCAAACATCCCAATGGGATTTCTTCTGGAATCCTTTTTCATCACTAGACTACTATGGCTATGCAGCACGTAATAGTCTTGATGAGACAGCCATGGATGATGACATTGGGGGTATAAGGCAGGTCCGAGAAGAAGAAGGGATACCAGAATTAGAAGAAGAGACAGAACAAGAAGAATCTGATAATAAGGTAAATGTGACAGAAGAAAGAGCTAAAATTGATCTTAATTGCTCTGAAGAAGAAATTGTTGAAGACACCGATGAGGGCGAGGATGAGGAGGAAGAAACAGATAGTGGAACTGAAACTGAGCATCAGGTGAAAGGCTTTCAATCGCATTGTGCAAGCACAAAAATATCAAAAGCTCAAGAAATGGAGGTTGGTGATCAAGAAGAAGCCAAGGAAGAAACACCAGGTTTTACTGTTTATGTTAATCAGAGGCCAACAAGCATGGCAGAAGTTGTCAAGGATCTTGAAACTCAATTCATGATTATTTGCAATTCAGCCAATGAGGTTTCGGCATTATTAGAGGCTAGCAGAGCTCAGTATGCATCAACCTCGAATGAAATAACAGGTATGAAAGAAATAGTGGCTGAAATATTCTTCTTTACTCTGCCTGTAATTTGTTGAGATTCCTGTCTAGCCCTTTGCATCCATGCCCATCTTTTTTCCATTTGCAATCTAATATATCAGCAAGTCTTTAGTAGTTTGTTACAGGGATGTTTGCAATTGGCAAGCTAGGAGATATTGTGGTTCCAAATGTAGCTATAGAGTAAGTAGATAGATATAAGCTTATTGTTATTAAATCACTAGTTGTCCCAAAAGCTTAAGCTTATAGGAAATGGTGAATTTAATCATTTAATTAATCTTGTAATCATCCCCCTCATGTGTGGTTTCAAACTTTTTCTAAGTGATGCCCTAAGTGATGCCTAACATGTAGAATATTTAATATTCTTTTTGGCATGTGGAAGATTTAACTGAAATTGGAGGTGACTTACAGAGACACTATTTGAATTTAGGACTTCTGCTCTGATTCTATATTAAATCACCAGTTGTCAAAAAAACTTAAGCTTATAAGAAATTGTCAATTTAATTGTTTAATTAATATTCTAACAATTGTATTAGTTCTAATTAATTTCTTGTAAGCCTAAAATTCTCATGGAATAGGTGAATCATTATTAAATATTATAATTTCTTTTGGTTTTGCTTTATATGGATAGTCTCAATTGCTTTCTTGAATGCCAAAATGCACTTGTAGTAGCAGAATCTTCAACAAAATATTATACCTTTTACTGGTTTTGCTTTATGTTTCCTCAAATTCTCAGGATAGGAGCTTAGAGTATTTCTTTCTTTCTTTTTTTGCAGCCATGAAAATGTTGAACCCAGTAGCTTTGTTCCGATCAGCTTCATCTCGCTCTTCCTCATCAAGATTTTTAGTTAATTCTTCGAGCTCTAGAGATGAAGGTTATGAAAGCAGTAGTGACCTCTCAGAAGAACCCTGCATGTATTCAGGCAGTCACCAATCTACATTGGACAGATTATTTGCCTGGGAGAAGAAACTCTATGAGGAAGTAAAGGTAATACTTTTAACCTCCCACCAAAACTTTCAACAGTCACTAAGTTTCTGACTCTTGAGATGACATTTTATGAGATGAAACATGTGCAAAATACCCCACTTCAACAATACTTCATTTCAACGTACAAAATTGTCCTATATTTGTACATTCTCTAAATTAGTAAGCAGGTGCTATATGCCTCCTGTAGAAATCACTTCAGTTGCGAATATGCCCAATCGGTGGAAGACATGATTTGACACCTACTGTTTGAGTGTGCTTATTAACTTGAACCCCAAAATGAATAATTGTTCTGAAATTCATACATAAGGCTACTATTTTTCTCAACCTAATCTTCAAGATGATCTGAAGAAAGGTGGAACATCTAACTAACTCAAGAAAAAATAATGTTATAGTGTAATCCCTTGAATGAAATAAAGCAAGAAGAAACCAGAAGCCAAACCTGAATTTGGAATGATATTTAGCAATTTCTCTTTCAACTCGGAATCTTTTCTGACTTTTTACCAGATTGAAATTGCTTCATTGGGGAAACTGTTCAACTCTCTCAATCACTTTTTCATTAAAAATAGTTTTCTTTTGTTTTTTTTCAAGAATTGTTGGAAAGCAAATAGTTCACCATGTCAATAATTATGTTCTTGGAGCAACAATGGGAACCTGACCACTGTGTTTGTTACCTTCACTAACAGTCTGGAGAACGGGTTCGAATTTCCTATGAGAAGAAATGCAAGCAACTCAGGAACCAAGACGTGAAAGGAGATGACCCCTCTGCAGTTGATAAAACAAGGGCAGCCATTAGAGATCTGCATACCCAGATAAAGGTTTCAATACACTCTATTGAAGCAGTTTCAAAAAGGATCGAAACATTAAGGGATGAAGAATTGCAGCCTCAACTTCTTGAATTAGCAAAAGGGTATGTCACTCAACATCTCATTATCATTTTTTGTACGATATGACATTCTTCCCTGCTATGTGGAGAGACCGTTTAGCATTTTGGAGATACCAATAATTGCTCCTTGTGTTCTATATATCATGTGTTTGCTGAAATTATCATGAATTTATAGAAAATGCCAGTCATTATCACAAACAACAGTGACAAACAAAATTACTTGCATTTGTGAAACTCTAAAGATTATTCATGTATCATAATTCACAGTGATGGCTCCTATTTGTATCAAAGGCCTCTTCTTGTTGGTTGATGATATGTACAATCAAATTCATGTATCATAATTCACAGTGATGGCTCCTATTTTGTATCATAATTCACAGTGATGGCTCCTATTTTGTATCAAAGGCCTCTTCTTGTTGGTTGATGATATGAACAATCAAATTCCTTGTAAAGCACAGCAGAGCCTTCACATCCCTTGGATTAAGACATCCTCCTTGTGTGACATATCTGCGTAAATTCAGATATTAAATTCTGCACACATATTACAGAAATATAAACATTTTTTATTCATGATGATTTGATGAAATAATTTTGTGATTTTTACTTAGGCTTTTTTCCTACGCTCTGTCAACTTCAATTTTAATTTCTCCGCCCCAAAGTGATTCATTCTTGAATCCCTATAAGTTATTTTATAAACTCTTGCTAACTTATAGCATTGCCATTGGATATATACTACGAAAAATTGGTGGATGAGAAGAAATTTTTCACATTATTTGCTGATTATGATCCTGAAGCTTTGATCAGGCAATAATCTTGTTTAAATTGCAGTGTGTAACATGTGTGCTACCATTGTTCAAGGGGTATACTAAAATTCAACATTTTTATTAACTCCTTTCACTCCTAGTTTACCACTCCTAGGTATTCAATTTATACTGAGAATCCAACATTTTTAAATTCTGCATATTGACATTCCCATTGTAAAATTGTCCATTATTAACCCAAATATAAGCATTCTATTCCAGAAGAACATGTTTCTTTTTAATATTTCTGATAAGATGTATGTATATTGGTAAACAACAGGCTGGCAAGGATGTGGAAAGTAATGGCAGAGTGCCATCAGTCACAGAAGCGGACACTAGATGAAGCGAAGCTTTTACTAGCCGGAATGCCTTCAAAACTGGACGGCAAAAGACACTCCTCCATGTCAATAACCGAGCCACAGAGGGCAGCCCGTTCAGCTGCCAATCTTGAGACAGAACTCAGGAATTGGCGAGCCTGTTTCGAGTCATGGATCACTTCTCAACGATCCTATGTGCATGCACTGACTGGCTGGCTCCTCCGGTGTGTCCAGTCCGATCCCAACACTTCCCAAGTACTTTGCTCTCCTCCCCGGTCCAGTGGAACCCTTCCAATATTTGGACTTTGCATCCAATGGTCCAAGTTTCTTGATGCAATCCTTGAAATGCCAGTGCTTGACGGACTAGACTTTTTCGCGGCTGGGATGGGATCTCTCTACACTCAACAGGTAAGAGAGGATTCTCATCGTGCACCAGTTGGGTCAAAGAGATACGGAAGTGGATTACTGGAGGAATCCGGTGGGAATATGAAAATGGTGGAGGTTGGTCAGGTAGAAGAGGTAATAATGACTGCAGAGAAAATGGCTGAAGTTGCAATAAGGGTGCTTTGTGCTGGAATGTCAGTTGCTATGAGCTCACTCACAGAATTTGCTGTTGGTTCTGCTGAAGGATACGCTCTACTTGTTAATCAATGGGAGAACAGCACCAATGGGGCTGCTTGAACTACGGATATGTTACTTAACAGTATTTTGTTGGATACCTTAGGAATGGGTGTAATTTAGGAATGGGTGTAATTAAAAATATAACTTGTTAGCTGATGTACAAGGTGTAGTTTAGAGTAATTGGCATCCCCACCCCATCTCTCCTTTTTATTTTACTTTATTTAATTTTCCAAATGACCAAGGAGGAGAAGAGGAAATAGGTTGTAATATGTAAATTCCAGAAATTTTCATTTCTTTTTTGCGATCCACTTTTTCAAGTGATCAGAGGGAGTGATTGATAATTATGCTCGTTATCCTATTTTCTTCATACGTAGTTAATGTAAATGGCCTGGTTGATTAATTCTCATCCAGTGCAAGAACTCTATTTAATTGATGGCCAGAAGCTACTTCTTCACATTGATAATCGAACTTCCATTTAAATGCTTTTTCCAATGGCACTTTTTTTGCGGTATTTACAGTGAAATGAATGGATCAAGAATCTGTGAACAGAATTGTGAAAATTCACCTCTCCCAACAACCCGACGATGATCAAGATCTGGTCCCGGAAAGCAATAAGAGTAAGGGTGTGTTGGAGATTGCGATTTCATAGACAAAAAATATGATTTTAAACCAAATCGCAGAAAATAAATCGTTTAGAAATTGCGCTTTTAAAAATTGAGATTTGAAAACGCAGAAAATTACTTTTTCAAATCACAGCCAAGGGAGTGCTTTTTTGAAAACGCAGAATTTTAAAAACTAATTTACGATTTTAAAGGTCAAACTGCGATTTTGCCAAACGCTTAACTGCGTTTTTAAAAAATCATTTTTTAAAATAGCACATTTTAAAATCATTATTTTTAAATCACACTTTTTGAAATTGAAAACCCCAACGGACCCTAAACCTTTGAACCTGGCATGTGAGGCAAAACTTCTTGAAAGGTTAAAGCTCCATTTGTTTTGATGTAAAATGTTTTTTGGATAACGTCCTATTTTGCAATGTTTGGTAAGACTGAAAATAGTGGTCAAATTGAAAACATTTTCATTTGACCAAGAAAACCTTCTTTAATTTCCGTAAAATATTTTCATTTTTTGCTCCGTTTTTTTTTTGACGTAATATATTTTCCGTTGTAAAACATTTTCAACGAAATAATTTTTTAGAAGAAATGATTTCTTTGAAAATATTTTTCGGCGTTTGGCTCATACAAAAAAATCACCAACGGCCAAAAACCACTGATGACAAGATTCCATTACTAGTCGGCAGGATTTCGGCTACTGTTGCAAGATTCCAGCGATGGAGGTTGGAATCCGGCAGCAATGGCCAGATTCTGACCAGTTTTACCTGAATCTAAGTTAGCCAAATTCCAGCAAAGGTGGCCGGAATCTAGCACAAATGGCTAGATTCCAGCCAAACTGGCCGGAATCTGGAGACGGTGGCCGTACGTCGCCAGATTCCGGTAGTGGTCACTAGAATCCAGCCAGTGCTGCCAGATTCCAACAATCAGATACCAAAATTCGGGGACCTTCGGCGGTAGATTCAAACTACCAACAAAATCCAATGCCCAATTAGGGGTGTAGAAACGAAGCGGTTATTAACCAAAAATAACTGGTAACCGTTAATAACGGCCAATAACCGCTAACCAAAGAAACCGAAAAATAAAAAATAACCGCAACCGGATGACCGGGTATCCAGTTGTGGTTATCGGTTATTACATTCTAAAAAACGAGTTAATAACCGGTTAACCGCAACCGGTTTTTATCATTATATATAATTTATATATATATATACTAACACAACAAGCATCAGTCTATCAACGAGTTCATCGTCATCACTCATCAAAGGCAGAAACAATATGCGTTGGTCTATCACTTCTCAGCGAGTTGTATAAACGCATAGGAGACTTCTTAATCTGCAATTGACCCAACAAGCTCTTTCCCAAGGTCAACACCAGAAATGGGTAAACGGGTTGTTGGAAGGCTCCTTAAGGTACTTGGATGCATGTGGAAACACCAGGGATTCTGTTCTCTCAATGAAAGAAACTATTCAAGAGCTTCAATCTGCTCTTCGCCGGAGAAAGGTTGGAGACTTGAGCGTCGAAAGCGTTGACTCTGCTTACATTTGCTTGAGAAGAAAGATGATTTTTTTTTTTTGAAAAACTCAACATATATGAAAACCGGTTATCAGGTTAATAACCAGGTTAAAATAAAAGGATAACCGGTGGTTGGTAAAAACCACAACCGGCCTACCGGTTGCGGTTGCGGTTATTGAAATAAGAATAACCAGGGACCCCAGTTGCGGTTATGAGCTAATAATCGTTACCGCAACTGGTTGTACACCCCTATGTCCAGTGGTGACAGATTCTCACAAATGTGCGTGCAAGAATGAAGAGTTTAAATTCAAAATACGATTTTTAAAATTGTAAACCCTCTTCTCCCAATTGGAGCAACCCTGGGATCATTTTATTTTTCGCTCAGAACCCAAAATCCATGAGCATCATTTTCTGAACTGTCATTTCACCATAGTATTGTGGAAAAAACTTCGTGGTGGCCAAGAAGCCAGGCCCAAGAGCAAATCGGCTTTGGAATCCCTAGACATAAAAATTGTGATTGAGCAGTGGAAGAAAGAAAGAGCTTTTATCACAGGTGAGGAACAATTCTTGCCACTCTTGCCCTACGTTTTTCTATTCTCCATTATCCTTCACAAACATCATTTGACGTAAGCATCAAAGTTGTCCCATGCTAGCACACTTCCTGTGCTTACCCCCGTTCTTGTTGCAGGTATTCTCAACCAGAGCCTTGGGGTGCAGTCAATTGTATCAACAACTCGATGACCATCATTTTATGGGTTCTGATCTCTATCATCGAAATATTTTTATTTGGAGAACATCATTTTACGAGCTTTAATTTTTGTTTCGAGGATTCATATTCCCCAATTTCTTCTATCAAGGATTTTTAGGCCCCGATTTTTATTATCGAGGATTTTTGGGTGAATTATGGAGTTTTTTTTCCAAGTCTCGTTAAAACGATGGCTTGAACGAAGAGACTGTTCATCATATTCTTTGAACCACCATTCGCCCAAACTTTATAATTTTCTTCCATTTTTCACTCTCCAAACTCTTCAAAACCCTAAATTTAACCTCTTTTCTCCTCCTTACATGGTTATGAGCCCCAAAAACCTAACTTTACTTTCTACTTCCCAAGATTCAAACTTTTTCCTCTTAAATCCAATTTTCCTCCAACAGACACCTCAAGATAACCCCTAGCTCTAAGTATTTGGTCTCATAATCCTTAAAGCTCACACATTTACAATGCATGACCCGTTTGGTAGCCTAAACCTTTGAAACGTTTCACATTTTCTCCCAAAGTTTGGGTTTTTCTTACTAAAAACTCTTTATTTTCTCCATTTCATACCTTAACCAACACAAACTCAAACACTCAACGCACACATACAAAATATACTTTAAACACAACTCTCCTATACACACTAGCATACAAAAATAAAGAGAAAATTGTGAGTTTTTACCTCATTGTAGCTTCAGAAAACCTCCAAGTTCTCTCTCTCTCTCTCTCTCTCTCTCTCTCTCTCTCTCTCTCTCTCTCTCTCTCTCTCTCTCTCTCTCTCTCTCTCTCTCTCTCTCTCTCTCTCCCTGGCTATTAGAAAAACAAATGAAATGAAGGGTTAGGATTTCTCTAGAGCTTGTAAAGCTCTACAACTATTTTTGTAGCGTTTTGGACCTATTTAATTCGCATGCAGGCCATTCTCGTTCGAACGGTCCGTGTCTCGTTCAAATGGTAAATTCAAATCATTTAAGATGTGGCGTCCTACGTGTCATGTTTGAATGGCTCGAATGACTTTCCTCATCCATACAAGCCTTGTTAGAATGCGAATCGGGCCGTTCAAACACCACACTTGATTCAGAAATTCCAAATATTCTGAACTCCATATTTCTTATATTCCAACCAAATCATCTCCAATCCTTCCCCAATTAACGACCCTAATCATTTATGTGCCTTAATCCCACTCTCTTAAATTGTTTTTAATTTATTTATAATTTCCATGTGTTTGGGTGAGGAGTTACATAGGACAGAAAAGACATGGCCTCGCCCCATGTACCTCAAGAGATAGGCTCCTAAAGATGTGGACACGCGGCACATACCAAAGCCTTGGCATCTCCCAAGCATTGAAGGTCCATGCCATGCACTCGGTATTGAAAGGCCAGAGGCAACCTCGATTAAGAGTAAAGACAATATTCCCAACACCCGACCAGCTAGATAGGTCAACCACGGGAATGGAGAAAAACTGATACTGATAAATAATTAAGGGCCCCACTCCAAAAAAAAAAAAAAAAAAAGAAAAGAAAAGGAGAGAGCGTAGGAGCCTCTTGCCTAGCACAGCTACATGCCTACCACATGGCATATAATCAAGCAACTTGAAAAATAAAGAGACTTCTAATTTACGGTGTGTGTGTGTGTGTGAACAATGTGTAACAAAATATCATAAGTGCGGAATTTAAATGAGATAGATATTTTGTTAACGAAGTGAAAACTTAATTAAGAGAAAAACCACTCTAAGGCAGCCAAACCCAGGAATTCCACACTTCAGAAGACAAAGCTAGTAACAAGACAGTAACACTCACATACCTTTATGCAGCGATCATATCTTGCACTCTGACACGTAACCCAACGTGAACGCCTCCCAACCAAGTCTCCTACTTGAAGGGGTCTTCAATCGATTCCTTTAACTTAGGGCTCCTCCCTAAGCTAGACTTCAACACGAGCAAGTCACACACTGGACAACCCTTAGAGAGCTAGCAGATCTTCACAATTTCTACCTAAACACCATCTCTAAGTACAGAAGAATTCAATACTGAATTCGTAAAAAATACATGCCTAGAGGCCTTTATTTATAGGCTTAGAAGACCTAAAACAAGTCTGTCTCTGATTTCTCTAGGTGGCGTCCAGACAGAAGCATAGAGCATCCGAACAGTGAACTATGCAACCGCCTTTCCATAACGCGCTTCATGCTCTCCATATTAAGGTCGCATCCAGATGGTGTTGCCCTAGAGTTCGGACAGTTGCAAATTGTTTGCATGTAATTTCCTTATCAAGGAGTGCGTCCGGACGGTGTTTCCCTGTTGTCCAGACGGTTGCAAGCTATCTTCCCAATCTGTGTCTGCAAAGGAAATTTGAATATTTCTCGAACTCTGATTGGTGTCCGGACGTGTTGCCATGATGTCCGGACGGATGCAACCTGGAGCTGTTCAGAAGCTTCTCGACACTGATGGGCATTTGGACGCATAACTAGGCCATCTGGATGCATCACTGGGCCGTCTGGACAGAAACAAAGGATCCGACTTTTGTTGAGTTGGAATTTGCACAAAATCTTCTTGGAACTCTGAAATAGCGTTCTTGAAGCTTGTGACACTGAAACTTGTCATAATAAGGCTCTTTCCATTTTAGAGAAATAAATTCTAATAAACTGGAGATTCTGAATAATACGACATCCCTGTTAAAACAACAACATTACATAATAGTGATTTTGTTAACAGAATGAAGCTAACAAAACTAATAAACTCTCCCTTTGGCCATTCTGGGGCAAAAATCACTTTACCGGTTTAAAAATACAATCCCGGTCCAAATAAAAAATACTCCCCATTTTTGTCTCAAAAGGATAAAGGGTAAACAGAATATAGAAAAACCATAGTTAAATAGTTCTAAAGTCCAAATAATCAGAAGTTTGTAAAACAACTGATAGAGGGAGGAACAAAAATCTTCAAAGCACCAAATCCTACTGATTCATTGAACCATGTGACGGAGAGAAATCCGTTCATTAATCTGGATTTGTGCCACATTGGCTTCTAGCTCCTGAAGCTGGGAATGCAAAGACTGAACACCTTCAGTCACTTGAGTTTGCAAAGCCTGAAACTAATTATCCGCAGATTGAAATCCTCTAGTCAACTAGTATGCAAGATAAATAAGAAGATTCACTACTGAACCTCTAGTTGGTGCAAATTTGGAGGAAGATGCTACGGAAGGCTCTACATGAGCTGGGGGAACAAGCTCATATAAATCCTGAGACCTTTGGAGTTAATCATTTAACTTCCACACAGTTAATTTTCCAAAGGGTCCATCTGTCGAATGCTGTGCTGGGAGCCGCTAGATGACATTTTCTGAAAATAATAATAATAATAATAATAATAATAATAATAATAATAATAATAACAACAACATAAAATAGAAATATTTCCAAAAATACCACTACAAAGAAATATTAGATCTTGTTAGTTCAAAAAAAAAATGTGGTATTATGACGGCTGTCAATTGAATGCCAAAAAAAATATAAGCAAATATTGCAATCCAAATGACATAGTTATATCAAATATCAACCCAACACATAGACAGAAAAGGATTTTCATGCACAATATCTCAACAAAATATTCCGCTCAATAAATATTCCATTATTCTAAAAAGCATAACAACTTCAAAGAACAAAGGAAAACAAAGAGAATATAATGGAATTCCAAAATCTTGGGAGAAATCCGCGAGAAAAACACACAACATGATAGAAATAAGAAAACAATGCAGTGTTGTGTGAATGGCAAAGAAAGTAAAGGCTTGCGTCCGGACGTGGTACACACTCGTCCGGGTGGTCCACTGCCAGATTAGCAATTGGCAGGGCTGCATGCGTCCGGACTGTAAGCCAAGTCCATCTTGACGTTTCACATTAGAAGCTGAAAATAGAGGAAAAATCTGCAGAAAAATAATTTTCCCTAAAGTTAGCTTCAAAACACGCATGTATAAACAATTGATAAAGCAATCAAATAGCATTTCAAAAATATGCAAAGATATAATTGAGAGTCAAGTATTCAATAGGCACAAATTTTCCTGCAGATAGAAAATTTAAATAGATTACTCAACTCATGCAATGTGTGTGTGTGTGTGTGTGAAAGTTTTTTCAATAAGGTATGATGTTTGTTGATATGATTTAAAGCAACTAAATTTTCTAAACAAGAGAGAAAATCAAAGATAGATTAGTCAAAAGTCAAACCTTTTTTTACTAGGGTCTAGCCACCCTCATCTGATACACTCCCCCTAAGATGCAGCACTTTTCTTTTACTTAGTCCTTTAGTGACTGTCTATTTCCATAATGATTTGGTCATTGACTGTTTCTTTAGGGATAAGTTTAAGAACAAATTTATAGCACAATAAGCAATGAATCTTTTTCATTATCTATTATTACTGAAATTTAAATGCTTTTTATCACTTAGTGTTGCAACCTAGAAAGAATGCCAGAATTTATGGGTTCTAGGTTCAACTAGCGAGTTGGTCAATTTGACCATCTTATCAAAAAAAAAAAAATCTCTCTTATCAGAATTTTCAGAAGTTAAAAATCAGAGAGTAAAAAAAATGTATCTTAGGGGAACTTTGGATAGTGAACAATTTTTCATCACATGAGAAAATCAACTATCTAAAATTAAGATGCAACAGGAAAACTTAACAGATATCAGGCATAAACTCTCAATCATACATAAGCATATTCAATCAATGCACAATGAATTGAGATATCAGGCAAACAGACATGCAATATCTGAAAAGCTATCAAAAGAAAAATAAAAATTCTGCATCTTCTCCCCAATTTATTTTTATTCTTTTTTTTTTCTTTTTTATATGTTGAAAAGAAAAATTAGAAAAATAACAAAGACATGCTTATGGAAAAGGAAATAATAACTAGTCCTAGCATGTACGGTAAGATCAAACTAGTCCTCACGAAAAGAGGTTTAGAAATACCAAGACAGAAAAGCAACCGTCCGACATGCTTTATCTGTCATCCCCAAAAACATATCTGCAGAAATTTCTCAAGACAACAAGAGAAAATATTGGGATAGAATAAATCGTTCCTTAAACAGAATGCTAGGTATGAATAAGATATGACATGATAAATAATGCAATGCAAACGTACCTGACATGCACTAGGATTTAGTAACCAAAATCCTAAGCATGATGAGACTACACCTCTACTAGATGCATCCACTCCCTCTCAAGGGGTGAATGGTTTCATCCTTCCTTACCCATACCTTATTTACCTGAGAGCCAGGGTTGTAAGCCATGTCCAATTTGTCCAAACTGACTAGGGCATTCTTCATCATGTAGACAAGCCCTTCATAGATTTGAATTTCCTTGGGCTTGTGAGGCTTCTCTCTGAAGTATTTGGCCTTGGTGTGGCTATTCTTACCACTATGATGGCATAAGGGAGAACCCCTTTGAGGGTATTGCCGCTTTTGACAAGAAGCATGATGAGGCATGGAAGGTTTAGAGCTAGACTTACCTGTCTTTGGCTCTTGTTTCTTAATCCAAGGCTTTTGATGCCAGATCTTATGACAGTGTGGCATGATGTGTCCTGTGACACCACAGTGATAGCAAGTAGGTTGACTTTGTTTGCTGTAATGCTTCTTGACAAGCTCATCAATTTTATGGTTAGCATTATTACACAAAACAAAGTTCTTACCTTCTTGAGATAAATGTCTGCTATGGGGCAGGACATATTTATCAAAAGAAGGATTCTCAATTTTGCCTTTTTTAGGACCAACCTACTTATTCCAAGGGTTGTGGGATTTCAACAAATAAAAATTTGGTCTAATATGACCAATCTTCCCACTATTATGATAAGTAGGAACAAACTTACCTTGTGTTACTGATTCCTTGGACTTAGGCTTCACACAGTCATTCAAGCAAGAATTTTAAAGATTATCTAAACAAGTTGTATCTACTATCATAGGCTTAATAACAATATAATCTAATTCAGAATCAGAAGCATGTGAAGTAGAAGCACTCAAATCATCAACAATTAAGTCAGGCTTCTTAGAAATATATGTATGAATACTAAGCATGCCTTTTAAATTATCACACGAGAATTTTTTCAAGAAATCTTCAGATTCTTTTAATTTATTATCAAGTGTATCAATAGTGTTAAACAGCTTGGTATTCTAAAATTTCAAAGAGTCAATTAAAGCATGTGATTTAGACAATTTAATGATTAAAAACTCTTTTTCTTACTTAACTTTTTTGTGCTCTTTATTGGATTTTTTTTGAGATTTTACTCAATTTAAGAAAATCCTCAAGAAGCTCATTATCAGAATTCTCTTCAGATAACATAGAAGAATTCATAATAAAAGAAGTCAACAAAAATATGAATCACACTAAGGAAATTAATCCAAACACGAGTGTACCCGCTCTGATACCAATTGAAAAATAAATAGTTTTCTAATTTACGGTGTGTGTGTGTGTGTGTGTGACCAACGTGTAACAAAATATCCTAAGTGCGGAATTTAAATGAGACAGATATTTTGTTAACAAAATGGAAACTCAATTAAGAGAAAAACCACTCCAGGGCAGCCAAACCCAGAAATTCCACTATTTAGAAGACAAAGTTAGTAACAAGATAGAAACACTCACATACCCTTATGTAGCGATTGTATCTTGCACTCTGACACTTAACCCAATGTGAACGCCTCCCAACCAAATCTCCTACTTGAAGGGGTCTTCAATGGATTCCTTTAGCTTAGGGCTCCACCCTAAACTAGACTTCAACACAAGCAAGTCACACACTGGACAACCCCTAGAGAGCTAGCAGATCTTCACAATTTCTACCTAAACACCCTCTCTAATTATAGAAGAATTCAATACTGAATTCGTAAAAAAGACATGCTTAAAGGCCTCTATTTATAGGCTTAGAAGACCTAAAACGAGTTTGTCTCTAATTTCTCTAGGCAACGTCCGGACAGAAGCATAGAGCATCCGGATGGTGACCTGTGCAACCGCCTTTCCAAAACGCGCTTCATGCTCTCGATATTAAGGCCGCATCCAGACAGCATTTCCTTAGAGTCTGGACAGTTACAAATTGTCTGCACATAATTTCCCTATCAAGGACCGTGTCCAAATGGTGTTGCCCTGTCGTTCGGACGGTTGCAAGCTCTCTTCCCAATCCGTGTCTGCAAAGGAAATCCAAATACTTCTCGAAATCTGACTAGCATTCGGACGTGTTGCCATGACGTCTGGACAGATGCAACTTGTAGCTGTTCAGAAGCTTCTCGACACTGATGGGTGTCTGGACGCATTACTGGGCCGTCTGGACGGAAACAAAGGATAGGACTTTTGCTGAGTTGGAATCTACACAGAATCTTCCTGGAACTCTGAAATAGCCTTCTTGAAGCTTGTGACACTGAAACTAGTTATAATAAGGCTCTTTCCATCTAAGAGAAATAAATTCTAACAAACTGGAGATTTTGAATAATATGGCATCTCTGTTAAAACAACAACAATACATTATAGTGATTTTGTCCACAGAATGAAGCCAACAAAACTAACACAACTCTACCATGGACCACCTACAGGGGCCTCACATTAAAAGGGTCATCATCTTCAAAAATAAATATGTATAGTACTCTTTTACAACGCTAAAAAAAAGCTCACCCCTTCCACTTGCCTCAAAATTAACTCTAATGTGGCTGTTCAGGATTTTTTATTTTTTAATTCTCTCTTTATGCGTGGCTATTTGTCAAGATTCTGGTGGGTGCGTTCTTAATATTTGAACAAAAAAATCCCATCTAGTTGGTGAAGCTAGGTTTGCCCTCTTGGCTACTAAAGAACCCTAAGCTTTACAAGAGAACAACCTACTGTTGAAAGGAGACTCCATGATTCTTATCGTAGTTTGCTTTTTTTATGATATCTAGAAGCATGCTCACGTCATCACTCTCCTTGTAATTGCAATTCTGTTAAGTAACCTAAACCCCCATTAGCCCCCATGTGCTCCTCTTTATGTTTAGCTTTTCTTTATTTTCCTTTCTAGGCTTTCTTTTTTTGTAGGTTTTTTTTTTTTTTTTAATTACTTGTATTTTTTTTTTCTTTTTGTGTTTTGTGTTGTCTTTCTACTTGCCTAGAAGAAAGATGAAAAATTGTTAAGTTGGTCCTGGTCGTTTGACCTTGTAGTAAATAAATTTATGTAGTTTCAAAATAAGCATATAAATTCTTGTGGTATGCCTATTGTTGGGATAGTTTTCGGTATGGTGGTGACAGGTCACTCCTTTGTGATGGACTTGTCGTCTGGTTGCTGCAAAACAAACAGGGTGAAAAAGATACCCTGGGGGTGGGCCAGAGTTCCTCCCTCCGATCCCTAAGTCAGTTGATGGGATTGAGTGTAATTTTCTCGTAGTAAAAGAGAGTGTGTCTCATACCTGGAATGAGTAGTATTTACAGACCTTTATTTCTGGTCTGTCTTCCACATTAAGAAAGGCATCTTTGGTTGCATTTACTACACCAGCAGGAATATCCCAGCACTATCCACTGTTAAGCATTGGGAGGGACATCCTGGTGTATCAGGGATATTCTTGAGCCGTCCACTATCACTTCTCTGCTCTGGCAAGTACATCCCGAGGCCGCCATTATCCTATGCACCTGCAAGGATAACCTGGTGCAGATATTCTTGGCATAGATATTTTCTTTGCACTGCCACGATCACTTCAAGCTTTTCAGCTCCGCAATTCACACCCGAGCGCAGGATAGGCCACCTGTTATGTGTTTCGGGCTTGGGCCTACTCGGAGTCATTGGCTTGTGGCCCGTGGTCCTCTTATGGGCCGATCCGGGCTCTGGGGCCTTGATGGTCCAGTCCAGGCCTTGGGCCCAAACCCTTTAGCAAGGGCCTTTGAGAGAAATGGTAACTAAGGTGGGCTCATAGGCTTCAACGTGGGCCGACCCAGCCTGAGTGGGATTTATTCCCAATAGTTACCCCCAAATTCCCTTATCCGAGCTTCGAGCTTGGATGATGGGAATTATTGCCATTCTTGCAATCCAGGTCTTGGTTTTCCCTAGACTATCACTCTCCGAGACTTCAGTTCATCCAGAACATTAGGCGGCTTGTCCCAGGTCTTCAAATGGTTCGTCTTCTCTCCAGAACACACCATTGCGATTCCCATGTGTTGTCACTCTAAGTTACTGCCAGTTGTAGTCCTCGAGACCCTAGGTTCGTGACGCAAGCTGGGACATGTGTCCTATATTCGGTGCTGCGGCCTTGAATCATGATGGGCTATCTCTGTACTTCATGTGTTGTTTGGTTCATCTGACATTCTGACCATTACACTTCTCAATGTTCGACTTTCCAGTTTTCCATGCGACACGTTCAATGATTACCTGTCGTTCTCCGTTACGATGCTGCCACGTATCCCGAGAGACTGAAAGGTCACATCTTGGTGTGCTGTCACCATAAATTCCGTTGTCGCCCGTCTTTCGATATTTTGATCGTTGCCCTACCTGGGGTGTAACGGTCGAATCTTTATCAGGGGCACTTAATGACAACCGTTGCGATCATGCCATGCGTCCGGGTTTTCCATTATAAATAACCCTCTTCTCTCTTTTGAAATTTTCTTTTTCACTTGTGCCTTTGCTTCTAGAAAATTTTCTCTCCTTTCTTTGAGCTCTGCACCCCAACCCTCCTCCGACGAAAAAAAAAAGAAAAAAAAAAGAGATGTTTTCCACTGACAGCTCGATGGAGGCTCTCTTTTAGGAAGCCAACCCTGTCTCCAACCCTATGCTTCTCGGTGTCAACCAATCTGAGCCAATTATTGAGGGCGGAGAAGCCTCCGACACGAGCAAGGTTCCGCTCATCGGAGATGTCCCACCAAACATGGACTACGCCCTCGGGCTTTGTTCCATATATTTTTCGGCGAACGAAACCTTCCTTCGCCACAACTTTGATATCCTGGCATCCGTGAACCTTCATTTTCCAAGACTGAATAGGACTGTCTTCCCCTAGCCTGGGTCTGGATATATCTACCTTAACAGGCAGATGCTCATGGCGGGCTTTCGTTTCCCTCTTCAATCCATCATCTGGGAGTTGCTCTCTTTCCTCCAACTGTCTTCGTTCCAGATGCTACCTAACAGATGGAGGTTGTTTCTTGCGTCATATATGACCTAGCCAGTGATTCATCCTAAGCACACAATGTCTGTTCCTAAATTTATCACCCTTTACTGCTCTATTTTCAGGGAATCTGGGAAAATGGCTTTCGCGGCTCGGACGAAGCTGGGGCTTGTTTGGATAGATTCAAAGGGTCCTTATTCGAACAACAAGCAATGGGACTAGGAGTTCTTCTATGTCTTGGGAGAGTGGGAGTCTCCTGCTGGTGAGGTTTCTATTGAGGAGCAGAGGGTTCCTCAGCAATGGGGCACACTGAAGAAGGAATGGGATGAACTTCCCATGCTAACTTGGGACCAGAAGAAGTGGGTCAAGGCATCCCTCAAGTTTACCGTAGCCAAGACGAACGCCGAGAGGGACTTTGATACTATTGTTACCGATGCCGCCCTCTGGGAGGTGTTTAGATATCTAATCCAAGAGGGAAAAGTCCAAATGATGCGACAGCAATCAAAAAGCAAGACCCTGGGTCTTCTAGGCTGGTGAAATAGAAGAAGGACAAAGCCATCGGAGCGTCGTGGCCACCTACTCCCAAGGCATTTCTAACAAAGAAGCCCCCAAAGAAAAAGGTTCCGTTGGATAAGAGGATCCTGAGCTTGGACGACCTTCTTCCTAAGTCGTCAACTTCTCCGATTACAGACCGGACCCTGCCCAGATCCCCCGAAGCTATTCCTTCGCCACCGTCGAAGTCCTCCTCCACACCTGGGGAGTCCCGAGTGATAGGCTCTACTGAGCCCAGGCAACGCAGTCGGTGCTCCTGTAAGTGACCCAGTTGGTGCGCCCATCCCACTGGAGCGTGTTGGCAGTTGGCATACTAGCACCCATTTTTGGTTCGATCCTAAGGAGCCAAGGTGATGATGATAAAAATCAAAAGATTATGTGATTGTCTCCTCTGACTAGGACTCGGATGAACATGAGGAGGAGGAGACCCAGCTAGACCGAAAGCGCAAGGCAGACAAAGGGAAAGAAAAAGCCGAGGAGTCCCCAAAGAGACCCAAGCTTGGTCTCCGGTCACAGGAACTCGAGAGCATCCTTCTTGAGATGAAGGGGTCCTTTCCGTGACTGCATTTCCCTAGGCAAGGGAATCCTGAAGTTTTGGCCCGTCCAGATGCCCTGGGGACAGCCTTGAAATAATCCCGATGACCCCTATGGTTCCGGAGATGCGCCGGTTTTGATTGAGGCTCGCCCTTCCAGCTCCCCACCGCATGAGGGTGATGTCTCCTGGGAACTTCCGATAAATCCTTTCCCCTTTCCCCTGTATTCCAGTGCTTCTAGGAGCTCTAGTGCTGTGTACAGGGGCCTCCCGATGAATGGGCCTTCCGGGCGAAGGGCGCCTCCGCTCCAGTCTCTCAGGGAGGGGTTGGAGGGAAACCCCCTTGATGTTCTGACCAAATTCTTTCCCTCGTATCACTCTACAGAGGCCAGGAGAGTGACACCGAAACGGATGGTGTACATGCTTCTTTTCAAAAGTATTAAGGTTAGCCTTTTCACATCCTTTCTATATCAAGTTATTTTTCTTCTTCCGGAGCTAACCCTCAGCTACTTTTCTGCATAGTCAATCCTTCATTAGGTGGAGCTTTACAATGACTTCGAGGATACGAGGAAGGGGCGACCCTCGAAGGGCATAAAGCTCTGACATCAAATAATGGTGCTCTCTAACCGGATGGAGGAATTGAGGGGATCCATGGTGGTCAAAGACCGGGAGTTGATGGTGAAGACCGCCCAGGTCAACGACTTACTTGAGGATAACCGAATACTCAAAGAGAAAGGCATTCGTGCTGAGGGGGAGACTTCTTGGGCCAACACGCTGGATGACACAGTGAAAGCTCCACAATGGTTAACAGGTAGCTGATGGGTGATGAGAAGAAGTTTAATGCCGACATCAACAAGGTAGCCGAAGAGCACGACCGGGTCCTAATGAAAATGGAGGACTTAAAAGCTCTACTATTCGAGTTTGAGAATGCCCTGGTGAAGCAGACGACTTAAGAGCCCAACTGACCGAGTCCGAGACAACCACGAACATCTTCAAAGCCCAGCTGGGCAAGTCGAAGAAGGCTAAGGACGCCTTGGAGACCCGGCTGGTTGAATCGAAGAAGGCCCTGTCGAAAACTGAGACAACTCGGGCAGACGTTGAGAAAGAGCATGTGGATGTCGAGGCTCATTCAAAGGTCACCAAAGCCTCGCTCCAAGAGTCTGAGAGAGCTTGCCAGAGACTTAAACTAATATATGGATATTTGAAGGTAAAGGCTCTCTGGGCAATGAAGTAGTTGACTTTTGTTCCATGACTACGGGACACGGCATGGGTTCGGGGATTCAAGTGGGGTTTCGAGGCCTTTCGGTGTAATGTTTGAGACATTATTTAATGTCTAGATGTAAAATTGGATAAATAAAATGAGTAAGATTAATAGGATGTCAAAAAATGGCTTAAAACACTTAGAATAGTGTTTCTGCTTCTGGCGTCCAGACGACAAGGACTAGTGTCCGAACAACCATGTGGGCGTGTCTAAAAGAATCAGATAGAATAGCAAAGAAAGAAATTAGAAAAGAAAATAGGAAAATATAAATAAAAGATTAAATTAGAAAAGATTAAATGAAAAATAAACCAAATAAGGGAGACAAGGCCTGTCGGCCATTGAAAGAAAATAAAGATAAGTGTATAAAAGTCAAACTAAAAGACAAATAAAATATAAAAGAAAAAGAGAGAATCAAATAAAGGAAGGAGTTAAATAAAAAAACAATGAAAAGAAAGTCAATGGGACGTCTCCTTCTAAAAAATAAAGAAGCAAGGAGCACGCCCGGACAACCCTTGCGCTATCCAGACTGCACACCTACAGCACACCTATTTTAGAAATAGGGCGTACGTCCGAACCGCAATTTATCGCTGCCTGGACAACACTTCAATTTAAGAGGCAGGTCACCTATTTTCTTCTCGACAGAATTGGATCCCCCTTCACATTTTCATATTTTCCTCTCAAGGGTTTTCATGGAAAAACCTTGATTTACGAAAATCTAACCATTCAATCTCAAATCCAATTTCAGAAACGTGATCTACGAAGCCCGATCTACGTTTCTACCGATCGTTTTGAGGTAAATCGCAAAACTTGTATTTTTGAGATTTTTGATCAAATCTTGTAAAATATGAGTTTAATCAAATCTTTAGGCTTTGTACTACTTGGAGCTTGCAAAGATCCCCCAAGCGCCGGGTATTGTTTGGGTACATTTTTGGGTAAGTTCCTTTAAACCCTAATTTATGGATATTTCATTTAGATGGTATTTTGGGAGTTTAACCCTAAGATTCTCTTATGGGTTAATGTTGTTTTAAATATGTTAGTGTTTCAAGTTAATGGGCTAATATTTATTGCGATTGGGTTATTGAAGATAATTTGAGGATTAGTGTTTAATGTTATGAGCAATTAGGATGTGAATTTAGTGTCTAACCCTAAACAAGTGTTTTGGGTTAGTAGTGTTGTGATTGAAATTAGTGAATAAGGTTTATGGGTGTGTAATTGGGACCCTTAAAATATTAAGGGTTTTCCAACTATATAGCCTTGAGCGATTTAAGTACTAATTAGGGTGTTAAATTATTTTAGAGTATTAAATGGTGCAATGTGTTATTCCACAATGACGCATTGCAAGGTGGTGCCTAGGAAACCTAGTGCTTAAATCCGCGCAACTAAAGTGAGTATTTTACTCACTAAGAAACTAAAGTATTTTTATGGTTACTGTATTTTAATAATAACTGCCAAGTCAATGTTACTTTTGGATGATTATTTTGTGTATAAATTTGTTTGCTATATCTCAAAGAATGACAAGAAAGAATATAAAACTGAGTTGTAGGATAAGGAAGACAAGTAGGAATTGATAGGAAGAAAAGAGGATAGGAGAATAAATGAAAAATGATTGATGTGTTGTGTTTGATTGCAATAATAATTGAATGAAAGAAAGGTTGAATTGATATAATGAATTTTTAATGGATGTATGCAAACATAATGGATGAATGAGAAAGGACTAGTAGGAATGCATGAAATTGGATGATTTGCATGTGACAATGCATGGACACAGGGATAGGTAGTGTAGAAGCACATAGTAGGAACACAAGGCACGAGTAGTGTTGAAGAACCTAGGATGGACAAAAGCATAGATAGTGTGGACACACTTGCATCACGAAGCACGAACAAAGAACGAACCCTAGGGTTGATGCCTCATGGGTGGTAACGAAAGGTTGATGCCTTATAAACAAAAGGGTTGACACCACAAAGATAAAAAATGATCCCTAGGGTGGATGACTCAGGGGTGGAAATGAAAGGTAGACGCCTTAGGAATAGGGTTGATGCCATAGAACGAGGTGGATGACTCAGGGGTGGAAACGAAAGGTAGACGCCTTAGAAATAGGGTTGATGCCATAGAACGAGGTGGATGCCTCATAAAGGGTTGATGCCACAATGTTAAAGAACGATCCCTAGGGTAGATGCCAAATGGGTGGACTCAAGAGGGTTGATGCCTTAGAAACATGGTTGGTGCCTCAGAAACAAGGTTAATGCCTATAGGACAGAAACGAGAAACGAAACGAAACAAAAACATGCATAGCATTGTGATGGATGAATTGATTGTGCTAGATGTATTGGTATGCCTATGTTTCTTGGTATGGAACAGGGAGCATATGTATAGTGATATCGGACTAGTTTGTATGACATTGATTGTGTAGATTATTTGTGTGCATTGTATTGATGTAAGGTTTTGGGAGGTTAATATGCACGTATTCCCCGAAGGTACGGAAGATATGCACGTGTCCATGGCCGAGACGCTATGTCAATTACTCATTTACGATGCATGTTTGGGAGTGTGCGTATATTAGGATTCCCCAAAAGTATGGATGATTCATTTGCACGTAAGGCTGAGACATAGTGTCAACTAAGTCTCATATGCTCCCGTATGCTTGCATTTCCCCAAAAGAACGAAAAGCTTGCGTATGGGAATGTCTGAGTCATATGATTTATTATTATGTATTGTTTTAGTAAGCCATTTTATCATGGTTTACTTTATCGGCGATGAAACCTTTTATAAGCTTATCATGTCACAATTAGCCAATATTGTACACGAATGGTAAAATATAAAGGCTGGCTCACTGCGAAATCCAATGAGTACTATACTGCTGAGACCTCAGTATTTATACTGAGGTGGTAAACTCATACTTTCACCTGTATGGATGTGATTAACCCCCCAACTGTATAGATTCTGATGCTTTGGCTGTAGGTTTAGAGGATGTAAAAGGTGACCCCGTAGCATAGTATTTGGGGTACTGCGACTAAGGCATATAGCTGGCGTTGTAATGATATGGACTCGGATGTCCCCTTTTGATAGACTTTTGAAGTTTACTCGTGTCCTATGTGACACTTGTATTTTGTAGAGCCAGTCTTTTCGGTATGTAACTAAAGTAACATGTTTTAGAAGCCTTAAACATATAGACTTGTAAATGGCTCTTGCTGTTGATTAACAATTATGTTTAAATAGATGTAATTCCGCTACTGATATGTGTTCTGCTGCACATATATTATTATATTCCGTTGTTAAATGTAACTGTGATTATCAGATGCATGTTTTGGGGCATGTATCATATGTTGGTTGTGCGACATGCAATTGTGCCACTGTGATGATCCATTTGTATGTTTATATATATATATATATATATATATATATATATATAAAAGAAGAGAATGGGTCGTCACAACAAATGGTAACAGAGTTGTTAGCTCTAGGATTGGTTAGGAAAAGCGGAAAAGCAGAAGTTTAGGATTGTGTTAGAATTTGAGAATAACAAAAGAGCCGTTAGATCTTAAAATTCTTATGTGCATTGCATGGATCTTGTAATGCATCTGTCTCGAGTAGTGTTGTTTACGTGGCATAACTCTATGTAGACAAAGTCATGCCACCTAGACAAATACCTCCAATACGCAATGAGGAAAAGGATTCTTCCATTGGTAATAGAGATGGCGGTGACTTACCTCCACCTCTACCTCCACCTCTAGCTCCTCCTCCTCCTCCTCTGTCAAGGAGACAATTCTTTATTTGTGGTTCAAGGCCCTTCGGAATGAGGGATACCTTTGCGAGCCGCTTCAGCGTCACACAGTGCACCAAGTCTGGGAAGCCATGCTCGTGTGTGTGTGCCACGTGGAATCACGGGTATGCTTTTAGTGTGGTAAACCTGGCCACCTCGTAAAGCGACGCCCCATGTCAGCCGCTATGAGTCAAAGCAGCTCTAGCGTTGCACAATGTAGTATGTGTGGGAAACTACACAGGTGTATGCCGTAGGGGATCTAGGGCATACTTTAAATGTGGCCGAGAAGGCCATTTCGCTAGAGATTGCCAACTAGTTTCCGCCAAAGTCAAGGACCTCAAGCGAACAACTATTAGCTAAGACAGTTTGCTCAAGTAAGGGTGTGCCCACTCACACTGAGCAATGTCGAAGCTGATGCAAATGCTACTGACGTAGTTACAAGTACTATACCTATGTTCGGTAGTGATGAGTGCATCTTTTAATTCTGGTGCTACCCATTCATTTGTCTCATTTGTATTTTAAAAGTTATGCAAATTGAGCATCAAACCCCTTAGATTAGAACATATGTGTGGCCACTCTTGTTGGTGACGCATTCACTTGTAGGAAGTGTGTGGACAATTGTTTGGTAGTTATAAGAGGAAAGACCCTGCCAAAGAAGCTAGCAGTGTCATGCACGTAGAGCTCCAATGTTTGGCATGTTTAGCTTCAGCATTTAGTATGTTAAGCTGCAGTGTTATACATGTAGGACTTTAGTGTTCAGCATGATGAGCTTCATTGTTTAGCATGTTGAACTACGGTATTAACTTATTAGGGCTTTGATGTCATTCTAGAGTGGATTGACTAACAAAGTGTAGAGCAGACGTAGGTTGTCGCGAGTTGGAAGTTACATCCTAACTTCACGACATGATAGTAGAGTTAAGTTCTGTGGGTCTCGTGTACAAGATACTCTGCCACTTCTCCCCGACGTTCAACGATGAGTGTTTGAGAGAGTACACTAGTGTATTTGGTTTATGATCAAGCCAAATCCAAAGTCAAGTTTAGATTGGAAAACATTTTGGTAGTTTTGTGCTATCCAAATATTTTCGCTATAGTCACAGGTCTATGCGATTGTGCATAGGCTATCGTGTGCAAGGCAGAATGATAATCAATTGGAGGTATTCCTTATTCAGAATCGACGACTTGATCGATCAACTCAAGGGAACTTCAGTATTCTCGAAGATTGACCTTCTTTCAAGATACCATACACTCATGGTGTAAAAAGAAAATGTGCCAAAGTCAGCAAACCAAACACGGTATGGCCATTACGAGTTTTTGGTGATGCCATTCGGATTGATATATACACATTGGTATTTATGGACTTGATGAATCAAGTATTCCATGAGTACTTAGACTTTGGTATAGTAATGCTTACTGATGACACGTTAATCTATTCGACTAATTGTGTTGAGCATGGAAGACACTTGGTATTAGTGTTGGAAGTGCTTGAGAACAAGAACACACAAATGCACCTATGCTTAAACTACTCACGAAAATTGTTGGGTATGTGGTTTGTACAAATACATCACAATAGGGTTAGGATGCGTCCTAGTGCAACAAGACCGGGATGTGGCCTATGCTTTTGGGCAACTGTGAATCATGAGAAGCACTATCCTACTCATGATTTGGAGTTAGCGATAGTAGTCTATGCCCTACTGTCTTGTAGGCAATGTCTCTATGGTGAAGTGTGTGAAATTCACACTTATCACCCAAGTCTCAATGCACTCCTGTGTTGAGAGACTGGAATGTGAGACAACGATGATAGCTTATAGTGTGGGAAGATCGTGAATGCAAGATGTTCCATTATGCAGCCTAAGCCAATGTCGTGATTAGTACACAAGTGGGAGTCTCATGATGGCGAGATTAACTCTCTTAGCATTCATTGCACGGCTAGCATAACAATTTGCGATTATGCAAATTGTGGATATGCTAAAACAAGCGAACTAGTAGCGGATATTGTTGTAATACCTCCTAGTTTGACGGGCATTCACAACGATTTACTCATCCTTTAGTTGCAACAATGTGTTTACGACCCTTCACTTGTGATGAACCTCTTCATATTTAACCAAAATTGACTTATGAGGAGCTATAGAGCGAGTGTTAGATCATAAGAAACATTAACTGAGGACTAAAACCACTCCGTTAGTGAAAATTCTGTTGTGAAATCACGATGTTGAGGAAGCCACATGGGTGCTTGATCGTTAAATGCGGGAGCGATTCCCCATTGATCCAAGTAAACCCAGGTATGATTGCTTTATCATAACACCTTCACACATTTGTTTCGCGCAAAATGCATACTTTCATGTGTATTGCTACAAAAATGCATGCTTGTATGTGTATAAAACAATTTAGAGTCCAAATTTCGAGGACGAAATTTTTATAAAGAGGGAGGGATGTAATGTTTAAGACATTATTTAATGTCTAGATGTAAAATTGGATAAATAAAATGAGTAGGATTAAGAGGTTCATCACAGAGGTTCACTTGTGATGAACCTCTTCATATTCAACCGAAATTGACTTATGAGGAGCTATAAGAGCAAGTGTTGGATCGTAAGAAACATTAACTGAGGACTAAAACCACTCTGTTAGTGAAAATTCTGTGGTGAAACCATGATGTTGAGGAAGCCACATGGGTGCTTGATCGTTAAATGCGGGAGCGATTCCCCATTGATTCGAGTAAACCCAGGTATGATTGCTTTATCATACCACCTTCACACATTTGTTTCACACAAAATGCATACTTGCATGTGTATTACTACAAAAATGCATGCTTGTATGTGTATAAAACAATTTAGAGTCCAAATTTCGAGGATGAAATTTTAATAAGGAGGGAGGGACGTAATGTCCGAGACATTATTTAATGTCTAGATGTAAAATTGGATAAATAAAATGAGTAGGATTAATAGGGTGTCAGAAAATGGCTTAAAACACTTAGAATAGTGTTTCTGCTTCTCGCGTCCATGTGGGCGTGTCTAAAAGAATCAGATAGAATAGCAAAGAAAGAAATTAGAAAAGAAAATAGGAAAATAGAAATAAAAGATAAAATGAAATAATAGAAAATATATTAAATGAAAAATAAACCAAATAAGGGAGACAAGGCCTGTCGACCATTAAAAGAAAATAAAGATGAGTGTAGAAAAGTCAAACTAAAAGACAAAAAAACAAAATATAAAAGAAGTAGAGAGAATCAGATAAAGGAAAGAGTTAAATAAAACAAAATGAAAAGAAAGTCAAAGGGACGTCTCCTTCTAAAAAAGAAAAAAGCAAGGAGCAATTCTAGACTGCCCTTGCACTGTCCGGACTGCACCCCTGCAACACGCTCATTTTAGAAATAGGGTGCGTGTCCGGACCGCAATGTACTGCCGTCTAGACAGTACTTCAATTTAAGAGGCAGGCCGCCTCTTTTCTTCTCAACAGAACCGGATCCCCTTCACATTTTCTTATTTTCCTCTCAAGGTTTTCATGGAAAAACCTTGATCTATGAAAATCTAACCATTCAATCTCAAATCCGATTTCGAAAACGTGATCTACGAAGCCCGATCTACGTTCCTACCGATCGTTTTGAGGTAAATCGCAAAACTTGTACTTTTATGATTTTTTATTAAATCTTGTAAAATATGAGTTTATTCCTGATTATTCTTTAGGCTTTGAACTACTTGGAGCTTGCATAGATCCCCCAAACGCCAGGTATTGTTTGGGTAAATTTTTGGGGAAGTTCATTTAAACCCTAATTTATGGATATTTGATTTAGACGGTATTTTGGGAGTTTAACCCTAAAATTCTCTAATGGGTTAATGTTGTTTTAAATATGTTAGTGTTTCATGTTAATGGGTTGATATTTATTGTGATTAGGTTATTGAAGATAATTTGAGGATTAGTTTTTAATGTTATGAGAAATTACTTAGGATGTGAATTTAGTGTCTAACCCTAAACAAGGGTTTTGGATTAGTAATGTTGTGACTAAAATTAATGAATAACATTTATGGGTGTGTAATTGGGACCCTTAAAATATTATAGGTTTTCCAACTATATAGCCTTGAGCGATTCAAGTGCTAATTAGGATGTTAAATAATTTAGAGTACTAAATGATGCAATGTGTTATTCCGCAGTTATGCATGGCAAGGTGGTGCCTAGGAAACCTAGTGCTTAAATTCGCGTAGCCAAAATGAGTATTTTACTCACTAAGAAACTAAAGTATTTTTATGGCTAATGTATTTTTATAATAATTGCCGAGCCAATGTTATTTTTGGATGATTATATAGTGTTTGAACTTGTTTGCTATATCTCAAAGAATGACAGGAAAGAATATATAAATGAGTTGTAGGATAAGGAAGACAAGTAGGAATTGATAGGAAGAAAAGAGAATAGGAGAGTAAATGAAAAGGGATTGATGTGTTGTGTTTGATTGCAATAATAATTGAATAAAAGATAGGTTGAATTGATATAATGAATTGTTAATGGATGTACGAAAACATAATGCATGAATGAGAAAGGAATAGTAGGAATGCTTGAAATTGGATGATTTGCATGTGACAATGCATGGACACAAGGATAGGTAGTGTAGAAGCACAAAGTAGGAACACAAGGCACAAGTAGTGTTGAAGCACCTAGCATGGACACAAGCATAGATAGTGCTGGCGCACTTGCATAACAAAGCACGAACGAAGAACGAACCCTAGGGTTGATGCCTCATGGGTGGTAACAAAAGGTTGATGCCTTAGAAACAAAAGGGTTGAAGCCACAAAGATAAAGAACGATCCCTAGGGTGGATGCCTCAGGGGTGGAAACGAAAGGTAAAGGCCTTAAAAACAGGGTTGATGCCATATAACGAAGTGGATGCCTCATAAAGGGTTGATGCCACAATGTTAAAGAACGATCCCTAGGGTAGATCATCAAGAGGGTTGATGCCATAGAAACATGGTTGATGCCTCAAAAACAAGGTTGATGCCTATAGGATAGAAACGAGAAACGAAACAAAAGCATGCATAGCATTGTGATGGATTAATTGATTGTGTTAGACGTATTGCTATGCCTATGTTTCTTGGTGTGGGACAAGGAGCATATGTATAATGATATCGGACTAGTTTGTATGACATTGATTGTGTAGATTATTTGTGTGCATTGTAATTATGTAAGGTTTTGGGATGTTCATATGCACATATTCCCCTAAGGCAGGGAAGAAATGCATGTGTCCATGGCCGAGACGTTATTTCAATTACTCATTTATGATGCATGTTTGGGAGTGTGCGTATATTAGGATTCCCCAAAAGTACAGATGATTCATATACGCGTAAGGCTGAGACATAGTGTCTACTAAGTCTCAGATGCTCATGTATGCTTGCATTTCCCCAAAAGAATGGAAAGCTTGTGTATGGGAATGTCTGAGTCATTTGATTTATTATTATGTATTGTTTTAGTAATCCATTTTATCATCGTTTACTTTATCGGCGATGAAACCTTTTTATAAACTTATCATTTCACAGTTAGCCGATATTGTAAACGAATGTTAAAATGTAAAGACTGGCTCACTGCAAAAACCAGTGAATACTATACTGTTGAGACCTCAGTATTTATACTAAGGTGGTGAACCCATACTTTTACTTGTACGGATGTAGTTAACCCCACAATCGTACAGATACTGATGCTTTGGCTGCAGGTTTAACGGATGTAGAAGGCGACCCCGTAGCATAGTATTTGGGGTACTGAGACTGAGGCATATAGCTAGCATTGTAGTGATGTAGGCTCGGATGTCCCCTTGTGACAGACTTTTGAAGTTGGCTCGTGTCCTATGTGGCACTTGTATTTTGTAGAGCCAATCTTTTGGGTATGTAATTAAAGCAACATGTTTTAGAAGCCTTAAACATATAGAGTTGTAAATAGCTCTTATTGTTGATTAACAGTTATGTTTAAATAGATGTAATTCCGCCACTTATATTTGTTCCGTTGCACATATATTATTATATTCCGCTGTTAGATGTAACTCTGATTATTAGGTGCATGTTATGAGGCATGTGTCATATGTTAGCATAGAGACATGTAGTCGTGCACTGTGATAATTTGTTTGTATGTTTATAAAAATAAAAAATAAAAAAAGGTCGTCACATTCGAACCCTGATCCGGGATCAGTACGAGTTCAATCCAGCCACTGTTAAGGCAGACTTCTTTTCGGTACCTGTGGAAGCAGGGGAGGAAATGGAGGCAATTGGGACGAAGCTACTCCTCGATGTTCCCGTGAGCAACATTCATGGGAATTGTCCACAAGAAGTTGAGATTACCCCGCCTCCTGCTGACCTCGAATAGTCTTCCCAGGATGAGGCTGCTCCCGTGCCTTGATAGTGCACTCCTATTCTTGCATTTCTTCTTTTCTTTTTCTTTTCTTTTTCTTTTTTTTTGGTTTTTTGCTTTTGTTGTAATATTCCGGATTTTTTGAGTGAATGCAGAATACTCTTCTGACTTGTCTTCTTGTAATGTTGTTTTTGTTGTATGCCCCATAATCGTGGTTGCATATTGACATTCACCCGGGCTGGAATGAGAACATGAAATGCATGCAGTAGAAATTTCATTAAGTACAGAGCATGGGTCGAAAAAATTTAAAACTTTTCTAAGGGTCGATCCTACCCTGTCGGATCCTACCCCCAGCCCTCCCTCAAGACTTGGTTTTGGATAAAAAAAAATAAATAAAAAATAAATAAATAAATAAAAAAAAACCATGTTTGAGAGAACCCAGGTCGAGAAGACCCTGTACTAGGGTGAAAAAACGGCCCTCCTTCGAGACTTGATTTTTGAGAAAAAAACCTAGTTTGAGAGAACCTAGGCCAGGAAGACCCTATACTAGGGTGAAAAACCAGCCCTCCTTCGAGACTTGAGTTTGAGAAAAACCAACCTGGGCCTTCATGATTCGCTCCATGTTTGCAGTCCAACCATGTTCCCTAGCTGCCGAACTAAGGGGTTCTCTGGGCTGTCTTGCTGTCCTCTTTTTTTTTTTTTTTAGCAAGGTTGTCTCCTTGTCTTGTTTTTTATAGAGGTTGTCTCCCCATTCGATTTTTTGTATAGAGGTTGTCTCCTCGTACTATTTTTTATAGAGGTTGTCTCCCCATCCGATTTCTTGTGAATAACAAATGCTTCAAAAGATTCCTCATTTTATTGATGCCGATATACGGTAATGGTAACATAACCTGAAATACTTCGATCAACAAAGAAAACAAAGTACCTGACCTTCCTGATAATATCTCCTCAAATGCTTGGTGTCCCAAGGTTGGGATAGAGGCCTTCTGCCGACCGTTCAGAGGTAGTAGGACCTTCCCATTTGGGTCCAAGCTTTCCAACTGTTGGGTCACGAGTGGCAAGTGTCGCTTTTCATAAATCAAGACAGGAGGGTCTATTCCTTGCACGTCCTTATGGCTCAAAGCGAAAACACTGTTCTGCCTGAATCATTGATCGGGGCTTCTTCTAGCTCCACGATTGGCTCCCTTCTTTATAACTGCTATCTTCCAGTGCTACATCCCTTCCTGGAGGTGGCTCTTTTCGGAGCGTCCTTTAGAGTCACGTTATAATAGTTTCGAGCCGCCCACTGGTTGCCTCTGACTTCACTAACTCCATTCTCGGTGGGGAACTTCATTTTGAGGTACGGGGTGGAGGTCACGGCTTCGAGCCAGTTGAGAACCGCCCTTCCGATAATGGCATTGTATACTGACGAACAATCTATCAACAAGAATTTAACCATCACGGTCACCCACTTCGGGACTGATTCGACTGTCAGCAAAAGCTCAATCGATCCTACTAGGTGCATCTGTTCACCTGCGAATCCCATTAACGGAAAGTTGGCCGGGACTATTCTATCCCGGCTCAACTTCAGCTTCTTAAATACTGACTAGTACAATATGTCAACTGAACTCCCAGTATCTACCAAGACCTGATGGACATTATGGTTTGCTATTGTCAACGCAACCCCTAGGGCGTTGTTGTGGGGCCAGGAGATTCCTTCATAGTCATTATCTGAGAATCCTATCATCGAGGATTCTCTCATTTGAAGCTCCCAGGGCCTTTCTACCATGTACACTTCCAAGTTCTTCACCTGCCAAGCGTAAGCCTTCCTTAATGAGTTGGACTCGCCTCCTCCCACGAATCCGCCAGATATAGTCCGGATCTCAGCAACTATTCTCGGGGGTTCGGATGGGCTTCATCCTTCTCCCTATCATGGTGTCAGGGAGGCTCTCGCGAACAATCATCTTGAGGTCGCCTATCCTTAGGCAGATATTCCTGAGCCTCATAGTTCTAATGGTCTCGAGGCTAGTCTCTAGGCCGGTCATTCGCCTGCTAGGATATACTCCTCGGTAGTGTGGCCCGTTGCTGCATGGTATTCGTAATACTTATCCTTATTACGGGGAGAGGAAGTCCTTGTTATCTTCGGAGGCCAACGACACTCTGGGTCTCCCTTCATCATGGTGAGAACTACGGCTGCTCTCGCATTGATGGAAGTGAAGTTGTAATCTGCGAATCTCTTGACCGGCTTCAACTCCTCCTTACCTGCTTTCTTTGCTTCCTTCTTCTTGTCCAAGGCTGATTCTTGAGGCCTCCTTATGCTGATCATCGCCTTGAGGGTCTCCTCCGGGTTGATGAACTCTTCCACTTTATCCATAAGTCCTTCCAAGGTAGCCGACTGTTTCCTAGTCAGTTTCTTCATCAACGGTTCCTCCAGCGACAACCCCTGATAGAGGGCTGTGTAAACCATATCGTCGATCGGATCCTCCATCGCCATCTTTTCCATGTTGAAGCAGGCCACAAAATCTTTAAGAGTCTCTTCACTCTTTTGTTGCAGTGTGAGCAAGTACCCTGAGGGTTTCTTATGCATTCGGGCTACCATGAATTGCCCCAAGAATTCTCTGCCCTGTCCTTCAAACGAGTCGATGGATCCCAAGGGTAGCCTTCTGAACCAATCCCGGGCATTCCCAATTAAGGTCAATGGGAACGCCTGGCAAGTGACTTCGTCTGGGGTACTGTGAAGGGTGAGGTGGACCCAGAAGTTCTCCAGATGCTTGACCGGATCCCCAGTCCCATCATAACTCTGGATATGCAGGACTTTGAACTTCTCAGACAAGTGATACTGATAAGTGTTGAATATTGCATATCCAAGCCCCTTAATTTTCATATGTTAATCTTTGTATTGTTTTTGTGTTTTCTTGTGTTTTATAGGTTTTGGAAGAAAATCCATCAAATTCCAAGATTAGAATGAAGTCGACAAAATCACTTTTGAAAATATTCAACTCCAAATCAATTTTGAATTTAAGAAAAGAGAAGTCGGCAAAATCTGTTATTATTGAAAAGAAGTTAGAATGAGCATGTCTCTGTATTTTAATCATAATTTTATGCTCAAGTATAGGATTGCAATGAAATTGGTGGCGTTGGAAGCTAATACAAAATGAAATAAATATGTCAAATATAGGTTTTTCCTAATTCGAACGTTTACTATGCTAAAATTGCCCCGCAATAAAAGACCACAAATCTAGACGAATTTGGAATCATTTTCCTACTTGGATTGAATTTCCAGTTTCCTACTTGGACTAAGAGACTAATTCTGATTTTTTTAAGATTTCTAGAGCTTTTCGGCCTCTCCTAATCTCTATAAATAGGCCTATAAACATTGAAAAAAGACACACTGCTACATAGAGCAAATTTAAAGAAATACTTTTTGAAGGCTTGAAAAGTTGAAGAGAAGTAATCATGGCAGGAGGCCATTGCAGCAGCGTTATGAGCGGCTAAAAACCTCTGTAGGGTATTGATGTAACCCTATCCAAGCACAATGGTTTGATTGTATTTTAATTTAGAGAATTTTAGTTTATGCATGTTAGTTTTATAATTATGAGAATTGCTACAATTTGATATTGTTCTTAATCTTTTAATGCAAATATTCTTCAATTCATAATCAATATTGGTAGAATTCTTCTCTTGTCTTAGAAAGCTATTTACCTTTATTGAACTCAAATCATTCTTATTTTTTGTGATTATAATAATGATGATTATAGAACGGGTTTAATTGACATATGATCAAGAGGACTAGATAGGTCATGCCTAGGAAAGACGGATTATACTACACCCTAGTTTAGTATAATTTAGGTAGATGATCCGTGCCAACTGAAAATGAGTTATACTATTCCATTGATTGTATGTATCCTATTAAATACGTAGCTAATTCATACCTAGGGAAGACGGGTCGTACTGCATCTTAGTGGCTAGGTGGACAATCTGTGCCAACTGAAGATGGATTATACTTATTCTTTAAAGGTAATTTCTTATTTATTTATAACATGCATAGAATGAATTTCTCTAATTAAATATGATTAACCATTAATGTGTGGATAACAGTGAAGTCAATACTCTACTTTCACTCTCTCTTACATTTCAATTATCTTTTACATTTATTTTATGCATTTTAGTTAATATCAAAATCAACAATCTTTTCTTTAGTCATTTTTAATCTTTATAAACTTGATAACAATACCCTTGCAGTCCTTGAGGTTCGACACTCTCTCTATAGCCTTATCCTACAAGGATTCGTTCTATTGTGAGTGGTTAATTTATTATTGATATATTTTTGCTTTCAAAAGACCACATCAGGTACCCAACCACCCGTCGGGTGAACAGGATATTGGATCCCGTCAAGAGCCTACAGCAGCAGCTTCGCCCTTGTCTTTTCACTCCATCTCCCGGGCTATGGTGGCGCATTGCCTCTCTAGGCTGGCAATCTTTCTGTCCAAGTTGTCAGGTAGCCATGTGAAGGAAATGGTAGCTCCTTCAAGACCCCTCCTTACATTAGCCCCACGGTTATGTAATTCTGGGGGCTCGCTTTCCCAGCAATCCTCTCTGTCGAGATAGTCCTCACAATGGGTTCGGTTATTCACCCATCTACAATGCTCCTTGACCACTTCCTGGTTAACCTCAGATTGAGATTGTTCAGGGATTCAGAGTAGTGACTCTGTGTTCTGCCGTGTTAATAAAGCTACCCAGGTCTCCAATGCTGCTGCCTGGTTGCATCTCGCGTCATTAGGGGGAGGGGTTTGCACAGGTGGGGTGGACTGCTCTGGCCTTCTGAAGGAGGGTTCGGTTGAGCCGCTGAATTCGATGCCGGTCTTCTTAGTCCAATGACTCGGTCGTTGGAGCAGGTGGTCATTGCCATTCCGAATATATATTTATTTTTTTTAATGAGAACGAAGAACATGTTCCCACAGACGGTGTCAAACTGTTGGGACAGTTTCCGGTATGGCTGTGACAGGTCACTCCTTTGCGATGGACTTGTCATTTGGTTGCTGCAAAACAAACAGGGTGAATAAGATACCCTAGAGGTGGGCCGAAGTTCCTCCCTCCGATACCTAAGTCAGTTAATGAGATTGAAAGGCATCTTTGGTTGCATTAATTGCACCTGTAGGAATATTGTCCCACTGTTAAGCACTAGCAGGGACATCCCTGTGTATCAGGGATATTCTTGAGTCATCTAGTCACTTTTCTGCACTGGCAGGGACATCCCGAGGCCGCCATTATCCTCTGCACCTGCAAGGATAACCTGGCACAAATATTCTTGGCGTAGATATTTTCTATGCACTGCCACGATCACTTCATGCTTTTCGGCGCCGCAATTCACACTCGGGCCCAAGATGGGCCACCCGTTATATGTTTTGGGCTTGGGCCTACTCAAGAGTCATCAACTTGTGGCTCATGGTCCTCTTATGGGCCGATCCGGGCTCTGGGGCCTTGATGGTCCGGTCTGGGCCTTGGGGCCCAAACCCTTTATGAATGGCCTTTAAGAGAAATGGTAACTAAGGTGGGCTCATAGCCTTCGACGTGGGCCGGCCCGGCCCGGCCCGAGGAGGATTTATTCCCAACACCTATGAAACAAAATGATTCTTCCATACAAAATTTGGCCATTTTTTCCTGACAAAACCTTTATGAAATTACAATTTTAATCTAAAATAAAGAAAATAGAAAATAAATAAATAAAAATAAAGACAGGACGTTTTGGAGTGCCTCTTAGGGGTGGCTGACTAGTCCCAAAATCAACCTCTAAAGGGTTGTGTGACCACCCCTAGCACTGACTGTTAGGGTTGGTCGAATCATCCCCAATGGCGGTTGGGGTGAAGCACTCCCAAAACCAACCGGGAGACGGGGGGCCGCCACCTCCAAGGGCCTATAGGGATGGTTCAGCCACTCCAAACTAAATTAATTTTTTTATTATTATTATTATTATTATAAATTTTATTTGAGGATAAAATTATAATTTCATAAAGACTCTATTTAAAAAAAAAAAAAAAAAAAAAAAAAAAGGCCAAAATTTATACTAAGTAATCATTTTATTACATAGGCATACCACAAAAATTTATAATCTCATTTTGAAACGACAGTGATTTATTTGTCAAAAGGTCAAATTACATGAATGAATTTAGTAATTTTTTCAGAAAAAGAATACAGAAAAAATAAAAAAAAATTAAAAAAAAAATTAAAAATTAAGTTGCAATAACTTTGAACATGATACTTCAAAAGTGTCCGATAAAATCACTGGAACCAATGTCGTAACGCCCACTAATTAAACCATATAAACATTAGACAAGCCCCCAAAATAACATCACACCCATAATGGTATTTGAAGACCTTCGTGCCAAAATACATACAGATATCTTCACTTTTAGACAGGCCCCAAAACTCTAAGCATCATATTTTACCATGGGTTTTTTCTTATAAGTAATGTATATTCATTTCATGTGCAAAGGAGCACAACCCTAGCATACAGAAAGCATACATAAGAACCCCTTAAGTATAGAAAAAGAACAAAAATCCAAACACTTGGGAAAAATTGGAGACAGACAAACTATTCAACGCCACTATCCATGTATAAAGGGATTGTAGCATCATCCTTGGTACAACCCCCCCCCCCCCCCTTTAATCCAAATTAACAAAAAAGTTAAATCCAGATCTATTATTTTTCCAGGGAAGGTACAAGGAAATTTTAGCAAATGAAAATACAAAATGTATACCACTTCAAAAATGAAATGCTAGAAGAACCTTATTTCTTCTGAACCGCACAAAATACAGCTCGATCTTTTGCATAAATGTATATCAATTGATTTGAACGTATATTTATTTCCCAAAATTTCAGTCTGAAACTTGCAACAAATGAAGAATAAGGAGAAGTCCTTCCTATCCGGCTGCTAACCTTGGGTGGTAAGCAAGGGCAAAATTTTGAGTATTGAGAATGCAACACTGTAGATAAATGAATGCTTTCAGTCATCATAACCATAGCCTTCGTCATCCTCAAGCTCCACTTCATCATCTGGTCTATTCATGAAAGTGAGAAAAAGTAGAACTGCAACAATCTGGGTCACTACAAAATATTTGGCCCTTTTTCTAAAAGTTTTTTCTTCCTTTGTCTTTTGCTTCTTGGGTTTGCTCCTGGGCTTCGAACCTATTAATAGAACATCATAGGTTATGATACTCCAAAATTAGTGATAACAAGAAACTATCAGCAAAGATACCAATACGGCAGAGACAAGAACTCCGCAAGATAGGAATTCATGCAACTGAAGCATAAATTATTTGTAGAGGAATGTTATTTAGTAGACTGTCATACAACTTGATGATGTACCAGTGAAAATGCCCTTGAATCATCACTTGTACAAAAAACCACAAAAAGAAAAAGAAAAAGAAAAAGAAATGGCTGATTTTTACTGTCACGTCATCCCAATTGTATAGTAGTCTACTAAATAGCATTACTCTTATTTGTGTGTACTACCGGTAGAACTTAGCAATACCATTTGAGGTCAGAAATATTTGTTTAACTATATTGATACCTTGCATAAAACCAAAAACAATTGAGGGACTAATTATATGATAACTCATGTGGCTAGATGGATAATCAAACTCCAAAAGCAACTAATATGTGCCCTTGGATAGAACAGAAAGAGAACGACATATCTGATATCCATATGACTCCAACATGTTAAAGTAGCGAGGCAATTATGGTGGCCACCATACCATGGGTAGACATAACCTTGGTCATATATTAGTACCAGCTTCATTTGTTTATGCAATAAAGTTCCTATTTTCCACATGAACATAAAGTTACAAAATTGTAAACTGAAGTTTTCAGTTCCATCTGAAACCTAAAATAGGTCCCCGTTTTGTTTAGCAGTTTAAAAATAACAATTTAAAAACACAATTAATGAAAACGTGATTTTTAAAAATGCAGTTAGCATTTGGTAAAATCGCGGTTCGATCTTTAAAACTGTGTGTTTTAAAAACGTACTCCCTTGCCTACGATTTGAAATTGTGTATTTTTCCACGTTTTCAAATGGCCATGTTTTTCAAACACGCTCCAAATTGGAACACTTTCCGAAATTTGGTTTAAAAATGCACTTTTGGCCTGCAAAATTACAAGGCCAAAGGAACTCTATATTTCTACTAGTGCACAAATTGTTCTCGTCAAACGATCAAAAGGAAGAGAGTCTACTGTCAGAATGAACTGTCAGGATTGAAACATTTCCACTTAAAAACAAGAGGAAAAAAAATATATATACAAATTGAATGGGAACAAGTTTGTATTTATTCATGACTTAGGCTGTGTTTTGATATATTTCCAAGGCATGTTAACCAAATGGTCCAACATATTGGACCTCATCAAAGTTCCTATAATTTTCATTTGAATGCTCCTTTTTCCAGCTATGCATATCAGCAATGTACTGGGAAACCCCAAAACACCAACAAGATCCTGTTAATACCCTTAAAAGCCGGTTTATTTCCAACCATTAATTTATTTGAAGCATTTGAAAACCAATAACAAACTTGATCTACCATATAAATATGAAAATGTAGTCTGGACTTATAAGGCACTTAACCTACCAAAACAAAATCAATTAATAAAAAATTTAAAGGAGAAAAGAAACAAAAAAGAAATAATTCTAGAATTGAAAATCATCTTACTCGAGTTTGATGGACCTCTTCTTGAAGCTGATGATGGTGGGTCTGACTGAAAATATGAGGCAGAAGAAGACGAAGAACCAGCCTCTACAAACTCCATCTTAAGCTTTTCAGCATATTTTACAAGATTACCATGCTCTAAAAGTTTGGTCCGCAGTACTGATGATTCCTGATAGTGATTGCAGGAAGCATGCTTAAAATTCTTCACATAATAATAATACTGGAAAATATATTTAGTACTTCCCCCATCCCAAAATAGATTGTGGTTTGAAATGATGCAACTATTAATGAAAAGGCGAAAAACTATATGATCTTCATAAAATGTCCTTCATATTAAAGGTGGCACAACTTTTTATAATACCCTTGTTTTTCGAAAATAAGTGAGCATAACAAGTATGAATTTTCAACATGACAATCCAAAATAGAAAACACATAATTTATTGTGAGATAGAGAGAGTATATGGAAAAATCCACGATGCTGAGCACAAGCATTTATACCAACAGCAAGATCAAACTTCAACTGATGCATAGTTACCATAACAAGTGAAACATTAGGCAGAAACAATTTATGTAAAGAGAATTTTTCACATTAATTTCCATATACCACTACAAACGGAAAAATGAGAAATTCAAACATTCTCAAAACATGCTCTCAATATTCCATGAAGAGGACTAAAAATGCTGGATCAATATCTGATTTCATCAAGGAGGACAAAATGGAAAGTTGTACCACTATAACTTGAATCTTAAACATGGATATTCCCTCTCAACTCCCCCACCCCAAGTATCGTATCCTCACAAATACAAGCACATATAAGAAACTAATACCTATACATTACACATACATACCTATGCTCGCAGGTTATCCCCCTAAACCAAAATAATAAATTCCTTGTGATTACTATACTTCAGACTTCATGGCAAAACCAAGAATATGCATGTCCTTAAACGGCCAAAATATTTCCACCAGGACCACGATTTTCTTGTAGACAATATTTCTTGAAAAGGAAGAAAATCTAAATCAGGAGGCAAAAATCACCATGCATAATGCAACGGGCACAAATGATGCATCTTATCAAGAAAATAATAGATTGACATATAATCCAATCACTCAACTCAACCAAATACCTTGCACCAACTGCTTACAACAAGCTACATGAATTTTGTTCTAAAGCTTCATAAAGAACCAACCTTCAAGTAATTAAAGGCCATCATGTGCTCCTTTCCTAACAAATAATTTTTTTTTTTATTAGTAATAAAATTTTATAAAAAAAAAAAAAAACATAAGACGCCCCTAAGTACACAGATAGTATACAAGAGAACAACTAAACCAGCCCAAAAAAGAAAGAGACCCAAGTGAACCCGCGAGACCCTAAAAACCCAAAAAACCGAAAGACCTAAGGCCCACGAGAGGCACTCAACACTACATCTTGTAAGCCTTGCCTTTCTGATGCCAGGAGGTTACATAATTATCGCCATAATTAATGGAGCTTTTCAAATTCAACACCTCCGTCCTACCTTTAGTCTTTTGGCGCGCAATCATTGTTTTTAGATGAAACTCTTCTTTGTTTACATTGGCATCCAAGAAAGCCAAAAGCGGAACCACATCCTCTTCACCATCCGCTGCCCAATCCAAAGGCATGTCGGGCGCCATCCTCCCTATCCCAGACCTCATCGCCCTGATCCCGAACAACAACCTTTCCAGACGAACCAAAACCTACCGGCCACTTTTGAGACTAGATCAGACTATTCACCCTTAGGTCCTCAACCTTATTAACAGCTGGAGTGACGCAACTACCCAAAAAAGGAGCCCCTACCGCCTAGTCTTCCTTTACAACTAGAATCAACGATGACGCGACCGACACTATAGGCAAAGCTTGCACTAACAGACTCGGGTTGAGAAATCCCCTCCGTAAGAAACCTCTTGCTGGAGAAGTTTTCTTAGAAGCAACCTTCACAGGAGTTGCCCCATCAATAACCTCTAACTTTGAGCTCTGCAGAAGTTTAGACTCCTTTGGGCTCAAGGGTTCCCCTGGCTCTAGCACGAGAAACGCCCAAGAGAGGAAAATGAGTAGTCACACCAGCAGTATCAACCCTCATCACCTCCACAGAATCAACAACTAACCCCTCATCCAAATGCACTGCTCGACCTTCCCTAGCATTCCTACAATACTTTTGGAATGGCTTTGAAACCAACGACTCTAGAATAGAGAGCCGTAGCCTCTCTCCCAACTCAACTGCCCCTGAATTAATGACACCAAAATCAACAAATTCAAAAATAGAGCTTGTCGGATCTGGAGAAGACCCTGCATCCTTGAGAGAATCTTTGAAAGACACCGAAAACAGCGCCTCCAGTGAAGCTGGATCTTGCGCAAGCAGTACGTCGGTGCTGGACTGAGAAACCGAAAAGACAGAGCACACCGGGTCGATCCCATCTTGAATAGTGGAGTCCAACACCTTTGACCCTAACTCTCCTACCTGACCCAACGAACAACACCTAGATCCTTTGGCCTGCTAAGAAGATCTAAAAAGGAGCTTAAAACCGTTACCCAATGACTTGTAAACCAATTTGAGCTGGAGTATGGGCTTCTTGCTGACAGCTTTGGCCCTAAAGCCTTTGGGCTTGGAACCCGACCCAGATACGCAACCCATAAATCCTCTAGCCCGATCTAGCTCAAATAGGCACAGCCCTAGAAGCATCTTCACCAAGCGAACAACGAAACTACCCTTCGTCTCTCTCGCCTTCTTCGCTATGTTGTTGGAAGTAGCTGCCAACAAACCAGGGAGCCCAAGTTCATATTTGTCGCAGCACAATGTCGTTCGCATCTCCTCACCTCCATTCGCCAACACAGTCGGAAACATATCGACAGGAGTCACAGACAGAGTCTCTATCTTCAACTTTTCTGCTACGTTGTAGATGGCCGTCAACAAACCAGAGCCCCTAGATCGAGGGAAGTCACGAACACCGGCTTAAACCCCACAAACTTCTCAACATCTCTGTCCACCAAACAAAACACAACCGGGTAGGAGCAACCGGACGAAACATCCCCTTTTTGTTTCCCCACCGTGAAAGGATCCTTAGAAACCAGCGGCCACTCCTTTGCTTTGAGAAAAACCGGCAACTGACGCAACTCACCCAGTATCCAAGACCAACCCCAACCCTCACAGCCTTCAGGGAGCCAAATAGCCCCTTTTCGGCCACCCTCAACGTAGGCAACCACCTCTAGGAAACAGCCAGCCTTGTTCCCACCTCATTGGACCATCAAAGCTTTCACATCCTCTCGAAAATATTTGACAAATTCCTTCACTGGATCTTTCAAAGCCTCCTCTATTGTGGCCATCAACCACGCAGAGTCCTAGAGACCTAGAAAGATAAACCCACAAAAGTCCTTCCTCCTGTCCTCCAAGCGAAACTCAAACAAATCTGCCTTCGCCAAAAAAGAGAAAGCTTTTCTTCCATAGAGAAGCGACGCTCCATCTCTGCCTTATCTCTAAAGCCTCAAAAAGAAATACCACGAAGACATACCCGCGAAACAAACTATCGGAGAAGACAAAAGAAAACTGACCCAGAAAAGTTTCGATGAAAGCTCTAGCCCGATGGTGAAGATGAAGAAAACTGACCCCAGAATAGCACCGATGGAAGCACCGCTGGACGTTGAGCACCGAAAAGGCTGAAAGAAGCAAAGCCCTAGCGTGACGCTTCTCCACTCCTACTGCTAGGGTGGAGAGAGAGGAAGAGAGGCGAGGGGTGATAGGAAGGAAATCTGTTAAGATGTTGTGCTCATTTAATTTCTTTCTCTGGTTTTTGGAAGTTAGTTCCTTGTTGATAGGTTCCTAACAAATAATAACAAAGGTCTACGCACTTTCCAACCTGCCTAAACCCAAAATTTATTTCAGCCTTTCCACGCCCCACCACTAGGGTGGAGAGAGAGGAAGAGAGGCGAGGGGTGACAGGAAGGAAGTCTGTTTAGATGTTGTGCTCATTTAATCTCTTTCTCTGGTTTTTGGAAGTTTGTTCCTTGTTGATAGGTTCCTAACAAATAATAACAAAGGTATACGCACTTTCCAACCTACCTAAACCCAAAATTTATTTTGGCCTTTCTCTTCATGACAGGATCTACTCATGCCTCCTCAACTAACATCATGGTCTATTAGGTCAATTAGCCTATTAGGTCAATCAACTTTCCAACTTTGCTTTTTAAATTTCCATAAAAGTGCATTGGTACAATGAGATATTTCAAAGGGATCTCATCAAGGGCAAGGGAGATTTCAATCAAGAAACATCATTTTCAAGAATAAGGCTTCCAAACATCATTTTCAAGAATCAAGAAACATCCTTCTCCACTGCGACGTGGCTTCTGTTGTATGGAATTCTCTCTTTAGCCATTTCGGCGTGTCTTGGTTTATGCCTAGACAGGTTATTGACTTGCTTGCATGTTGGTAGTCATCTGGCAGATCAAGCAGTGCTGTTGTTTGGAAAATTGCACCTATTTGTATCTTCTGGTGCCTTTGGTGGGAAAGAAACAATAGAAGTTTTGAAGACTTGGAAAGAACCTTGGAAGAGACTCTTTCTTTGTTCTATCATACTTTGTATTGTTGGACTTCGGCTTATGTCCATCCTTTGTTTATTTCTTTTTCTGACTTTCTGACTTTTCTATTTCTAGTTAGGCGTTTTCCTTGTATACTTCTAGTGTACTAAGGGGCGCCTTATGCTTTTCTAATAAAATTGATCTCTTACCTATCAAAAAACAAAACGTACGTAAAATTTGGATCCTTATTAATGGGAAAGTGGCTTACAAATGATGTTTGCTATTTATCACTGGCAATACCAAGCCTTAATCAATTTTGATTAGTGCTTGATTGGTGATAATTTTTGCATTAAATTATAAATGGAAAGACATCCCCATAAGTCATCACTGCTATTGCTCTTTCTCCTTCATGTTTTTTTTTTAAAATAAAAATAAATAAATAAATAATAATAATAATAATAATATATAGGTATTAAATTTCATTGGAAGAAATCAAAATAGTTGTACCACCCTATAGTACATTAGAAGTATACAAGAGTGCAACAAATTATAACTCAAATTAACATCTGGAATTTAACAACTCTAAAAAATCCAAAATATTTGAAAAAGAAAAAACAACCCATCACTACAATCAATCATATAGCATTCTAAGAAACAGAAGTCTCATATCCAAAATTGGAACTTCCTACCCCTCAAACATACGGATGTTTCATTATCCCCAAATGCACCACCTAAGAGCCAAGGCATTCCAAGTCATGGCATTTTTATGTCTCCCAAAATGACCTCTCCAATAAGCAAGCAATTCCACCACCGAAGGCATGACCCACATAACCCCAACAAGTAACAAAAACAAACAGCCAAAGTTCTCCCATGACAGAGCAATGGAGGAGATTATTCACAAACTCACCACTATCCAAAGAATATCAAATTTCAAATGTTTGTTTCCCGCACCTGTTTTTTACCACCTTGTCTAGAAAATCCAACATTGCATATGTTCAGTCCATTTCTCAATCTACACTCAACGGAAATGCTAATTCCAAATGAAATACTAGAACATTTTCCTTTCCTATATATATCAAAAGTGAGGTTCATTAACGTATAACATCAGATATCCCTCGTTCAAAAGTGTGGTGGCTGAGAAAGTCTACTTATAGGATTTATGAGAAATGGATAAAATTAATATTCAAATAAAGGTTGATTTGGAGATGTTTTTAGTTCTTTGGAGGCTAAAAGGTACTGGACAGCGTGAATTTAAAAGATAGAAGATCGTATACATGTAAGGTTAGGGTTTGTGGACAACAATGAATAGGTAAGAAATTCCGCTTAAAGATAGGCTGGTTCATGAGTAAACTTTTTTATAGCAATGCAGGAAATATAAAAAAGAAAACATCTTCCCATACAATTAGCTCAACTGGTGGGACATACAATTCAAGAACTATGAAGTTCAAGTTTCAAGTCATGCACTAACCTGATGCACATTTTTTGAGAGTGGGATTGTGCATGTAAGGTTTACGAAAGCCCACCCATCAAGGTGGTCCTAGGTTCCTCATTATCAAAAATAAAAATAAGAAACAAAATCTAGTTTATTTTGGATGAAAGAAACAAAAAACTACTATTTTAATGAGTTCTTCGTGTTCTGGGGCCTTGGTGTTGTGGGTTTTTGCGGGTTAGCGTTGGTTGTTCCTGTGTATACTTCCTGTGTACTTAGGGGCGCCTTACGCTTTCTTTAATAAAGTTCTTCTTACTTATCAAAAAAAAAGAAAAAAAAAAGTTCAAAGCATCAACTTTAGTCCTCAACAATCAGTGGATTTAATGAGCCTTTCTAAAATTTTTCTAGAGATTTTGCTGACATTGCTTCCCATAATCCATTCATTCCCTGCTTTTTTATCCCTCCCAAGGAAAAAATTTCAAGCTCCATGTAACCAGTGTTTGCCTAAATCCCGACTATTATACGCATTGGCAGAATTCACAGAGGCACTAGGACTATACCACTTCACAACAATGGCAGCATTGTGGATGATGCTACTCAATGAGGGAATCAATAACACTGTAATGCTTTTCTGGAAAGGTATACTCATCCTTGCTTTATTTGAAACGGTGTCCTCTGTCTTTCTTCTTGTGCTACTCTAGTTTCACTTCTTGAATACAGTCATCAAATATTAGGTTACAAAGTTATCCACACAAAGAAGTCTCTTCCTTAAAGCCTAATATCTTTTTTTATTAAATATTATTTTATTTTATTTTTGATAAGTAAGAGAAATTTCATTAAAAGCGCAAAGTGCGATCAAGTACACAGGGAGTATACAAGAACGGCAACTAAGAAGAAGAAAAATATAGTACAAGAAAATCATTAAAACTAATCACAAAAGGGGCAAGGAACGCAGCCGTCCACGAGTACAAAGAATAAAAGAAAAAAGAAATAAGCTCCTCAATGGTTCTTTCTTTGTCCTCAAACTGTCTATCGTTATGTTCCCTCCACAAGCACCACAAGAAGCAACAAGGAACCATCTTCCACACAACCGTACTCCAAGAGCGACCACCCGTCCACTAGCAAGCGAATAGATCTACCACCCGACGAGGCATAACCTAAGACTGACTGAAGCGACTTAAGATTGCATTCCATAAAGCGCAAGCAACCTCAGAATGGAGAAGAAGATGATCCACAAACTCCTCATTCATTTTACACATACAACATCTATCAATCACAATGACTCGCCTCTTTCTGAGATTGTCCAAAGTAATGATCTTCCCTAACGCTGCCGCCCAAGCGAAAAATGCCACTTTCAAGGGAACCTTAGTCCACCAAATACTTTTTCAAGGAAAGTGAATTGTCTCTTTGTAAGCAAGAGCCTTATAAAAAGATCTAACATCAAACTTCCCTTTATGAGAAGGAGACCACCAAAGCTGATCTTCCCCTTCACGATCAATTCTGATGGAATACAATAAGGTGAAGAAAGAAGCCAAGACATCCACCTCTCAATCGTGGACCGCTCGAATGAATCTAACATCATACTGATGAGAACCTCTCTCCAAAATCAAATGAGCTGCAACGAGTGCATTCTTGTCGCAATCTACGTCATACAAAACTGGGAAAGCTTCCTTGAAGGGCATCTCTCCGCACCACACATCATCCCATAATCTGATCCTGGATCCATTGCCCAAATTAAGTCCAATATGGCTACAAAACAAACTCCACCCCTTCCTAATGTTCTTCCAAAGCCCCACTCCGTGAGATCAGGGGAGTCTAAAGAACACCAACCAGCCCAAGTAGAACCGTACTTTGCATCCACAATGGATCTCCACAAAGCCTCTCTCTCATGCACATAACGCCACAACCACTTTCCTAACAGAGCCTTATTGAAAATCATCAAATTCTAGATGCCCAAAACACCTTCTGAAATAGGGGAACAAACCGTGGACCGTCTAACCAGGTGATATTTGAATTCTTCACCTACACCTTCCAACAAAAAATCTCGTTGAAGCTTCTCTATACGACTAGCTACATTGGAGGGAATAGGGAAAAGAGAAAGGAAGTGCGTGGGGAGATTAGATAGAGTACTCTTAATAAGGGTAACTCTACCACCCTTTGATAGATACATCCGCTGCCAACTAGCCAACCGCCTTTCAATCTTGTCAACTACATCATCCCAAATGGACTTAGCCTTAACAGGGGCCCCCAATGGAAGACCGAGATACTTTAAAGGTAGAGAGGAAACTCCACATCCCAAGATGCCAACCAATTCATCCATATTATCCACTTGACCAACAGGAACCAACGCTGACTTGGCCAAATTGATCTTTAAACCTGAAACAGCTTCAAAGGACAAGAATAAAACCTGTAGATAACGGAGATGATCAGGAATAGCCCCGCAAAAGACTAAAGTATCGTTTGCAAACAATAGATGAGAAATATTAAACACCTCGTTGCTGCCAAAACCCACTGAGAAACCTGATAAAAAGCCCCTGTGAACAGTAGTAGTGAACAACTTGCTTAGGGTCTCCATCACAATGACAAACAAGAGAAGCGACAGAGGATCACCCTGTCTAAGACCATGAGAGTTGCTGAAAAAACCAGAAGGAGTGCCATTCATCAAGACAGAGAAACGCACTGAAGAGATACAATACGCTATCCACGAACACCATCTCTCCCCAAAACCACATCTTCTCATCACATACAGTAAGAAGTCCTAGTTGACATGATCATATGCCTTCTCAATATCCAGCTTGCAAAGCAACCCTTGTTCACCTGATTTAATATGACTATCTAAACACTCATTAGCAATAAGAACTGAATCAAGAATTTGCCTACCTTTCACAAAAGCATTTTGAGGTTTTGAGATAATCTTATCCACAACCTTTCTAAGTCTGTTTGCGAGAACTTTTACAATGATCTTGTAAACCCCACTTACAAGACTAATATAGGCCGAAAATCTTTAAGATCCACAGCCCCAGACTTCTTCGGAATTAGGGCAAGAAAAGTGGCATTAATGCTTTTGACAAACTTGCTATGAGTGTGAAAGTCCTGGAATACCCCCATGAGATCTATTTTAATCACATGCCAACAATCTTGGTAGAATGCTATAGAGAACCCATCAGGACCCGAAGCCTTATCACGATTCATGCCTTTAATCACCTCTAAGACCTCATTTTCCTCAAAATGAAGTTCCAAGGAAGAGGCCTCAACCGCATCCATAGTGTCAAAAGCAAGGTTGTCCAACCTAGGCCTCCAACTGTAAGGTTTTGTAAAAAGGGACTCATAAAAATGAGCAACATGATCCCTAATAGCCTGCTGATTGGAAGAAGTAGAGCCATTGAAATAAGTACAATCACAATCCCCTGTAATTTTGAGTAACAAAGTTTATCTCCATACACTTTATCCCAGTACTATGTATTCTGAAAACTTTATTTACCACAGAATCTCCTCTTGCTTCTGGCTAAATAATCACTAATCCAATCCTGTCAACTAGAACTTTGTTGTTTAAACACCAAGGAGTTCTTCTTCCCTTACAAGCCTAATAAGCTCATCAACAACAATGCACAAGAATAATCAACAGTCATCAATAACATTGTAACAATGCGTAAGAATCAGAATTTGCATCCCACATGAAGTAACTTCATTTGCTGCCTTGCCTGATATATTATCTTTTGTCTAGAATTTAAGAGGTACACATCCAACAATGAGCATATTGCTCATCAAGTATGCTGAATTTTGGAAAACATAAGTGAAAAAACATACAATACACTGGTTCCCCCTTCGGTTGATTTAGAATTCGGTAATACTAGCTCTTCCTTAAGTTGATTTAGAATTCTGAAAGTAATACCAGAAAGGAGAGATGTTCATCATTTTTAACCATTCCTTTCAGCAAACTTCATTCATTGCCTACCAAGATTATCTATGGCTTCACATTAAACTTCAATCATTATCAATTGTGGAAGTCTATGAAAGTTAATAAGACCTTAGGTCATACAAAGTTCTGTAAGTCTAATAGCAAAAACTTCAATTGCTATAGAAGTTAAATCAATGAAATCTAGCTAAGGTAGTCTGGGCACCAACCCCCTTAGGTTGGCTACCAACTATTTCTGATGATTGAACCAACTGGTGCCGGCTATTGGAGATCATCCCCTAAACTGACTGATTTGGAGGCAGCTACCGGTGTCAATCACTGATCAGTCGTTTATATCAATTCTAGACATAACCAAGAAAACCAAGGCAGAACCATTTCCTTATCCGTTGGGAGACACTAAAGCCTCATTATTGTTGGAAGATTGGCAAGCATAATATCAATTGAGACGAAAACTGTGATCCCAATGCCACAACTATCAGCCTTGAACTCCTACACAACACCTGAGGCCAATCTGGTAGAGTTTGAACAAGGATAGATACCATAGGACAACATGGTAGTGGAGCACGTCAACAAGGGAGGTGGAAGAGTGGTGGTGCATAAGGTGGAAGAACGAGAGGTAAGTGCTTTGAAAGATGAGGAGGGTGAGGAAGGTGTGCTGAGCAAGAGGCAAACAAGTCGTGAGAATGCCCAAGGGGCGAGAGGGAGAGGCAGAGAACCTTTGAGAGAGGAAGGAGTCGATGACTCAAGGTGTCTATAGTTTTCATTTTTGCAAACACTTAGAGAAAAAAGGTATATAGTACAAAAAGTCAGTCAAGATGGTATGGGTCGGTTTTTCGATGCCTAAAACCAATCACAACCCAACCAGGTCGATTTTTCAATTTTCTAATCAACAATCAACCCAACTCTATTGGAAACCTGTCGATTTTTCAATTTTGGTTGGCTTTTGATCGGGTCGGTCAGCTTGGTCAATTTTTGGGCATTTTTCACAGCCTAATTTGAGGTCATAGTTTTCAATCCCACTGCCTGCCATCTACAGCTGTCAGCATATAATGCAAAACGATGCTTGGAAAATATACTCCTTTCAGTGAAGCAATCAATTCTGTCACTGAATTCGGGCACTTTACTCATGCCTCTAGCCCTAGGAGTCCTACTCTAGCTGGCTAATCATCTTCCAATAGTAATAAAAATAATTCACTCAACTTCCTTGGAATATCAAATTTAAGTCCAAATTTATCCATGCTAGGAAACTCCAATTCCAGCTGGCCACTCACACTTCCCAGCATGCTCAAAGGTTGGTTGTTTCCCTAAGATCAATTTTTTTTATTCTGAACATGAGATTGGAATCAAGTTTAAGAATGTAATCAATTTACTTTATCAATCACAAAAATATTCACAATTAGCTTCCACAAGATCACAATTACATTACAATCTGTAAGATAACTCACAGGTAAAGCTTGAAGAGTCAAAAGCACATGCGCAAGAAAAAATGCATCCACACTTGATGGCCTACATAAAAAGCAACAATTCATTTAGTTACAGTTATATCAGCATGTTATAGTTGGCTGAACTTCATATAAAAGAAACAATCTCGAAAGCTCCTACACTTTGTCGTCAAAGGAAATAAATATCTGAGGCAGGATATCCAGAAGAGTTACCTGTTCTCAAAGAGAAAGTTCTGCTCCCCTAACCTAGTTGACAGAGCTCCATAGGCAATGTTTGCTCTCTTGTAAATCTGTGCAATAAAATGTAATTTCAAACAGAGAAAAATTCTGCTAATATAATAAGTTAAGAACAAACAGCGGAAAAGGACTATTAACATATATTTTAATGAGTTTTGCTACTAGTGCAAATATAATTTCCCAAAATGTTCATGTACGGCCATGCATGTGTGTGTGTGTGTGTGTGTGTGTGTGTGTGTGAGAGAGAGAGAGAGAGAGAGCATATCAAATCGGACACAAAGGAAGATCAAGGAGAATATGGGACCTCTTCTTCCATTTGCTCAGCATTGTCCTTAGTTATTCCAAGTCGCTGCTTCACAGTGTGAACTTGCTTCAAGAACAGAACCTTTCCTATTGGCCATGGCAGGTCAGGATAATAGATCTTCTCAGCAGAACTACTATCAGAACCCACCCAGAGTTCATACATAATTGCATCTCCAAGCCAGGAACAAACCATTGCTTTTGTTGATATCCATTCTGGGACTGAGTAGAATTCATTGTCCAAATCAACAATACCGTCTTTTTTTAAACTTTCAATAACCCCACCATTCTCATTATTATAGGCCACGTAATCACCGGACTCAATATAAGGAATTTGATCTAACAAAGAAAGCAACAAACAGCAATGTGATAAGATTGATTATTACTTGAATGTGAGTACAAGCATAATGTTTTTATCTCTTCCAGGTAAGTATCAGAAATAAGTCTAAACCGCATAAGATCATATACAGATACAGTTAAAGACATATACCTCCACAGATACATGCAGGATAAGCATAAACATGCATGCATGTTCAGCAAATAACAGAAGAATCAAGCTTTAAGTATATCAAAGATTCAATAGACATAGACCCAAATAGTACATTCAATAGCAACTAAACAGATCAGATATGAGCAGGCAAATGGGTATAATTTGATTGATATAATTTGCAGAAGAACAGTGTCATTTGAAACTTCCAAACCAACATAAAGCACCTCATTTTAGGTTTCAACTTCTAAAATGCCAACAAGAAAAGAAAGTGAAAAAACCATAGATGACTAGTATTACTCGACCAATAGTTCTCACAGGCAACCCCAAATTAGAGGAGCCAAATGATAGCAAACGATGAAATAACAACAACATACATGTGCACACATATCTCCATTCTAAGTAGCCCCAATCAGCTAGAATATTTCACTATTGACACGAAAAATCAAGGCAATCGGAAGCCAAAAGAATAGGATCAAATAAATACATTACTATGTACACACACAAAGAATGGTAAGCGAAAGAATCGAAGGAACACAGCAAGATTTTGAAAAACAAAACAAAACAAAAAATATAAATTGAGAGAGAGAGAGAGAGAGAGAGAGAGAGAGAGAGAGTGATACACCCTTAATTATAGGTAAGCCAGACAGCAGCCTCTGAACCCAAAAATACGCACAGTAATGTATTTGATTAAACAATTTTTTAAAAAAAAAACAAAAAAATTCAAACTAATGAGACGGCAATCCAGAGCCTCAAAATCCACCACCCAGAATCTCTAATCACCAAAGCTTCTTTAATTTCCAGGACCCAAGAGAGAAAACAAAAATAAATAAATAAATAAAGCGCTGATACCAGAGTCAGGGTAGGTAGAGTTGAAATCCAAAAGGAAGGGGAGCTGAGCAAACTTGAGGTAGATGTAAAGAGAGAGGCATGAAGGGCATGCTGTGGGGAGACCAAAACAGGGCTTCCTTACCACCAGAGTGTACTCTCCTCTCTCATTATTCACTTCCTCCTCCTCCTCCATACTTCCAACACCAGAAACTTTGTGGGTTTTGCAAGCCTCAGCAGCTCTACAGTTTTCTCAATCTCAGGGGTTTAGAGGAAGAAGCGAGGATGTGGGGTTTCTACTTTCTTTGGGGCTTGGAATTTTTTCTTTTTTAATTACCTTTTCACTTATTTACACCTTTTCTTGCCCGCCCCGATCAATTAAAGTCAGACCGATCACCTTCCAAACGTCAAACAAAAAAAAAAAAAAAAAACTGTTTGAAGGTGGAGCAGCCACCTCAAGGCCTTACCCACGGACACAAAAGCCACCTCAGGGCCTTACCCACGGACACTTCGTGGATTTGGACTCTGGAGTAACCCGTGTTCAGCAACCCACAACCGGGGGTTTGGAATGCCCCGTAACAGCATTCTCAATGCCTTAAGTATATTTTAATATAAAATAGCTAATCAAAATCCACTTTATCTAGTTTAGCTAATAGGTTTTAAAGGGCACCATATATTCGATTATCTATTCTTAACTCTCTTTTATCTAGATATGATTTTTTTTATTATTTTTTATTACTTTTGTAATTATCGCATTTTTTTACTGTCTTTTTTTTTTTGTTTTTCAAATAGTCATATTTGTCGACGGTCATTTTGTTAAAACGGTCATTTTTATAATGCAAATTTTTCAATGGCCATTTTTTCTCAAACGGCCATTTTTCTAACGATCATATTTTTTTTCTCTATGAAAATCAAACCAAACCAAAACCAAAACCAAGCCTAGATTTGTTTATGAAAATTATCCTTTATCAATCATCTGATCAAAGAGAAACTCTACTTCACCCAATTTCCCAAACTTGTATTGCTCATTTATCAAAAAACGAAATGGATTGGATCTCTCATTGCCCATTTTTTACGAGAATATGCCTTTCTAGAATTGCTCCAAATTTTTAATAGTCAATTTTTCCAACAGAACACTACAATAATGGGTCATCGACTGCTCATCCCATTGACATGCTCCTATTATTCTTAGGGATATTATAAAAATATTTTTTATTCATACCAATTAATTTAACTATAAATTACCCGGCCAAAGTTTGGCATGCCAGAGAAAGCCGTGATCCATGAGTTTCCTCCGTTAATCGTTCAATATTGCCTCGCATTTTTTGCGCACAATAGTTAGTGGAACGGGTCACTTCATCTACTAAAATTAACGACTTCAACTTCAATTAAGGGCGGACCCATTAAGGGGCCAGGGGCCTGCCCCCAAGCCCCTAAATTTTTATCAAAAAAAATTCTAAAAAAATGTTAAAAAAGTTTTAAAATTTTACCCTTAAATTTTTTATTTTTTTTAGTTTTGCCTCCTCTAAATTTTTTCTTTTCAATTTAGCCCCTCCAAATTATCAAGTCTAGGTCCGCCACTAACTTCAATGGAGGCTAAAGGAAGGGCCCTGGAAACAGCATAGCGTCCAAGTTATTGTAAAGTTTCACACAAAAAAACAAGCTTTTTTTTCACAATTCTCTAAACTTTTTTTTTTTTTTTTTTCTACTCTTTGAGGATCTTTCTTTTACAAATTTTGACTCTTCATCCTCCGATGATGAGTTGGATATCATTTTGGCTTTTTCTGCTAAGGAAGAACGGTTGCGTGATGAAAGAGGAGCAACATCGAGCCTTGGTTCTATTCAACGCCATAGGTTCATCCAGCGTAATTCTTTGGAAGGCCACCAACATCTTTTCTTAGACTATTTTGTAGAATCGCCAGTCTATCCTCCTACGAATTTCAAATAAGGTTTCTAATGCAACGTTCTTTGTTTAATCGTATTCAAATTGCGATAGAAGCTCACGAACCATATTTCGTCCAAAGAAGAGATGCTATTAAAAAACTCGAACATTTTTCCCTTCAAAAGATAACTGTCGCACTTAAGATGCTCGCTTATGGAATATCAGGTGATTTTATGGATGAATATTTGAGGATTGCAGAAAACATGAAGATTGCAGAAAACACTGCAACACAGTGTTTACAATATTTTGTTAAATCAGTAATTTCAATTTATTCTAACAAGTACTTGAGGTCACCAAACAGCAATGATATATCTATACTGCTAGAGGTGAACACAAGACGTGGATTTCCAAGGATGTTGGGGAGCATCAATTGTATGCATTGGAAATGGAAGCGTGCATAATATTGCATAACATGATTGTTGAAGATGAGCGACATCTATACCTTGGAGCAGATGATTTTGTTTACGATCAATTCGATGAAAGTCTTTACGAACCAATGCCACACACTACGAATCAACAACTTACGGACTTCATTGAACGTCATCATCGCATTAGCGATAGGGGGACTCATTCTCAGCTACAAGCAGACCTCATCGAGCATTTATGGCAAATACATAGCCAATCGTAATTTTAAATTTCATTTCATATAGAATATGTGGATTATTGGGTCAATGCTAATGGTTGTTGTTGTTTTGATTTCTAGGATAATTTCTTAATTTGTCTATTTCAGTTTTGTGTTTTTGAATATGGGGATCGCGATTATATAGGATTATTTTATAATTTTTTCTTTGCTAAACCCACCTCCTCCGCCCAAAAAATTAAAAATAAATAAAATAAAATTTGATTGAGGCTTTTTGTTTTATTTTAACCAATTCACTAGTACCAGATGTAACCTTGGTTTTTTTTTTTTGGTAAATCCTTAAAAATTGGTTTGGTATTAATTGCATAGATATACATTTTATTTTGACCTGATCGATGTTTATTTCTGATTTCTATGGCATCTGAGGTGTGTTTGGAATTATTTGACTCTCTATTTGGGGCATTTCTATACAATTTGTTTTTTCACTTTTACAATATGAATCCCACCTTGACTATAATAAAAGAGTTGGCCTAGGAATAAATAACACAAACTAACTATTTAGTCCACAACATAGACTTTGAACAAAATACAAAACACAAAATACATCAAATACATGTAAAAGCATTTGGTCAATCTCTAATGGGAATGACCGTACATTGTTCAATGATTTCCATTTGACGTGAACGAAAATATGTTTTTCTCATTGGAGACATGTTGCTTGTATCCATACTCATAATTTCTCTGTCCTCTCTCGATTGCTCCATCTCAAGCCTTTTCTTACTAAGAATATCAGCCTCTTTTTCCCTTTCCTCTCTCTCTTGCTCAAACACAAGCATTTCTTTTGTAAGACGAATATACTCTTGTCGTTCTTCAATTCTCTGATCTTGAGATTTCTTATTTTCTTCCTTCATACCATTAATTACCTCTACAAGATTCGCAGACATTTGGTCTTGCCTCCTTCGTGTTTTCTCTCTCTCTTTTTGGGCCTTCTTGCCAATTGGCCTATCCAAATCTACAATCACTAATGGAGACCCATTGTCATCCCCTAAATGAATCAAATCTAGAGCATAAGAAGCTTCTTGTGCAACTGTTTTTCTTTTCCTTTTTTTTGACTCCTTCGGTCACAGTTTGTTTCCATTTTGGATGAAATCTCAATGTATTCCAACAATGTTGAAAATTGAATGAGCCACTGTGGATGCTGTGATACATCACCTTCGCTTCCTCAATCTGAAAAATTAACAAAGATTCAATAATTTAAATATTTATACTAATTAATCAATTGGCTCATTGACTTTAAGTTATAACAATTTATCCATACCTTGTCTTGCTCGGTAACGCCACTTGGATGCCTTGCTTTGATTTAAGCTAAACATCCACAAAACTTGTTGGTGGCAAGTTGGATCGTTGACCTCCAATTCGTTAAAGAGTTCACAGAACATTCACAATAGTTAGGCTTCTTATGTTCATCATATTCCGCATGAACTCTCATCCAAAATTTTGAAGCTTTTTGATTGATACCATGAATTGCGTCCATACTAATAGTGAGCCAAGCCAATACTAATACGTTATCTTCTTCCACACCAAAGTTTCCTTTCCGTGGAGTTTGTTCAGTAGTTGATTATGTTTGAGGTTGGAGTTGAGTGCCTTGGGAATCAATGTTCTCATGAAAAGAAGCCGGCGTCGTATATGCATTGTAACCATATTCTCCCTCATGTATGAGAGGAACGAAGAATGTATCCTCATTCAAATCCATCATTCAAAAGTTGTTGCTAGAGGTGGAATCAAATTAAACATGAGCATAAAGTCAGGAATTTAACAGACACAAGCTGGAGAAAAATTCCAAAATTTCTTTAATATTACTAAGCGAGCTTTCCTTCTCACCTTCTCCTTGGAATTTAACAGACACAAGTCAACTGGCATATTTCAGGTGTTGATGCAAGAAGATAGATGGTTGGCGATGTACCCAGTTGGAACTCTATGCACGAGTGAGTATGGTTATTGGGGAGGTGGTATACCTGGGCAAAACATCTTGAAATTAAAGCAATGGTCATCTCTATTTGATCAATGGCACTGGCGTTATTATAAAGAATATGACAGATGTCTCTTCTAAAGAAAAGGCTTTGATATGAAGCAAAGAAGACCTGCGGGACTCCGTTTGAAACAGAAACAAGAAACTGAGGTATAAATTTAGGCATTTTCAAGGGGCTTTTTTTTTCCCCTTTTGTCATCATCTAATAAGTGCACTTTCAAGAAGCTTATACAAAAATAAAAAAACTAAAGAAATGAAAACTTAGCTCCATCACAAACCAATAAATAGCTCAACAGTTACAAAAAAAAAAAGGGAAAAAAAATAATTTGATAGAAAAAGCAAATAATAGCAGAAACACACAATACTTCGCAAGTGCCACTATTCAGCAATCAAAATCATATATCAGGCTTCATTTCATTTGCAAGTGCTAAATTCAAACTACCAATAAATCCAATGCCATAATCTTCCAAACGTAGTTCACACTTCCCATTCAAGCAAGTGGGCAGGTCTACCTAACTCAATCTAAAGGCTTGAAATCAGTAAGCTCTAAATCCTCATTTCTTGTCACTGCTCGTCCAACCCAAAAAACCCAAAACAAACGTAAAATCAAAACCACGCTAGAACTCATAGATCGGCCACATAAATCATCCAGTTGCTAAAAATCACATAATCCACGCTAGAACCCAAAAATCATCCTTCAATCAACTCCTAAACAAAACTAATTACAATAATTTAATCAAACATTAATCGGAAAAAAAAGAGAATAACTCACGTTTACGCCCGATAGCCCAAACGTTGAGGTCTTATGCTTCAACTACCCATCATCCAATCTTCCAAAGCACCAAACACCAAGATTCTTGCATCAAAACAGAAAAGAGAGACCATAGAGCGTGAGAAATTAGTAACGAGCGAGAGAGAGAGAGAGAGAGAGAGAGAGAGAGAGAGAAGACCTTCAGAGACAGAGAGAAGATGGGGAATGAAAATGAGCTCAAAACTTCAGATGAATTAGATAGAAACAGAGACACGCAGAGAGGAGAAAAATAAGCGGGAGAGAAGATGAGGGAAAGGGAAAGGTGGAGGGAAAGGAAAGAAGGTGAAAATGCAACGCCCATTTTCGCCTCTATAGCGTTGGTCGTGCAACGCTGCAAGTAGCGTTCCGCTATTTACGGAATTAAGGAAAAAGTATTTTAGAGTAGGAATACATAATCCAATGGAGTATCTTTTTAATACTTTTATTATCTATTATAGTTTAAAGTTGCAAATACATAAGCCATTGGGAGTGCTCTAACATCGCCTTGGGTTTTTACTGAGTCCTGACCAACGTATCACGTATGTCGTGTTGACTCGCCTTTTAACTTTTTCTTTTTTTTGTTTTTTATTTTCATGTCCGCACAAAAATAAATAAATAAATAAATTTGAACTAGTAATCTTTATTTAATGAGGCATGATCCACAGTCAATTAAGCTACCCTTTGGAGACTTGACTCGTGTGTCTTCAGTGACTCATATCCAAGCCTCCTTTTCTCTTTCTTTTATACATTTTTTTGGTTTTTTTTTCCTCTTTTACTTTGTATTTTTTTTTCCTTTATATATATATATATATATATATATATATATATATATATATATATATATATATATATATATATATATATATATATATTTTAATTATTGTAATTTCCTTTTTTTAATTTTTTAATTTTCCTTTTTTATACATTTTTACATTTTTTTTTCTCATTTCTTTATTTTTCTTAGTTTTTCCTTTTTTATTTTTTTTTAAAACAAATTAAAAAAATAATAATAACTTTTTTCCCCTTTTTTGTATTTTTTAAACTCTAATGGTATTTAAGTGTATTTAGTTTATAAACTACAATTTCATGCTCTTTTAACAATTTGAAGTTAAAGTTTTGGTACTTAGACTAGTTTTCAAATGTTGTATTTATTGAAGAATAAAAACACTAATTCAAAGTGCTCGTCGAGCTACATCAAAAGAGAAAAAACCCCTAATTATTAAACACACACAACTCTAATAATCAAAGAAAAAAAATATTAAAATTATGGGAATAGAATTTGTAATGATCCTTTGTTAAAGAAAAATAGTGTTATGAAAATAGAAAACTTTAAAATAAACAAAGACTTTATTAAGAATATTATTATTAATTTGATGGGACGATCAATCACTACTCGAAGGATGATTGACCGGTACAACATCATTGCCTTATCCGTAGGCATCGATAGATCGGTCCAGACAATGATCGATCGATTTTAGACTAATATGCCAAAATAATGCGTTCAAAACACGGAAAAACATTGGGCTCTCATTTTAAAGCCCCAAAAACCTTAAGGGACTCATTTTCTCGTTCAATCAATAGCCAAGGGAGAGAGAGAGAGAGAGAGAGAGAGAGAAGCCATTTTTATGGTTTCTTAAGGCTTAAGATGACGAATCTACACCATCAATATGCATAATCTGAAACTCTAACCTTCATTTCATGTTTATTTAATTTACATTTTGATTATATGTTGTTTAGCTTGTTAAAATTGTAAATCAAGTTGGGAAATGGGTAATTTAAAAAATGGTTTACGACTTTATGTGCCATACAAACTTTCTTGATGTGATAATCTGAAATTTGGTCTAGATTAATGTTCTTCCACACACAACCTATTTCTTGGGTTAATGTTGTTTAAGATCCTAAATTGGTAAAAAAATGTGACACCTTTAAAGAATTTGTGTTAAAGTTATGATTATTCGAGCTTAAATGTGTTCTAAATCTGTAAAGTTAGTACCTTCCTCTTATCAAGAGATATGCCCTTTTGGTGAGATGTGTTGGATTAAGCTTATATTCTCGACTGAAAACCTCTTGCTCTTTCAACTTGGTTGTATGGATTTATCCCCTTTCCCTATTATTCCCACTTTATCAAAAAAAAAAAAAAAAAGGTTAGTACCTTTAGGAACTCAGGACACTATAGGAACGAGTGGATTTTGGTAAAGTTATAAATTTCAACTAAAGAATGACTATAAAAGGATTATGATCGGTGCTCAACGTGTAACCCGCTTTTTACAAAAGAGCGTAAGTAATTATATATGAATAATTACGTGTCATTAACCTTTCAGAGACGACAAATCTCGCAGCGGAAAATATGAATATCTTTTTTATTTTTCTTTTTTTCTTTTTAAAGCAACAGGGACAATTCCCTTTTCAACATACATAGAGATTTGACTGAAATACCTCGATTTGCATTATGATAATAAAAATGTCTTACAAATAAAAACACGCGAAAGCGATAACATAAGAGCCACATATGGCTCGTGACCTACATAATTGTAATCATATTACAAACCATAAAATACAACACAAGTTGTTTAGGAAGTACATAAAATGAAACCTAATATCAACATATAAGATAGACTATTCAGCAAGTCCATCACAAAAAGGGGACATTAGACAATCTCATCTATGAAACCAGGATCATCACAAGGATCCTAAAAATCCTGATACTCATCAGTGTCAGTACCTGCACAATCATCTATGAGATGGTATTTATTACCACAAACCCATAGTTTCATAAGTGAGCTAACTGTCACTCAATAATATCAATGATTTATGCGTTATTTAAGGAACATAGATAACATAATGATTAGGTGACAGTTTTCTATGCAAAGTTTAACAGTTCAATATAGTCATTGTACTCCTCTCGTTTAGAGCTGTTACCTGTCAATTTTGCTTTATTTGAGACGTTCGACGACGTGTCTCCTACATTACATTTTATTAGCATCATTTCGCACTAGCAGAGTACGTTCCACGTCACTATACTAGCACTTTGAAGGACAATAGCAATCAATATGAATTATTGGGCTTTCGGTTTTAGGCACTATTCCCATCCTGAACCTTTGGGAGATGTTCCTCCCAATATTAATAGGTTGATTATTCACAGTATGCAATAATCAGTCACACGCATCCAATTAAAATAAAACATAAACACAACACTATTGAAATCTAGTACTACCCTCAGTAAGTAATTTATACTTGCAGTCCTTTGCTTCCATGGGGTCCACAAAAATATCAACTGCAATGTTATATTCATGAAATACTAAATCAATATATAGTGCTAAGAAAAATTATCATCTATCTCTATTCCTTCTAGTCATTTATTAGATGAAATTATTATTTGTTCAGATATCTCCATAACTACATTTTAATCACAACCTTATCATTTTATTCTAACAAATGAGATCATACATATATATATATACTATTTCATCTAAGTATATCCATCATTAATATTATATTTTGAAACCTTTAACTTCTTGTATTTAACACTTCAATAAATAAGTACATATATATATTCTATGTAATGCACCATCCTTACATATATATATATACACATAACTATATATATTATTATTTTTTTAGTACTTAGTTTAAGCAACCCGTGGACTTCCCATGTGTCTTCCCTTAATCTCCTTCAATTTTCGTTCACTATTTTACACTAAATTCTGTACACTAACAGCATGTGCACTTAAATCCACACACTTGCTACATGTCCACACACACGACTTTCACTACTAAGCGCACTCCTATATATATATTTTATCCCACCACCATATACATACATGTTCACCACAAAACACTCCCACATGCAGCACTTTACACCTAAACACACACTTGTACACTCCATCATAGCACACACGGCTTCCACTTTTTGAACACAGCACACACTTATATTTTTCTACTTCATGACAGCACACACTTCACTGTTTCAGCATCTCATACACGTCCACAACACACATTATCACTCATTCACACTCTCCAACTCACACGTTTCAGTTCTTTAGTATACAAGATCGGTTCATCACAGCACCCACACATAAGTCATTTTTCCAGTTCTGCTATGTACATATATATATATGTACATACATATATTTACATACAACAAAACATGCCTACCACTTCTCCACCTAAACATTTATCTATATATACATATCAGGTTATTCTTCGACTTTAGGAAGCTTACCCGTTTCTTCTTAGATGAAATAAGTGCTGCACTTATCTCTTTTCTCTGCTGTTGTCAACCGAATTCAAGAGTCTCTAGCAACCATATAAAAAGAAGAACAAGTGAGGACATGATTATATGGTGAAAAAGAGAAGGTTTCCTTTGTTTGACTAGGTAAGGAGAGAACCTACTGTGATGGGTGAAAACCAGTAGTTGCTGTCCAGAAATCAAGGTTGGTTTGAGAGTTCAAGTTGAGCTTCTCTTTGTCTCTTTAAAGGCTACTGACCGAATGAGTGATGAATGAAACTAAAACTCATGGTTCATCTCTCTATTGTATACTGAACATACCGTGAAGGGACAAGGTACAAGGTGTATCACTTGTTCTTAAGAACTTCAAACAACAAGGGAAAGAGGAAATGTAAAAACAGAGAGTTGAAATTCTGTTTTTCTGTTGTCTTGATACTGGCTGGTTAATATCACAAGGAGGAAAAGATGTGTACAAATCTCTGGGCTCTTCTCCATGTTTTAATAACAAAAACGGCAATGAGTGGTTGGTTTTAGTTCTGGTTTTTCTGCTCTAACCGAAGGTAGGGAAGGTTGCAGAAATTCTAATACAGAAATTGAGTTCGGTCGATATTTTTTCCTGAAAAATGGCTTAAGATTGAATTCATATCTATAGAGAATGTGAGGGGTCCAGATTCATTTAATCAAAATGATCTATGGTTAGGGAGCAACCAAGTGTTCGGTGAATGCTTTATTATGATAGAAAATCATCATTAGATTTCTTAAATATCTCATATCCCTTCTAATTATAATTTGAATTCTAACTAATTGAGCTAACTAATCATTTTCTAGTTTCACCCAAACTAAGACCTCTCTCACTTATTTTCCAACTCATATTTCACCCCAAAATATCATATTAGCAGTGATGATTACTAAATAAAAATATCACTTCCAACTAAGCGTTCAGCACTGTTCACTCAGTAACTTCCAGCTTATTAACTCTTGTATCCTTCAACCACAAATTCTAGTTTAACCCTACTACCGAGTCCATTGTATGGCCTGGTTTGTTTCTGTTTAGCTGAGTTTTATAGGGTCTATGATGGTGGTTTACACTCTTAAAAATACCATAAATATCAGTGTTTCATACTGAGTTCCCTTAAGCTAGTATATCGGTGGCTCTAGGATTCATCATCTTTATGTTTGTGTTTATCAATCCGGGTGGTCACACACACACACACACACACACACACACACACACACACACATATATATATTTATATATCTCACTCAATTATATATTTATATAACATACCCTATAATTAGAACTTATTACAAGAATTAATTAAACACATATATAAAATTATATAGATTAATTAAGTCTAACATTCACACACGTGCATATTCACTTTTATCCAAAGATATATATATATATATACATATATACATGCATTAACTAAGCCTCTATTCATCTAACATTTCAATACATTTTTATTTTTCTTGGGCGTTACACGACGACCGATAGATCGGTCTCTGGCATACTATTTGTGATTGATCAAAGAATGCCAAAAAATAGGATTAAGGTTTATAATTGAAATTATGATTTATGTTTTAGAAGAGTGGCTAATAATAAAGTATGATTTTTTTTAACATACATGATTCCTTCTGAGCATATATTGCAAGCCCTAATATTTTTAGAAATGATTGATTTAAAACATGTTGTTATTTGCTATGTTATTCATAAATTAATTATATTCCTAAAACTGTAAATTTTAATACATGTGTTTGTGTGCCGCCATTGGAAAAGAAGTGAAGAATTTGGGGCACTGCACATTATTGATATGAACTTGACCCTATTGACCATTATTAATTTAAATATTATCTACTATGGATCCAAGGGTTATAGTGACCGGCACAATCACTCATGAGTGAAGGTCACACTTGTGGCATCACTAGTTGCGTGCACATATGAGGCATCGACCTAGTCGAGCGACTAGAAGGTGGCTAGCTATTGTTGTTGGAAATATATATTAAATAGATACGATGGAAAATTCCCAAGAAATTGCATCAGAATACACAAAACAAAAATGAGCGTAGCGAAGGCAGGTAACGATCCTTCTATCCAATAGGTAAAGATACCTTTTGGGTTCCTCAAACATCTTTCAACGATATGAGCTAAATCAAGGACAAGCAAGGAAAGAAAGAAGACAGATGAGTGGTCTCGTGCACGCACGTAATAGTACGTACACATATATACATGTACGCGCACACACCACGATTCATCTTAAACTAACGTTTTGGACCTTGCATGAACTATCTATCATGAGGGGTCCAAAACTCACGTTTATTACATAGTTAGAAACCACACCTCCAAAGTCAGTTACTTGGTGTTTATGGGGTTGATTAAATCCTATTGCTTTGCATGGATAGGGCTAGTGTTTTGATACCTCTAAACCTTCTTCTCAATTATGAATTTGAGAGGCTCTAATGCCTACACAAGATTCCTTTATATAGGCATGTAAATCCTTGTGGAGGTAGGACTAGTTTTCCTTGTCAAAGTAGGACTAGGAAAAGTATGGCTGTAATCAAGTCGAGCCGAGCCAAGCTTTAAAATTTCAAGACTGGCTCGTTTATGAGTCGAGCTTGAAATCGAGTCGAGCTATGAAATATTTTCGAGCTTGACTATGAAATGTGTGTTCAAGCTCGGCTCGTTTAAAACTCGGGCGAGCTTGAGCTCGTTGAGAATACCATTCAAGCCGAGCCAGGTACTTGACAAGCTCGGCTCTACTAGAGCTCGAGCTAGGCTATTAAATTTTTTGATGTGTGATCAAAGCGGAGTTCAAGCCCGAGTTTGTGAACACCCTTTATACATTTATTTATAACATAAATATCTAATATGTAACTATATAAAGCATATTATAAAATACAGTACATGACTATTGTCTATAAGTAACATATTAACAATCTGTTATTATATATAAGTAGATAGTATAAACTATGGTACATGTATAATGTGAGCAAGTGACAAGTCTAATATACTCAATATAGCTAAGTAACTATAGTATAAGCATAATATATAACTGTTGTTAACCATGTTATATATATATGTCAGGTGTTCCCGTCTTCTTGTTCTCAAGGATTGGCATCTTTTTGTTCAACCAGGATTGGAACCCTTTACCTACCTAATAAGAGGTGGTGAAATTGATGGCTTAAGTCCCGGGGCCCAGAAGCTCAATTGCTTTCCTCTAGTACAGCTATAGGACTTCCTTCTCAACTGACTTTATCTATTAGATAGGATAGGGAAGGAACAATCGATTCCTTGAAACAAGATGTTATTTACTAAGATCGGTTGCTACCCCAAAAAGTAAGATGCCTTAGATTAGCCCAGTCTCCAGGGAAGGTTTTGATTCCTCCCTTATCGAGCTAAGAGTCACTAGCCCAGGGTTTAATCTTTTCATACATAGTTACCTAGGAAATAAGGATCGAGAGAATTGGGGATTTCTTTTTTGGAACTTAGCAAAGTTTGATCTAAAGTGTTTCTTCAGGGCACCTTTTGTTATAAAGTTATTCCTGAAGCGGGTGCAGAGGGCTATGAGAGCTATCTTCAATGGTTTTCAAAAGTAGAATCTTTTTTTTCTCCCATTTTGAGTGGAAAATCCATTTATGCCAAAAAGATGGGTTTCATACAAGATTCTACTTTTATCTTACTTCAAGAGAGATTTGGATTCTCCTTCAGTTTTATTGAGCTTATCAACTTGAATAATCTGGTTTTTTTTTTTTTTTTTTTTTTTTTTTTACCAGTTATCGTAAATGGGGCAATGCATGGTTTTTTCAAGAACTCTCGGGGTCTCAAGCACGGTTGGTTGATCAAAACCTTTCTCCCGGGGTGGATGCGTATGGAGTGGACTCCCCTCATCTACTTCCCAAGATGCATCCTCCTCCCCGGGACTTCGAAAAGGTACTTTTGGAACACCAATAGGCATTAAATGAAAGAAAAAAAGAATTAAGTACTATATCTTACTTTGATGTGGAAGCGTAAAAATGAGTTTATTGTCTGAATAAGATTTGTTGGTCTGCCTAACAATCGCCGTTCTTGGTCCTGTGGTTTTCCCTTCACAAGAGTACTTGCCTAATCCTTCTAAAACCCTGGTCAAGGAGTTTTATATACAGGGCAAAAATGGAGATTGGCTAATTGTGATGGTTGAATATGATTGGGTCCTTCCTATGTGTAGTGCTTGTAAGGTGTTTGGTCACTCCTTGGCAGCCTATCCTAAGTCTAAGAAGATAACACTGCGGAGGGATTTCCCTTTGAAGTTTTGAGTCATCCAATGCACAGTTTCCCCTAGCTCTTATGGACCCATGGCAAGTTGCTCTTATCACATAGAAATATATATACTAACTATTAATAACTTAATATGTTAGTTTAACATACTAAATACTATTATCAAAGTATTATAATTAATACGTAACACTATATTTACTCTAGTATACTATATGCTTATTTAACACACACACACACACACACACACACACACACACACACACACACACACACACACACACATATATATATATATATATATATATATATATATATATATATATATATATATATATACATAGTGTTAGTTTTATTGGCTACATTTTGTTGACAAAATCACTACCATGTTAGTGTACTGTTGAAACAAGGACACTGCAATTATTCAGAGTCTTCAAAATATTTAGAGCATTTTTTCTCAACTATGTAAAGGCCTTAATATGACAAGTATCAGTTTCACAAGTATCAAGAAGGCAATTTCCATATTCCAAAAAGATTCTACGCAGTTTACAACTCAACAAAAGTCGGTTCCCTAGTTGCCGTTCAGACGGCACAGAGAAACATCCAGACGCCCTTCAGTGTTTGAGAAGATTTTAAATAGCTCAGCAGACACAGTTGGTGAAAACAGCATGCAACCGTCGGGACGCTAGGGCAACACCATTCGGACGCGAAGATTGAAGTTTAATGAAGAAACACATGAAGCGCGTTATAAAAGTCGGTTGCTGCTTGCCATTCGGACGCCCTCTGTCTAAGTCCGGACGCCGCCCAGAGAACCCCGAATCAATGTTGTAATAGGTCTTCTAAAGCCTATAAATAAAGGTCTCTAGACTTGTATTATTTATAGAATTCGGTAGTGAACTGCAGTGTACTAAGAGAGGGTATTTAGGCAGAAATTGTTAGATTTGCTAGCTCTATTAGGGTGTTTGTGTGTGATTTAATCAACCCGTGAAGTCTAGCTTAGGGAAGAGCCCTAAGCTAAAGGAGTCCATTGAAGACCCCTTTAGGTAGGAGACCTGGTTGGAAAGTGTTCACGTATAGGTATGTGTCAGAGTTGAAGGTATGACTACTGCATCAGAGGTATGTGAGTACGAGTGTTTTGTAACTAGCTTTGTCTTCTCAATAGTGGATTTCTTGGATTTGGTTGCTCCGGAGTGGTTTTTCTCTTGATAAGAGTTTTCATTTCGTCAACAAAATATTGTCTCTGTTGAATTCCGCATTTAATATTTTGTTGCACAATTGATCACACACACACGTTAAATTAGAAGTCTATATTTTTTCAATTGGTATTAGAGCGGGTACACTAGTGTTTGGATTAATTTCCTGAGTGTGATCCATATTTTTTGTTGACTCCTTTTATCATGAATTCTTCTCAGCTATCTGAAGAAAATTCTGATAATGAGCTCTTTGAGGATTTTCTTAAATTAAGTAAAAATTCTAAAAATTCCAATAAAGAGCTCAAAAAGGTTAAGCAAGAATTTTTTTTTTTAATAATTCAATTGTCTGAATCACATGCTTTGATTGACTCTTTGAAATTTGAGAATATCATGTTATTTAACACTATTGATACACTTGGGAATAAATTAAAAGAATCTGAAGATCTTTTTAACAGATTCTCTAGTGATAATTTAAAAATTATGCTTCGTATTCATATAGATAATTCTAACAAGTCTGACATAATTGTTGATGATTTGAGTGCTTCTACTTTACATGCTTCTTATTCTGAAATAAATTCTCTTGATTTTAAGCATGTGATAGTAGATACAGCTTGTTTGGATAGCTCTAAAAACTCTTGCTTAATTAATTGTGTGAAGACTAAATCCAAAGATTCAGGAACTCAAGCTCATGGTAAGTTTGTTCCTAATTGTCATAATTGCGGGAAGATTTGTCACATTAGACCAAATTGTTTTCTGTTAAAAACCCACAAATCTTGGATTATAGAGAATGCTCTGAGGAAAGGTAAAGTTGAAAAACCTTCATCATCTATATATGTCCCGCCGCATAGGAGACATATAAAAAGTAAGGACAGTATTATTTGTAAGAATGCTAACCTTAATTCTGCAGAGACTGTCAAAAAGCATTCAAACAAAAGAAGTCTGCCCACTTGTCATCACTGCGGCATCACCAATACTCACATCCAACCCAAATGTCCACAGCTCTAGGCTCAGAAGTCGAAGGTTCAAAGGAATTGACCAACAAAAGCTATATCAGGCACTTTACCTCTGGTGGCACATCAAGCTCCACGGCATCAGCGGCGAAATCAAAAGTTTGTTCTTGCCAATCAGAGTGGTAAACCAAAGAATAGCAAATCAAGGCATTTCAAGAGAAAGCCGTAGAAGCCCAATAGGAACCATAGATATGAGGGGGTTATTGAGCTTGATACAAGGTATGCTAAGAAGAATGGACAACATGGACAAGACCCGCAAACCACCTCCGTGGGTCAAGCAGGTATGGGTCAGGAATGATGAGACCATTCACACCTTGAGGGGGAGTGGACTTACCTAGTAAAGGTGAAGTCACACCATGCCTAGGATTTTGGTTCCTAAATCCTAGTGCATATCAGGTATATTTGCATTGCATTATTTATCATGTCATATCTTATTCATGCCTTGCATTCTGTTTGAGGAATCATATTTTTTATCTCCAGATTTTCTCTTGTTGTCTTGAGAAAATTTATGTAGGCATTTTATGGGGATGACAGAGAAAGCACACTACTACTCTGACTTGGTAATTCTGAACCTCTCTCCCTAAGGACGAGTTTGACCTTACCTCATATGCTATGACTAATTTTTTTTTATTTATTTTTTTTCTCATAGCATGTCTTTGTTGTTTTTATGTCTTATTTTTTTTTCAACATAAAAAAAAAAAAAAAATGGGAGAGAAGATGCAGAATTTTGTTTTTTGTTTTTCTTTTGATAGCTTTTCAGATATCATATGTATTTTTGCCTGATATATCAGTTCATTGTGCATTAATTGAATATGATTATATATGATTGAGAGTTTATGCATGATATCTGCTAAGTTTTCATGTTGCATATTAATGCTAGATAGTTGTTTTCTCATGTAATGAAAAAATTTTGTACTATTCAAAACTCCCCTAAAGTACATTTTTTATTCTCTGATTTTTAACTTCTGAAAATTCTGATGGGAGAGAATTTTTTTTTTTTTTTTTGCTAAGAAGGTCAAATTGACCAACTCACTAGTTGAACCTAGAACCTATAAATTATGGCACTCTATAGGTTGCAGCACAAGCAATAAATAAAGCATTAAAAAAAATTAGAAAATCTAGATTCAAAAGATTCACTGTTGAATGTGCTTAAAATATATTCTTGAACTTGTCCTTATAGAAATAGTCAGTGACCAATTCATTGCGAAAGCAGACGGTCACTAATGGACTAAATGAAATAAAAAGTGTTGTTTTTTATGGGGGAGTGTATCAAATGATGGTGACTAAGCCCTAGTAAGATAAGGTTTTACTTTTGACTGCTATAATATTGAATATTTCTCTCTTGTTTAGCAAATTCAGTTGTTCTAAATTATATCAGTAAACATCATATCTTATTGAGAAAACTTTTATACACACACGCATAGCATGAGTTAAGTCATCTATTTAAAATTTCTATTTGCAGGAAAATTTATGCTCATTGATTACTTGACTCTCAATTATATATTTGCATATTTTTGAATTGTTATTTGACTGTCTTATCAGTTATTTATACATGTGTGTTATGAAGCTAACTTTAGGAAAAATTATTTTACTGCAAATTTTTCTCTGACTTTCAGCTTTTCAGTGTGAAGTGTCCGGACGGACTTGGCTTAAAGTTCGGACGTGGGCGGCCCTGTCGATTGCTGATCTGGCAATGGACCGTCCGGACGAGTTAGTAACACATCCAAACGTGTGCCCTACAGGTATAAAATCTGCATTTTCTCTTCCAAGCTATTGCACATCACTTTCTTTTCTCATTTTTCCTTGCCGTTTTGTGCGGTTTTCTAGCAAGTTTTCGGCTTTTCACGTCATTTTCTGCATTTTATCATCTCATTCCAGGTATTTCTATTGTTCCTTTTATTCTGTCATTAGTGTTAATACTTTTGAAATATTAGGACTGCTTATTTTGGAATAATAATGAGATATTGTGGATGAAAATTTATTTTATTGCCTGTTGGTGTTGGTTTTAACATATCTATTTTATTGGATTGCTATATTTTCATATGTAAAATTTTTGGGCTTCCAATTTACAGCCGTCATAATGTCGAAATTTTTCTAGGACTAATAGGATCTAATTTTGTTGGTGTTATTCTTCTTGCAAATATTTGTTTAAATTTTTGCAGGACAATGTCGGCTAGTGACTCCCAGCGCAGAGTTCGCCAGAGGACTGAGGAAGGTCATGAGGCTACCAGAGCCAGGGTGGAGCACAGGCAGGTGATCATCGAGAGAAATGTCGTCAGAGCCGACGTTATTGTTAGTTTTTGATTGGTTGCATTCTGTTGACAAAATTACTATCATGTAATGTTGTTGTTTTCACAGGGATTCCGTATATTCCAGAATCTTTAAAGTATTTAGAGTTTATTTCTCTAAGAGGGAAAGAGCCTTATTATGACAAGTTCCAGTGTCACAAGCTGCAAGAAGGCTATTTTAGTGTTCAAGGAAGATTCTGTGCAAATTCCAAGTCAAAGAAGTTGGATCCCAAGCATCCGTCCAGACGGCCCACTATAACGTCCGGACGTTCATCAGTCAGCAACATTCGTCCTGATGACGTGTTAATATCATCTGGACGCCCATCAGTGTATAGAAGATTCGAATTTTTCAAGCTTGCATCCATCCGGACATCTCAGCAACGCGTCCGGACGCTCTTCAAAGTTCCAGAAGAATCCAGTGTTCAAGTGCATACGTCCAGACAACGTGGCAATACCGTCCGGACGCTAGTCAGTGTTAGATAAGTAAAAGGATTTCCTTCGTAGACATATATATGGGAAGACAGCTGCAATCGTCCGGATGTTAGGGCATCACCTTCCGAACGCTAGTCCTTATTATGGAAATTGCGTGCAGCAAAACTGCAACAGTCCGGATGCTAGGGCAACACCGCCCGGATACGGCCTTATTCAGGAAAGATTTTCAGTGCTTTATGGAAAGTCGGTTGCACAGTTCACCATCCGGGCAGCCTCAGCTTGGATCCGGATGCCGCCTAGAGAAAACCGATTCAAACTCGACTTAGGTCTTTTAAAGCCTATAAATAGAGGTATCTAGGCATATAATAATTATGAATTCAGTATTGAATTCTTCTGTACTTAGAGAAGGTGTTTAGGTAGATGTTATGAAGATCTGCTAGCTCTCTAAGGATTGCTGGTGTGCTATTATTGTGTTCGTGTGAAGTCTATCTTAGGAATGAGCCCTAAGGTAAAGGAATCCATTGAAGACCCCTTCAAGTAGGAGACTTGGTTGGGAGGCGTTCACGTTGGGTTACGTGTCAGAGTGCAAGATACGATCGCTGCATAAGGGTATGTGAGTGTTACTGTCTTTGTACTAGCTTTGTCTTCTGAATAGTGGGGTTCCTGGGTTTGGCTACTCCGGAGTGGTTTTTCTCTTCATTGAGTTTTTACTTCGTCAACAAAATATTTGTCTCCTTTAAATTTCGCATTTAATATTTTGTTGCACACGTTATTCACACACACACACACACACATCATAATTTAGAAGTCATTTATATTTTTCAATTGGTATCACTTGTGTTCGGATTAATTTCCTGAGTATGATCCTTATTTTCTATTGACTTCTTTTATCATGAATTTTTCTACGTTGTCAGAAGAGAATTATGATAATGAGCTTCTTGAGAATTTTCTTGAATTGAGTAAAAATTTCAATAAAGAGCTCAAAAAGGTTAAGCAAGAAAAAGAGTCTTTAATTATTAAATTGTTTAAATCACATGCTTTGATTGACTATTTGAAATCTGAGAATACCATGCTATTTGACATTATTGATACACTTGAGAATAAATTAAAAGAATATGAAGATCTCTTGAAAAATTCCTCTAGTGATAATTTAAAGAGCATTCTTTGTATTTATTTAGATATTTCTAACAAGCCTAACTTAATGGTTGATGATTTGAGTGCTTCTACTTCACATGCTTCTGATTCTGAATTAGATTCTATTGTTATTAAGCCTGTGATAGTAGACAATGCCTGTTTGGATAATTCTGAAAATTCTTTCTTAAAAAATTGTGTGAAGCCTAAATTCAAAGATATAGGTACACAAGCTCATGGTAAGTTTGTCCCTACTTGTCATAATTGTGGAAAGGTTGGTCATATTAGACCAAATTGTTTTCTGTTAAAAATCCATAGATCTTTGATTAAGTAGGATGCTCTGAGGAAAGGTAAAGTTGAAAAACCTTCCTCATCTAAATATGTCCCTCCATATAGGAGACATATAAAAGGTAAGGACAGTGTTATTTGTAAGAATGCTAACCTAAAATCTGCAAAGACTGTCAATAAGCATTCAAACAAAAGAAGCTTGCCCACCTGTCATTACTACGGCATCACCGGTCACATTTAACCTAAATATCTATAGCTCCAAGCTCAGAATCGAAGGTTCAGGGGGAGCTGCCAACAAGAGCTACATCAAGCACTCTACCTCCAACGACACATCAGGTTCCACGGCATCAGCAGAAGTTTGTTCTCGCTAATCAGAGTGGCAAACCAAAGAAGAACAAATAAATGCGCTACAAGAGAAAGCTACAGAAGCTTAATAGCAACCATGGCTATGAAAGGTTGCTGAGTCTGATGCAAGATATGTTAAGAAGAATGGACAACATGGACAAGACCTACAAACCACCTCCCTGGGTCAAGCAAGTATGTGTCAAGAATGATGAGACCATTCAACCCTTGAGGGGGAGTGAACTCACCTAGTAAATGTGAAGTCTCACCATGCCTAGGATTTTGGTTCCTAAATCCTAGTGCATATCAAGTATGTTTGCATTGCATTGTTTATCATATCACATTTTATTCATGCGTTGTATTTTATTTGAGGAACCATTTTATTTTATCCCTCATATTCTCTCTTGTTGTTTTAAGAAATTTCTGCATGTACTATTTGGAGATGACAGATAAAGCACGTCAAACTGTTGTTTTTCTATCTTGGTAAATTCTAAACCTTTCGTGTGAACATGTTTGATTTTATCACACATGCTAGGAAGTGTTTGTGCATTTATTTTCATTTAGCATGTTTTTGTTATTTTTTTGTCTTCTTTTTCAACATAAAAAAAAAAAAAGGGAAAAGATGCAGAAATTTTATATTTTTTTCTTTTGATAGCTTTTCAGATATTGCATGTCTTTTTGCCCGATACATCAGTTCATTGTACATTGATTGAATATGCTTATATATGATTGAGAGTTTATGACTGATATCTGCTAAGTTTTCATGTGCATCTTAATGCTAGATAGTTGCTTTTTTCATGCGATGAAAAATTGTGCATTATCCAAAGCTCCTCTAAAGTACTTTTTTTTTTTTATTCTATGATTTTTGGCCTTTGAAAATTCTGATAAGAGAGATTTTTTGTGCTAAGATGGTCAAATTAACCAACTCGCTAGTTGAACCTAGAACCTAAAAATTCTGGCATTCTCTCTAGGTTGCAGTACCAAGTGATAAAAAACATTTAAAATTAAGAAAATATGGATAAATAAAAATATCAGAGAAGTCGGATCCCAAGCATCCGTCCAGACCACCCAGTATAATGTCCGCATGCTCATCTGTCAGCAACATCCGTCCGGACGACGTGGCAATACCGTCCGGATGCCCATCAGTGTCTAGAAGTTTCGAATAGTTCAAGGTTGCATACATCCGGACGTCACAGCAATGTGTCCGGACACTCATCAGTGTTCGACAAGTAAAAGGATTTCCTTCCCAGACACAAATATGGGAAAACAGCTGCATACGTCCGGACGCTAGGGCAACACCGTCCGGACACTATCCTTGATAAGGCAAGACATGGAGAGAAATTGCAACTGTCCAGACGTCAGGGCAACACCGTCCGGGCGCAGTCCTTATTATGGTATTTACGTGCAGCAGAAGTGCAATCGTTCAAACGCGGCCATGATATGATATTGCGTGAAGCGTATTATGGAAATTCAGTTGCACAGTTGTCCGTCTGGATGCTCTTAGCTACCGACCGGACGCCGCCTCGAGAAAACTGAATCAGAGTCAATTTAGGTCTTCTGTAGCCTATAAATAGCGGCCTCTAGGCATGTACAATTTACAAAATTCAGTATTGAATTCTTTAGAGCTTAAAGAGTATATTTTAAGGAGAATTTGTGAAGATCCGTTAGCTCTCAAGCCGTTGCTGTTGTGTTGTTGATGTGCTCTTGTTTGAAGTCTATCTTAGGGAGGAACACTAAGATAAAGGAATCCATAAAAGACCCCTTCAAGTAGGAGACTTTGTTGGGAGGCGTTCACTTTAGGTTACGTGTCAGAGTGCTAAATACGATCGCTGCATCGGGTATGTGAGTGTTACTGTCTATGTACTAGCTTTGTCTTCTGATAGTGGATTTCCTGGGTTTGGCTGTCTTGAAGTAATTTTTCTCTTAATTGAGTTTCCACTTCGTTAACAAAATAATTGTGTTCTTTAAATTCTGCATTTACATTATTTTGTCACACGTTGCACACACATAGAGTTAAATTAGAAGTCTTTATCTTTTCAATATGGATCACACTTCGGAGATTAGTCCAAAAGGAGTGTACCCGCTCTGATACCAATTGAAAAATAAATGACTTCTAATTTACCGTGTGTGTCCACAATGTGTAACAAAATATTGTAAATGTGAAATTTAAAGTACACAAATATTTTGTTAACGAAGTGGAAACTCAATTAAGAGAAAAATCACTCTGGGGCAGCCAAACCCATGAAATCTACTATTAGAAGACAAAGGTAGTACATAGACAATAACACTCACATACCCGATGCAACGATTGTATCTAGCACTCTAACACGTAACCCAACGTGAACGCTTTCCAATCAAGTCTCCTACTTGAAGAGGTCTTCTTTAGATTCATTTACCTTAGGGTTCCTCCCTAATATAGACTTCAACTATGAACACAGCAACAACACAACGGCAACGGCTTGAGAGCTAGCTAATCTTCACAATTTCTCCCTAAAATATACTCTCTAAGCTATAAAGAATTCAATACCGAATTCTGTAAAGAATACATGCATAGAGGCCTCTATTTATAGGCTAAGAAGACCTAAATCGAGTCTGTCTCTGAATTTTCAAGGCGGCGTTCGGACTCAAGCTGAGGTCGTCCGGACGGACAACTGTGCAACCAGCTTTCCATAACACACTCCACACAATTCCATATCAAGGTTGCCTCCGGACGGTGTTGCCTTAATGTCCAGACGGTTGCACTTCTGTTGCATGTAATTACCAGGACCTCGTTCGGACTGTGTTGCCCTGTCGTCCAGACGGATGCAGCTGTCTTCCCATATATGTGTCTGTGAAGGAAATCCGATTTCTTGTCGAACTCTAATAAGCATCCGGACGTATTACCATGAAGTTCAGACGGATGCAACCTTGAACTGTTTGAATCTTCTAGACATTGATGGGCATCCGGACGGTATTGTCATGTCGTCCAGACGGATGTTGCTGACTAATGAGCGTTCAGACGCTTTACTGGGTCATTTGGACCAAAACAAAGGATCCGACTTTTATGAGTTGGAATCTGTACAGAATTTTCCTTGACCATTGAAATAACGTTCATGCAGCTTGTGACACTGGAACTTATCATGATAAGGCTCTTTCCATCTTAAAGAAATAAACTTTAAATACTTTGAAGATTCTGGAATATACGGCATCCCTGTGAAAACAACAATAGTGATTTTGTCAACAAAATGCAACCAATCAAAAATTAACAAGGATGGATGAGGGAGTCGTCACTTGTAAAGAGATGGTAAACAAATGGGGTTGGAAGAACTGCTACCATAATCAATGGACGCACATCTATAATGATGGTGGAGAGGGCTTTGCATTTGGTGAAGTTAATTGGCCCAAATGATGGTTGTAATGTAACCAATATCAAGAACTATTCACAAATCACTTCAAACTCAAAGTACGTTCTGATTGGAAGGAAAGGGGACTAATGGTATGACTAGAAGCTCAGAGATTGGTGGTGAAGGAAGTAGGTTGCTATACGACTTATATGAGAAGATGGGTTCACCAGACTTGAGATGATGGAGAATGCATTTGATGAATGCCAAATATTGTGTATTTGGACCTCTAGATTTACGCTAGTTAGAACTTTGGCTTTGTTATTTTCTGATGTTTTAGCTATTTTTTGTGTTTTTGTGTTTTGTAGGTCAATAAGAGAGGAATGGCCAAATTTCATGTGGAAATACTTGGAAATTCGGAAGTCCCCGAAAGTCGATCGATCGAATTTTGCTCGAAGTCGATCGATCGAATTTTCCAAGAACTAACTGTTGCAAAAGCGCGCCAGAACGCCCAATCAGGAGCTTCTCCACGACAAAACGCAGTTCTCCCTCTGATTTTCGCAGCAGAACACGCTGGTTTCGTGACCTTGGTTGTCTCTAACAAGAGAGGAACCTTAGAGGGGGTTAGAGGAGTCATTTTACATGGGTTTCTAACCATAATTCCCTTCTATAAAGCTATAGCCATGCCTCCTTGTTGGAGAGAGTTCTGAGAGCAGTAGCTAGGTTTAATTTCATGCATTTTATAGTTTATTTCAGTAGCTATTTTCTTTAGATACTTCTCTTTGTAAAGCTTTTCTTCTATTTTCATGTTTGTTCTTCAAGTTTTTGTGGTGTTCTTAGTCATGGGAGGCTAGAACTCTCAACTAAGGTTGATGATGAAACCTCTCAATTGATGACACTCATACTCTTGTAGTACTACTTGCACATTTAATGCTATATCATTATGTTGTTCAAGTTCCATTCATTTAATGCCTTATCTTTTGCAATGAATGTGGTTGGTGGTAGAAATAGGACATTTAATGTGTTTCAACCGATGGATACATTGTTTTATCGGCTTGAAAGATGATATCCATTGTGATTTATTCTTTGAATGGATACAATGGATGATTTGATTTCAAATGGGTACTCTTTGTGATTTATCTTTAAGTTGGATTCATTTAATGGTTCTAAGATTTATGGTTGAGAAACTTGAATGACACCCTAAGCTTAATGTTCTTTGGGTGTTCAAGTGGAAACCAAGAGTGTGAGTTGTTAAATTTGGTTTGGTGAATTCCTTAGCGTTAGTCCCTTTTTACATATTTCATTTCTTTCTCTTTAACTTAGCATTTTTTTTGTGCATGTTTAACCCTCGAACTCTTGGAACTAGGTTAGAATGAGGTTAATTAAGCAAAACACTAACTTTTGACCATTTCCTTGTGGATTCGACCTTGCACTTGCACACACTATATTGCAAATGATTCGTGTGCTTGCGAGTACTCTTTTAAACTCACAACAAGTTTTTGGCGCCGTTGCCGAGGTAATCGGTTCAAAAATTGGTTTTTGTTTAATTGATTTTGTTTTTCTACTAGTTAGATAGATTTTTGTTTCATTTTTCTGTTGTTTAGCTTCTGTTCTGTGTTCTAAGTTTCTCTTTTGTTTCTCCCGGATTTGTTTCTGCAACTGCTGCAACTTTCTGAGTGCCCTGTAAAGTCGATCGATCAATTCATAAATCGATCGATCTAAAGTCGATCGATCAAACTTAACTTCGATCGATCTATTTTTCTGCACACAGCAGCAGCTTGAAATCAAGTAAGTATTTCTTTTCTCTAGTTTATTTTGTTCATATTTTGTTTCTGTTTTACATCATTTTACTGTTTGTCTGATTTCTTTTAGTTTATTTTAGTTTAATTAAAATTTTTGTGTAGTTTTATGCTTCATATTACTGTCTATTAGTTTTTGATTTGGGCAAAAAAAAAAAAAAGAATTTCTGTTATGTTTCTGTTTCTGTTCTTGGTCCTGCAAAGTTTCAAAGATTCGATCGATTGACCAAGGATTCGATCGATCGACAATCAATCGATCGACCAGTACATCCGATCGATCGACTTCAACACATGAGGCAACTCTTGGATAAGTTCAGTAGCAGAAATTTTTGCCAAAACATTTTTTTTGGTCCAATCTTGTAAGTTTTAATTTTTGCCCTTGTTGCTCCCTTTGTGTCATTATATGCATTTGTGTTAGTCTTTATTTTTCTTAATTTGTTTGTGCTATTTTTCTTTTAATCTTCAAAAAAAAAAAAAAAAAAATTTGCTAGTATGGGTCTACTTAGCTATCTAAGGGCAATGTCAAGGTGAATTCTGGCAAGGAAAGGTCTTGGGATTTAAATGTGTCCGGTGTGACCCCCCTCACCTACTTGGGAACTAACCTAGATTGTACCTTGGAGAATTTTGTCCCCCATTTACAATTTCTTCTCTTTATTTATTTTGTTTGTCTTTCTGGTTAAATAATTGTTTGTACATTGGTGTATGCTTGGTAGAAGATCTTTGAATCTAGACTTGACATCTTTAGATCCCGAGATTGAAAAAACTCTTAGGAAAAGGCTTAGAAATTCTGTTGAGATGGGAGATAACATACATGCGGGTGAGAATGAGAGGAATCGGGGAGAAAACGTTGATCATATTAGGACACTTAGGGATTTGTTTGCACCCGTTGCAACAAATTCTCCTTCATGTATAGTGTTACCCCCAACCAATGCCACTCACTTTGACCTTAAGCCCCATGTCATCCAACTCCTACCCGCATTCCATGGCTTGGACTTCGAAAATCCTTATAGCCATGTGAAGAAATTCAAAGACATCTGTGCCACCTTCAAATTTCAAAATTTTTCTGAAGAGTTTGTGCATCTTAGGCTATTTCCTTTCTCACTCCATGATAGAGCCAAGGCATGGTTGGATTCAAACATGCCTGGTTCCATCACTTCTTGGGAGAACTTGTTGAACAAGTTCTACAACAAATTCTTCCCCATGTCCAAAGTCAATGAGTGTAGGAATGAAATAAGCTCATTTACTCAAGAAGAAGATGAGAAATTTTCTGAGAGTTGGGAGAGATTTCAAGATATGTTGATTAAGTGCCCTCCACATGGATACGAGAAGTGGAGACTCGTGCAATATTTCTATCAAGGATTAACTCAATCCAACCGTAGCATGATCGAGTCAATGAACGGAGGCACATTTATGAGTTTGACGGGAGATGAGGCGTATAGGACCTTAGATCAGTTGTCCGACAATTCCCAGCAGTGGGATTTTTCAAGCTGTCGAGATAAAGCTGCTCTCATCCAAAAGAAGGGAGGCATCTATGAGGTGAAAGAAGATATTGAGTTGAAGATGAAGATAGATGCTCTCACAAAGAAGTCGAAGCTCTAGTTGTAAGCAAATCCATCAGTGCTGCCAACCCATTCCACGTTGATTGATGTTCCATCTATGCTAGTCCCATGCACTTAGCACAAACTTGCCCATCTTTGCCAGCTTTTGTCGAGTCACCAATGGAGCAAGTGAACGCTTTCAACGACTATAGGAAGCAAGCCAATGAACCCTTTTCCGAGACCTACAATCCGGGATGTCGAAACCACCCTAATTTCCTATGGAAGCAGAACCAGCCTATGACTCAAGGGGGAGTTCCTCACCAATCCCACACTCAATACCCCCCTGGATTTCATCAGCCGGTTCACCAGCAAAGTCGTTCTACCCAGCCAGCACCATCAGATCAAGCCCCTACTCAAGCCCCTGCCTCTTCTACACAATCCACTCTGGAAAACACTCTCAAAGCCTTCATACAGCTTACAGGGCAATCCATCAATGATGTGAAGAATGCTACCATGGTGAACACTCAAGCTATTGCCAAGATGGAGACTCAGATTGGGCAAATTGCTAGTCACCTGGGGGAGAGAGAGAAGGGAAAGCTCCCTGGTCAGCCTATGCCAAATCCAAAGTTGCAGTTCCATGAAGGAAGTTCATCAAATGCAGTGCATGGGCAGGAGCATGTGCAAGTCGTTGTCACACTTAGGTCAGGGAGACAAGTGGATAACCAAGTGGTTCTTCCTGAAGAGAACCCTGCTGCACAAGAAGGACAAGGAAGCGGGAGCACAAAGGAGAAAGATTCGGAGCCATCCACAGCCACTCCCATTATTAATATTCCTCCTAGGTCTTTTGTACCTAAGGCGCCATATCCTGACAGATTGCTAGCGCCCAAGAAAGGAGGAAAGTTTGAGGACATTCTGGAGGTATTCAAATAAGTGTAGATCAACATCCCGTTCTTGGATGTCATCCAGCAAGTGCCGTCTTACGCCAAGTTCTTGAAGGACTTGATCACCGTCAAGCGAAAAACCAATGTCCCGAAAAAAGTTTATTTGATCGAGCAAGTCAGCTCAATCCTCCAATGTAGGCTACCTATCAAGTACAAGGACCCTGGATGTCCTACTATCTCTTGGACGATAAGAGTCAGCCACATTGAGAAGGCTCTGCTTGACCTTGGAGCCAATGTCAATCTCCTACCCTATTCAGTTTACCTGCATTTAGGATTAGGAGAATTGAAGCCTACCTCCATGACACTACAGTTGGCTGACAGGTCAGTTAAGATACCACGGGGAATTATGGAGGATGTTTTGATCAAGGTCGACAAGTTTTATTTCCCCGTAGATTTTATAGTGCTAGATACAGAGCCGGTACAGAACTTTGGAGTTCAAATACCGGTGATCCTCGGGCGACCATTCTTAGCTACGGCTAACGCCCTGATCAACTGTAGGACGAGGGTAATGAAGATCTCCTTCGACAATATGACAGTGGAGCTGAACATCTTTGACATCAGCAAGAAGCCGAGGGAATGCGATGAGATCGGAAGTGCCTGCTTGATTGAGGAGATCATAGAGGAAGTTATTGAAGAATCAAGCACTGAAGACCCCCTAGAGGCATGCTTTTCTCAGTTTGGAGAGGATTTGGACTTGGACATGTTACTTGAGCAAGCCAATGCCATTTTAGAGTTTGCTCCTCTGGAGAGCAATGAGAAAGAGGAGACAGCAGTATCTGAGCCTCCAAAGAAGGAACTTAAGCCCCTACCGGACAATCTCAAGTATAAGTTCCTCGGTCCAGTAGAGACTTTGCCTGTGATCATAGCTTCAGATCTTCATGCTGCTCAGGAGGAGAGGTTGTTAGACGTCTTAAGAGAGCACAAGGAAGCTAAGGCTGGACCATTGACGACATTAAGGGAATCAGCCCCTCGGTGGTGATGCACAAGATACACTTGGAGGAAGACGCCAAACCATCGAGGGAGCCACAAAGAAGGCTCAACCCATCCATGCAAGAAGTTGTGAGGGGAGAAGTAATCAAGTTATTGGATGCAAGGATCATCTATCCAATTTCTGACAGCAAATGGGTGAGCCTTATTCATGTTGTGCCCAAGCGAGCTGGAGTAACGGTCGTGCAGAACAAGGAGGGCAAGTTGGTACCGACCCGAGTTCAGTCAGGATGGAGAGTCTGCATCGACTACCGCAAGTTGAACACCGCCACCAGGAAGGATCACTTTCCCCTTCCGTTCATTGATCAGATGGTGGAACGGTTGGCTGGGCATGAGTACTACTGCTTTTTGGATGGTTATTCCGAATATAACCAGGTCCCCATGGACCCTGAAGACCAAGAGAAGACGACCTTCACTTGTCCATTTGGGACGTTCGCCTACCGACGCATGCCTTTTGGGTTATGCAATGCACCCGCTACCTTTCAGCGGTGTATGATCAGCATCTTTTTTGACATGGTGGAGCGTTTTCTTGAGATATTCATGGACGACTTCTCGGTCTTCGGTTCAACTTTTGAGGAGTATTTGCACCACCTCACTCTGGTCTTAGTGAGGTGCAAAGAGAAGAACCTAGTGCTCAACTGAGAGAAGTGTCCCTTTATGGTGAAGCAAGGGATTGTACTTGGGCACGTCACTCTCATCGGGGGATAGAGGTTGACAAGGCAAAGGTGATCTGATATCCAACCTTCCACCTCCACGAACAGTGAAAGAGGTTCGCTCTTTTCTGGGCCATGCAAGATTTTATAGGCGATTCATCCAGGACTTCAGCAAAATAGCCCGGCCCTTGTGTAAGTTGTTGGTAAATGAGGCCCCATTTATTTTTTATGAGGATTGCAAGAAGGCATTTGGGGCCTTGAAGAAGATTTTGACATCCACACCTATCATTCGACCCCCTAGCTGGGGCACACCTTTTGAGATCATGTGTGACGCGTCAGACTACTCAGTTGGAGCTGTTTTGGGGCAGCGCATTGATAAACTCCCCCATGTCATCTACTATGCAAGTCGAACTCTGAACGATGCCCAGCTGAATTATTCAACCATTGAGAAGGAGCTGTTGGCAGTCGTTTTTGCTTTGGATAAGTTTCGATCCTACTTGCTAGGATCGAAAGTCATCATCTACTCGGATCACGCGGCATTGAAGTATCTTTTCTCCAAAAAGGATGCCAAATCTCACCTTATTCGGTAGATTTTGTTGTTACAAGAGTTTGACATTGAGATTCGGGACAAGAAAGGTTCCAAAAATGTGGTGGCTGACCATCTCTCGAGGATTACTATAGATTTCACTGAGGAGGCCACCCCCATCGCTAAGACCTTCCCTAATGGCAATTGATGCATATTGCTCATACTCATTCACCGTGTTTTGCTGACATAGTAAACTATCTTGTCACCGGTCAAATGCCTCTGCATTGGGGGCGGCAAGATAAGTCCAAATTCATGGCCATGGTGAAGAATTTTTTCTGAGACGATACTTATCTGTTCAAGTATTGTCCCGATCAGATCATTAGAAGATGTGTCCCCAAGCCCGACCAATCTAGTGTCATCTCCTTTTGTCACGATCATGCTTGTGGAGGCCACTTCAGCGCAAAGAAGACCGCTGCAAAGATTTTGCAGTGCGGATTTAATTGGCCGACCATCTTTCAAGACGCTCACACTTATTGTGTTTCATGCGAGCGCTATCAGAAGCTAGGGAGTATTTCACGCCGAAATATGATGCCCCTCAACCCCATTCTTATTGTCGAGATCTTTGATGTGTGGGGCATCAATTTCATGGGACCTTTCCCACTCTCCTTCGGCTATCTGTACATTCTGGTTGCAGTGGACTACATGTCCAAATGGGTTCAGTTTTTAAAAGACACTATATTTGCTCGTTTTGGTACTCCTCGAGCAATTATTAGTGATGGTGGAAAGCATTTCTGCAACCGGGTCTTCGAGCAGCTGATGAAGAAGTATTGCATCACGCACAAGGTTGCCACTCCCTATCACCCTCAGACGAGCGGTCAAGTGGAGGTTTCAAACAGAGAGATTAAGAGGATTTTGGAGAAGACAGTGAACCCGTTAAGGAAAGATTGGTCTCTTCATTTGAACGATGCATTATGGGCGTACTGGACAACCTTCAAGACCCCGATTGGCATGTCACCCTACCGTATTGTATACGGAAAAGCATGTCATCTGCCAGTGGAGTTGGAGCACAGAGCCTACTGGGCCATTAAGCAGCTGAATTTCGATCTCACAAAGGCTGGCTCACTGAGGAAGCTTCAACTCAACGAATTGGAAGAGCTGAGGAACGATGCTTATGATTGTGCTAGGTTGTACAAAGCACGGATGAAGAAGGTTCATGACCATAACATATTGAGTCAATCTTTTGAACTTGGTCAAAAAGTCCTTCTTTACAATTCATGTCTGCATCTGTTTCCAAGGAAGCTCCGATCTCGATGGACAGGCCCATTCATTGTTCGTTAAGTATTTTCTTATGGGACCATTGAGATTGAGGATCCAAAGAATGGCAGTACTTTCAAGGTGAATGGGCAAAGACTGAAGCCATTTTTGGAGTTGCAGAGCCCGGAGGTTGAGACGACCCTTTTGGAGGATTCGAGTTACTCGGAGTGATTGTCGTCAGGATAGAGAGTCTGGCTGAAGACTGAAAACTTAGCGCTTGTGGGAGGCAACCCTCATTATTTTTCCTTATCATTTGATCTTGTTTCTTTTGTTTTAGTTTTGATTTTCAGGACAGTGTCTGCCATTCAAGTTTGGGGGAGCATTCTCTTGCAGTGTGCCCAACTTGCATCACCATTTCGGTATTGTATCTCTAGTCACATTGGGGACAATGTGTTCTTTTAGTTTGGGGGTGGGTAGACATTTCTGTCTGTTATCATTGATCGTTTTTGTTTGATATTTTGTTTTGTTTGCTCAAAAAAAAAAACCTTATTGTTAGTTGAGCATGGTTACATTTTACTATGGTTTGCATATCATTGGTTTGTCTAACATGTTGAATTTTGCATATCATTAAAATCTGAAATCTTTTGACTCATCTGTTGGATTATAGAGACTTGACATGTTTAAATCATTTATCACAAGCACTGTAGCATAGGATCTGTGAGGCATGAAATTTGATTTGAAAATGTGTCTTGAGACTTGTAGGATGACTTGTTGATGAAACCTCGGCTTATTATCAAAAAAAAAAAAAATGGCTTAGAATAATATCACCAATTTGAGTTCTCATTGAGTAATCGGGCCCCTTGCCTCACTAAGCATTGGGTGTTCACATAAAAAGATTAGAATTTTAGGTTGGTTGTTTGTTTGGCTAGTTTGACTTTGTAGCCTTTTTTACTTGAGTAATTAAGCCCCTAGGGATATTTTTTCATCTAGTGCCCTAAAACCATCTGGTTTGGGAGTCACTGGCCCAACACTCGTTACGTGGGTCAATTAGAAAGCTTAAGGGTGTCAAGCATTGCATAGCCGACACAAAAATAATGAATAAAAGTAATTGCACATTTAAGCCTTAGTTATATTCATCTGATGGAACTCCTGTGAATTTTTGGATACACATGCTTTGAGAAAAATTGAAACCTCATGATTCTATGTTATTAACACCTTACACTTTTGAACATGTGCTGTCTAAATTTTCCAACTTTGAGTCGATCGATTTTTGATAACATGATGATGTGATATTCATTTTGTTAAACATGCTCATGATGTGTGAACCAGGTGTTGGAATGTGGATTTTTGCTCAATTGATAATACCGCATTTCAATGTTTGTGGGTATCATTTCTGGCAAACTCTCACGAGACTTCACTCGTCCACTAGGGAGTCCTAGGGGTTTAAAGGGATTTATGTTTCATGCTTTAATCTTGTTTTTTATTTTGTTTTGCTAAGGGACTAGCAAAATGTAAGTTTGGGGGTATTTGATGAGTGCCAAATATTGTGTATTTGGACCCATAGATTTACACTAGTTAGACCTTTGGCTTTGTTATTTTCTGATGTTTTGGCTAGTTTTTGTGTTTTTGTGTTTTGTAGGTCAATAAGAGAGGAATGGTAAAATTTCATGTGGAAATGCTTGGAAATTCGGAAGTCCCCGAAAGTCGATCGATCGAATTTTGCCCAAAGTCGATCAATCGAATTTTCTCAGAACTGACTGTTGCAGAAGCGCGCCAGAACGCCCAGTTAGGAGCTTCTCCACGACAAAACGCAATTTTCCCTCTGATTTTCGCAGCAGAACACGCTGGTTTCGTGACCTTGGTTGTCTCTAGCAAGAGAGGAACCCTAGAGGGGGTTAGAGGAGTCATTTTACATGGGTTTCTAACCATAATTCCCTTCTATAAAGCCATAGCCATGCCTCCTTGTTGGAGAGAGTTCTGAGAGCAGTAGTTAGGTTTAATTTCATGCATTTTGTAGTTTATTTCAGTAGCTCTTTTCTTTAGATACTTCTCTTTGTAAAGCTTTTCTTCTATTTTCATGTTTGTTCTTCAAGTTTTTGTGGTGTTTTTAGTCATGGGAGGCTAGAACTCTCAACTAAGGTTGATGATGAAACCTCTCCATTGATGACACTCATACTCTTGTAGTACTACTTGCACATTTAATGCTATATCATTATGTTGTTCAAGTTCCATTCATTTAATGCTTTATCTTTTGCAATGAACGTGGTTGGTGGTAGAAATAGGACATTTAATGTGTTTCAACCGATGGATACATTGTTTTATCGGTTTGAAAGAGGATATCCATTGTGGTTTATTCTTTGAATGGATACAATGGATGATTTGATTTCAAATGGGTACTCTTTGTGATTTATCTTTAAGTTGGATTCATTTAATTGTTATAAGGTTTATGGTTGAGAAACTTGAATGACACCCTAAGCTTAATGTTCTTTAGGTGTTCAAGTGGAAACCAAGAATGTGAGTTGTTGAATTTGGTTTGGTGAATTCCCTAGCCTTAGTCCCTTTTTACATATTTCATTTCTTCCTCTTTAACTTAGCATTTTTTTTGTGCATGTTTAACCCTCAAACTCTTGGAACTAGGTTAGAATGAGGTTGATTAAGCAAAACACTAACTTTTGACCATTTCCTTGTGGATTCGACCTCGCATTTGCACACACTATATTGCAAACGATTCGTGTGCTTGCGAGTACTCTTTTAAACTCACAACAACATTCGAATCAAACCCTTGGAAAATATCTGTATTTGACACTGAAGGAGGTCAATGAACATGCCACGTTGCATTGATCTGCTACGGGCTGTCCATCATGCATAACATGGAAGGATAACGCTGAGGTTACAGTAGACTAGATGCACACTTGAGCTACAGATTAGCCTACGTGTTATACATAGATGACACAGATCAACTCGAGTGTGTAAATGGATGTACAAAATTGAATGTAAAAAACGCACACATGTGTAGCATTGCACCTGATAAATATTCTGTCAACAATTTGAACCACTAATCGAGGCATGGGGCTTGGGTTTGATTTGAAAACTCATTTCCTTCCTAGATTTTGGTATGACGCAGTTGAGGTGTACTTCTACCGGGGATGAGGAGGTGGTGAGGCTGTCAATCGAGGACCTTCATGTACATGAATGAAGTGGCACCTTTGATATTCATCATAACAACTTCTTATGCTATAGAGCACATGCACCCGATTCCTTTGATGTGGTTGTAGATGTCATAGACATCCAACTGTAAAGAACAAAACAAGGTAAAAGGTAGGCATCCGATGATCATGAATGATTTATACATGTTGAACGATAAAAGAAATGTCACTTTCTACAAGACAGCCTTTTTTGTTGACCGAGGTGTGCTGCAATGAAAGTTGGGCACCCTTCATGATAGGCAAACAACATTCACTATTGACTAAGGTGTGCAACTTCTTCTTCTTCTTCTTCTTTTTTCTAATGCAGTAAATTCCAATTAAGCTTACAAATTTTTTTCGAGAGTGTTATATGGTGTGAGAAAAAATGAGTATAGCCTTGACCTATTTTATAGGCATTGCACTCTTAGTTAACCAAGCTATAGAGCATTTGACCAAGATCTGCACGAGGTGGCCCAATTCGAGCTTGCCACATGTCCATGTTAACCCTACCCTCTATAGCAAGTTGTCCTAGCTGCCCCACACATCCTACCATGTTTCCTAGCCGCCTCACGCGTCTTGCCACATGTCCTGTGTAATGCCCCAAATTTGAGCCTGTAAATTCGTAAGTAGAAACCTCCGGTTTGCATGTGACATTACTGTATGAGAGATAAACTCTCACAACGAAATATATTTTTTCTAAAGTCTTAGGAATTGATAGCATAAAACATTAGAGTTGATTGAAATACCTCGATACATTTATTAAAAGTTACTTAGGTTTATCTTTACATGCCATATGCAAACTAGGTGCATCAAAATTAATGCCACATACGGCACCTAAACATACAACATAAAACATGTCAAACATAACATCGTTATAAATATTTACATGCCATAAAATAAAATACACATAAATACAACTAGCAATTTTTAAGCTAGCACATAATAGTTTGATAATGGCTTCAAAAACCATCAAAACTGGCATATGGGTCCATGCCTTCATTCTCCAAATCTACATCAGTAACTATGCAAATAGGACATCATCATATTTACATAGACAAACAAGTGAGTCATCAATTTTCATAACTAAGTTACCATCAGATTAATAACAGTTCATAAAGAATACAAATGCAAATGTTGTTTGAATATGTATCATAGTAACCATTTAGTTTGTGTTTTATGATCATCTTACTTCAGACCTCTCATTCTTAAGTTATCTGAACCCGTTCACGTCCGTTAAACCTCACACTTTAAAGTCTTACCTGTTTTTACTGTGAAAAATGGAAATTGACTTCTAAAAATAAAAGGCAAGTGTGTGCTTAACGTATTAACAAAAATAACAATGCGGAAAATAAATAACACGAGAATTTTTGTTAATGAAGTGGAAACTCAAGATGAGAAAAATCATTCCGGGGCAGCCAAACCCAGGATATCCACTATTTAGAAGACAAAGCTAGATACAAAGCAGTAACACTCACATACCCCTGATGCAGTGGTCGTACCTTGCTCTCTAACGTGTAACCCAACACAAACGCTTCCCAACCAGGTCTCCTACCTGAAGGGGTCTTCAATGGAATCCTTTATCTTAGGCCCGTCCCCTAAGATAGACTTCAGTTGTAGCGCAGCAACAGCACACTTGCAATGGCTTGAGAGAGAACAAATTAGCTCCGACAACTTCACAAAATAACTCTCTAAGCTCTGAAGGAATTCAATACTGAATTCTTGCAGTTCTCAATGCCCAGGGGCCTCTATTTATAGGCTGAGGGTTCAAATGGGCGACTGTAGTAATATGTACGGACGCCGTCCAGACGGTGAACTTGAGCCGTCCAGACGGACAACTGTGCGACCAGAATTTCTGAGATTTTCGCTAAAAATCTTTACTGTTTGAGAGCCGCGTCCGGACGGTGAGACACTGTCGTCCAGACGGTCGCATGTCCGCTGCAAGTAATTTCTATATAAGGCTTTAACTCGTCCAGACCAAGGGGGATGGCCATCCGGACGGTTGATCTTCAACACGCAATTTCCATATCTGTGTTGCGTGCGTCCGGGCCATGATAGGCAGGCGTCTGGACGGTTGAAGCTGAATACGCAATTTCCATTTCAGGTGCACGCTTGTCCGAACGATGGCAGACTGGCATCCGGACGGTTGAATTTGAATTACGATTCTTGCCTTAAGGAGAAGCGTGTCCGAACAGGAATCCACGTCGTCCGGACGGTTGCATCAATCTTCCCATAAATGAACTTGGAAAGAATCTGAAGCTTGGTCAAATACTGAGAGGCATCTGGACGGGCTGCTGAGACGTCCAGACGGATGCAAGCTGGAACACAAGCTTCTCAATACAGTGGAGGGTCCGGATGGAAGTCTACGTCGTCCGAATGAATGATGCTAGGTTTGTCTGGGCGTCCGGACGGTATGGCACGTTGTCTGGACGGATGGAATAGTGGATAGATGAGCGTCCAAACAGGATGGCACGATCGTCCAAACGGCTGACGAGGAACCGGAAATCTTCTGACTTGCAAGCAGTGCAGAATCTTCTGAAACACTTCTGAATAGCGAAATCCCTTGTAAAATAGCATCTTTACATACAAGTGATTTTGTCCAAATAGAATGAGGCCAATCATGAACTAACAAACTCCCCCTTTGGCCATTCTAGGACAAAAATCACTTGACCGGTTTAGAAATACATTCCCGGTCCAAAAATAAAAATTACTCCCCCTTTTTGTCACAATGGGACAAAGGGTAAAACAGAGTAATTATAACACACTGCAATAAAAATTACTCCCCCTAACGGTCTCAGAAAGACCAAGGAAAACAGAGTAATATAAGTCAAAGAGTTTTAAAATAGCAAAATAAGAAATCAAATGTCTAAAAAAAAAATAACAAAAACACAGTAAAAACAAAAGGAGCTCAATCATCCTCCGCCATAGGTGCAGTCCTAGGCTCATCCTCCTCATCATCACTACTGCCAGGATGATGATACTTGAGGCATTCCCTGAGATCCAACCAATTCTGCTCCACCTGCTTGTTTATGGAGTGCACCTCCTGCTGGATAGAGGTGATGGACTGCTACATGGTGCTCATGCCTCCCTGAATGGCAGCTAAGGCCTCCATTATCTGTGAAAAGTTAATCTCCGGCTCTGAAGGCGGGACTGTCCGGGAGGATGAAGCCATGTCTGGAAAGCCGACTGGCATGGCAGGAGGGATGGGCATCTCATCATTGGAGTCATCTCTCCGCAGCTGTGCATTAGACTTCGTCGAAGTCTGCTTGCTGATGGACTGCTGAATCTTCATCTTCAGTTCTCCAGTAATGTTGATGCATGACTGAAGAATGATCTGAGTGAGCAGGCAGCCAAAGGGGAGACCAGTATTACTCTCATCACGGGCATCCAGCATAACGCTCATAATATGCTTGCACAGGCAGAAAGGCAAGTGGAGGTGGATGGCATAAACGAACTGGGTCTTCTTCAGAATCAGGTCACTACGCCTGACAATTGGCCATAGGTTGTGCTGCACTATCTTGGCCAGCAAGCGATGAGAGGGAGACAAGGCACCGATCTGAATGGTGGTAGCACGCTCTTCTCCCTGTGGAACTGCATGAAAGAACTCTTGGAGATCATCCATAGAGGGAGGAAGCACCACATCATTATAAGGACTGCCGGGCAGATCAAGGACTGGAAGGCCTATGAAGTGACTGATGATCTGGGGATCAACAGTGATGATGTACCCGTCAACAATGGACTGCAGTACCATCCCGCGATCATCATCCTGCGCCACCTCCAGATTGGCATAGAAGAGTCTGACCAGCCTGATGAGAACAATGCAGGCATAGATGTAGAGGTATCCCCAGTGGTAAGTCTGGATAGTCTCATAAATACTATCCAGCGAAGGCACCATGATGTCAGATCGGACCACATTGCGCTCAACAATGACTGTGCAATCCATGATTTTGGTTTGGAGTGCGCTCCTCTCTTCCTCAGTCCTCTGGCAGACCCTGCGCTGGGAACTGATTGCAGACATAATTCTGCACAAAGAAACCAACAAGATTTTGCCAAAAATAGTCCAAAAAGATTCTTGTTAGGTAATAAAAATTGGGCAGAGTAATGGCAGTACAAAGGACTATTTAAAAAATAGATAGAAATTATCACATTTATAGTCCCACAAAGTATCACCACAAATAATCCCAACATGGCAAATATATGCATCTCATAATCTCAAAAAATTCCTAAAGAAATCAACATTCTAACAGTTAAAATAAACTGAAGAGAAAAGGACTAGAAGAATACCTGGATTGTGAGATTAATGCACAAAAAGACAAAGAGGGATGAGATAAGGCCAAAAGCACTCAAGAAATAACTCACTAAAAGCCAAAAAGTGAGATTGTGGTGGGGTAGGGAGGATAGACGTCGACTAGGGTATATATAGCTGATAAGTACTGAATGTGACACATTTAATCCCTTTAATTTACATATGTTAAGCTCTTAGTTTTGTATAGTTTGATGTTTTGTATTTTTTTGTGTTTTCTTGTATTTTTCAGGTTTTGGAAGAAAATCTGTCAATTTTTCAAGATGATAATGAAGTCAAATCCATCAATTCCAAGATAACAATGAAGTCGGCCCACTCACTTTTGGAAAGAATCAAAAAGCCAAATCAAATTTGACTTTAAGAAAAAGAGAAACCGGCAAAATCTTTTATTTTTGGAAAGAATCCAGAATGAGGATGACTCATTGTTTTGGTCATAACTCTCTGCTCAGGAATCAGATTGTGATAAAATGTGTGGCGTTGGAAAGCTAATAAAAAATGAAACAATTATGTCAAAAATAGATTTTTCCTAATTTGGACTTCCGCTATGCCAAAATCTCCCCGCAATAAATGACTGCAAATCTGGACGATTCTTATTCCGATTTCTACCATGATTACTTCCTAATTTGACCCAACAGACGATTTTCTAGAATTTCAAAGGTTCTAGGGCTTGTTTGCTCCCTATAAATAGACCCTTAAACTTCAAGAGAAAGGGGTCCTGAGGTGTGCGGGTACTGGGTGCTGTACTGGGCCTGGGTGCCTAGGTGCTTAGTTTTAGATAGAAAATTCTTCTTGGAGGCCTGACAAGTTGAAGAGGAGAATATCATGGCAGGAGGCCATCCCAGCACCACGATAAATAGCTAAATTCCTAATAGGGTGTTGATGTAGCTCTTTCCAAGTGACGATGGTTTGATTGTATTTTAGTTTGGGATTTTCTATATGCATGATGGTTATATAACTGTGAGAATTGATCTTAATGTTTATATTCAATTATTATGAATTACTTATCTTGTCTTAGAAAGTTTTTTGTATTGATTGAACTCGATCCTTCATATTTTCTGTGATTATGTGAATGATTATTATACAACGGTTTTAATTGGCATATGATCAAAAGGGTTAGATAGGCCATGCCTAGGGAAGATGGATTGTACTACACCCTAGTTAGTGTAATTTAGGTAGATAGTTCGTGCCAACCGAAGATGGGTTATACTATTCCATTGATTGTGTGTATATCCTATTAAAGACATAGCTAGTCTATACCTAGGGAAGACGGGTCGTACCGCATCTTAGTGGTTAAGTGGACGGTCCGTGCCAACCAAAGATGGATTATACTTATTCTTTAAAGGTACTTTCTTGACTACTCGAGTGAGACGAGCCCTATATCATGCATAATATGAATTTTCCTTGTTAATTTATGATTGACCTTTGTTATGCGGTGAGCGGTGAAATCAACCCCCTATTCTTTATCTCATCACTATTCTTTTTAAATTTATGTTTCTTTTACTTTTATGTATTTATTTTAAGAAAACAAAAACAAAAACAAAAAATCTTTTTAATTAAGTTATATTTAATCTCGAGAAGCTTGATAACCATACCCTCGCAGTCCTTAAGGTTCAACACCTTCTCTATAGCCGACGAACCCTATATCATGCATAATATGAGTTTTTCTTGTTAATTTATGATTGACCATTGTTATGCGGTGAGCGGTAAAATCAACCCCCTATTCTTTATCTCATCACTATTCTTTTTAAATTTATGTTTCTTTTACTTTTATGTATTTATTTTAAGAAAACAAAAATAAAAAATCTTTTTAATTAAGTTATATTTAATCTCGAAAAGCTTGATAACCATACCCCCGCAGTCCTTGAGGTTCAACACCCTCTTTATAGCCTTATCCTACAAGGATTCGTTCTATTGCGAGTGGTTTATTTATTATTGATATATTTCGGTAAACAAAAGACCGCAATCAATTTTTGGCGCCGTTTCCAGGGACTGCAAACGGTTGTGATATTAAGTTTTAAAGATTAAATTTAACTTGATTCTTTTTTTTTTTGTTATTTTATTTTATTTTTGGTTTCTTTATTTTTATTTTTTTCCAATTTTTGTTTTTATTTTCTTTTGTTATTGTCAATTTAGTTCATGTAGGGAGGCATTCCAACACCCCATGAACCATGTTCATATTGCTATAGTCCTTATCATCATGTTAAAGATTGTCCTACTGCACGACAATTTTCTAACTATGCTTATGAACATATGAACACACAGTTCTTTAAACCAAGGAATGAGTCTTACTTTGATTCCTATGACCCGACATAGAGTAACCAGTCTGATATCTCGTGGCAAGCTCAAGCTCCTGAAAATTATGCTCCACAATTTCATGAACTGTACCATCAGGCATATCCGCAGTTCAATGATCAAGCGGCCTATCCACCATCTAACTTCCATCCTCCCCACCAGCAATGGCAATCATCTCCATATTGTGCTGACTTTGAGGATAACTAGCAACCTTCTTCTCAGGCCATACCCTTTCCTCGGTTGGATTATGATCTTCGAGATTAGATGATGAAATTTATGAGCAAGATGGATCAGAAAGTGAGCAATATGGATCAGATAGTGACTTCTCTTAGTCAGACATGGAACTCTCACTCTGAATCCATTGCTAAGATAGATGCTCACGAAGAGGAGCTATCTCCCATCGACTAGTCTCCACAACAACAATACCATGCCGAACCACCTTCTACTCAGTCAGGTTCTGACTTTCAAGTTCAAATGTTGAAACTTATGGGTGAGATCAATCAGAATTTGAAATCTCAGGATCAGACAGTGACCTCTCTCAATCAGACAGAGATCACTCTTGATCGGATATTGACCTCTCTCAATCAGGTCACAACCTCTCTAGCTAGAATGGAAGTTCATATGAAGCAGATGGCAAATCAAATAGAAGAAGAAGAGCTTCAAAGACAATCAGAGGCCAATCTTAATGGGCATTACGTGGTGGATAAGAGTACTTCTTATCATGAGCAAGCCATCACCACAATGAAGAATGGAGAAGTGGTCGAAACTCACGGGGAAGAAAGGAATGAGGAACAAATTAAGGCCCCATCATCCACTCTTATTCTCGAGACGCCATATGAACCCCGAGCCCCTATTGCTTGTGACTTACCAAGAGATCAGGAGAGTAGTTTGTTAGGGATATTAGAAGAGCAAAAAGAGACCATCAATGTAGGAAACTTCTTTGTGTATTCTCCTCATTCTATTCCAGTTCATAATTCCCTTCCGGATGAGAAACTGTTCGAGAATACTCAGAGGGATCTACCTCAATATGCGGGCATTCGGAATTACCTTTCTTTAGGTAAAATTTATTCTCTTTGGTCCAAGAAAAGAAAAGATTGGTGCTTTAAATTTAAATTTAAGGGTCAGAGAGCACTGAGGGCATCAAGGATGTGGATTCCGTTGGCTTGGCGGATCCCACATATTTTGACTAAATGAGTCAACATCATAGGTTCGAGCACAGGTCATGTACGCTTGAATCCTCCATCAGGCTAGGATACATGATCTCCTTCTAGGTTTATCTTCTCCATTGTTGCTTCATTCTTAGTTTATATTTTTACAACAATGTGTTGCACTTGATTAGTATTTGGTTGAAGTATCACTCTCTTTCTCAAGACATGTGTTTTTGAACAAGTTTGGGAGTATGATATGCCCCACATCTGCTCATTCATGTATTCCTGTCCTCTCACCGTTATGTTCAGCTCTATACACACATTGGGGACAATGTGTGATTCAAGTTTGGGGGTATGGAAGAGCGAAACATTGTCCAATATTTTGCTATGTTATTCTTGAGCATACTGTTGATTTTGAATTATGATTCGTATTTCATTAGTGAGCTTAACATGATGAACACATGATCACTTAACTAGGGAATTATGAAGTTTTGTTATTTTCTTTGGCAGCATGAGATATTACTTGTTTCAATTTGATTCTCACAAGCACACTAGTACGTAGTCTGTGGGGCATGAAATTTGAAATCAGTTATGTCTGTTATCAATATCATAGATGCAACTGGGTAACTTATTAGAGGAATAACCTTGGCATAAGTATTAAAAGAGAGAGAGAGAGAGAGAGAGAGAGAGAGAGAGAGAGAGAAAGAAAAAGAAAAGAAAAGAAAATAAAGAATAATATTGATCACTTTGAGCTTTTCACTGAGTAACCGGATCTCTTGCCTCATTAAGCATTGAGTATTTGCGTCAAAAGGTGGAAGTTTACTTTGATTAATAAAATGGCTAAGTTTAGCTTCGTAGCCTTTTTTACTAGAGTTCGTAAGTCTTAAGGGTGTTTTACACCTAGTGCCCTAAAACCATCTGGTTTGGGAGTCATTGACCTAACACTCATTACATTGGTCAATTAGAAAGCTTAAGGGAGCTAAGCATTGCACAGCCTGCATATATATAAAAATAATAATAATTAAAATAAATATATATGCCTTGGTTGTTTTATCTAATGTGGAGTCCAATGAATTTTGAGTGTTGAACCATTCATAATTGAGATTAGTTTTCGAAACCCCATGACTATGTATTAAGTTCACATTACACTAATTGAATCTTGTGATATCTCATAATGCCATGTTAGTAGCTTAATTTTTAAATTCCCTAAAATTGTGAAGATGAAGTTTATTTTGTTAAGCTTACCAATGAATGAGAACCATTATTTTTATAATGCTGCATTCTTGAGGATAACATGGCAAGAACAATGTTTGTGGGTATCATTATGGGCAAACCCTCATGAGACTTCACTCGTCCACTAGAGAGTCCTAGGGGTTTAAAAGGCTTGTTGCATACGTTAAATGCAAGCGTACATCCCACGAAAGAAGGATTTATCTTTTAGTTTTCCTTTTATTTTCAGTTTTGTATTGCTAAGGGACTAGCAATATGTAAGTTTGGAGGTGTGATAAGTATTGAATGTGACACATTTAATCCCCTTAATTTACATATGTTAAGCTCTTAGTTTTGTATAGTTTGATGTTTTGTATTGTTTTTGTGTTTTCTTGTATTTTCTTGTATTTTATAGGTTTTGGGAGAAAATCCGTCAATTTCAAGATGATAATGAAGTCAAATCCATCAATTCCAAGATAACAATGAAGTCGGTCCACTCACTTTTGGAAAGAATCAAAAAGCCAAATCAAATTTGACTTTAAGAAAAAGAGAAGCCGGCAAAATCTTTTATTTTTGGAAAGAATCCAGAATGAGGACGTCTCATTGTTTTGGTCATAACTCTCTTTTCAAGAATCAGATTGCAATGAAATTTGTGGTTTTGGAAACCTAATAAAAAATGAAACAATTATGTTAGAAATAGTTTTTTCCTAAGTTGGACTTCCGCTATGCCAAATTCGCCCTGCAATAAATGACCACAAATCTGGACGATTCTTATTCCGATTTCTACCGTGATTACTTCCTAATTTGACCCAAGAGACGATTTTCTAGAATTCCAAGGGTTCTAGGGCTTGTTTGCTCCCTATAAATAGAACCCTAAACTTCAAGAGAAAGGGCTCCTGAGGTGTGCGGGTACTGGGTGCTTAGTTTTAGATAGAAAATTCTTCTTGGAGGCCTGACAAGTTGAAGAGGAGCATACCATGGCAGGAGGCCATTCCAACACCATGATGAGCAGCTAAATTCCTAATAGGATGTTGATGTAGCCCTTTCCAAGTAACGATGGTTTGATTGTATTTTAGTTTGGAATTTTCTATATGCATGATGGTTGTATAACTATGAGAATTGATCTTAATGTTTATATTCAATCATTATGAATTACTTATCTTGTCTTAGAAAGTCTTTTGTATTGATTGAACTCGATCCTTCATATTTTCTGTGATTATGTGAATGATTGTTATACAACGGTTTTAATTGACATATGATTAAGAGGGTTAGATAAGCCATGCCTAGGGAAGACGGATTGTACTACACCCTAGTTTAGTGTAATTTAGGTAGACAGTCTGTGACAACCGAAGATGAGTTATACTATTCCATTGATTGTGTGTATATCATATTAAAGACATAGCTAGTCCGTACCTAGGGAAGACGGGTCGTACCACATCTTAGTGGTTAGGTGGACGGTCCGTATCAACCAAAGATGGATTATACTTATTCTTTAAAGGCACTTTCTTGACTACTCGAGTGAGAAGAGCCCTACATCATGCATAATATGAATTTTCCTTGTTAATTTATGATTGACCATTGTTATGCGGTGAACGGTGAAATCAACCCCCTATTCTTTATCTCATCACTATTCTTTTTAAATTTATGTTTCTTTTACTTTTATGTATTTATTTTAAGAAAACAAAAATAAAAAATCTTTTTAATTAAGTTATATTTAATCTCGAAAAGCTTGATAACCATACCCCCGCGGTCCTTGAGGTTCGACACCCTCTCTATAGCCTTATCCTACAATGATTCGTTCTATTGCGAGTGGTTTATTTATTATTGATATATTTCGGTAAACAAAAGACCGCAATCAATAGCCTCTGTGGGGTCCCCGTCCGGACGGTGTATTAATGTCGTCCGAACGCGCGCTACCTCTGAACCATGCGGATAGGTCGCGTGCGTCCGGACCATATCCTTACCGTCCTGCCGTTGGTTGCCCCGCGCGTTTGAACGTAACCAGATCCTGTCCAGACAACTAAACTCTGCCCGTTCGGACTCAAAAAGAAAATCGTCCGGACAACGAAAATCCACCCGTCCGGACGCTTCACACTGAAAAACAAAAAACTAAGGAAAATGTACAGAAATCAATGTTTCTCAAGTCAGTTTCAGAACACGCATATATAATCCACTGATAACACAATCAGAGAGCATCTCAAAACTAAGCAGAGATATAAAAGAGAGTTGAGATTTTGATCAGCACAAATAATTTTTCCTGGACATAGAAAATTTCAAATAGACAACTCAACTCATGCAATGCGTGTGTGTGTGTGAAGACTTAACCCGCATGGTATGACTATCATAGATATGACAAAGAGCAACAAGATTTTCTAGACAAGAGAGAAAATCAATGCAAGATTAGTCAAAAGTCAAACCTTATAACTTACTAGGGCCTAGCCACTCTCATCTGATACACTCCCCCTGAGATGCAGCACCTAATTGTTTTACTTGTACCATGAAGGATAAAGTAAATGTTTTACTTGCACGTAGAGGGCAAGGTATAAATCAAATTCAGCACATAAGCAGTGAATAATTAAAGCACAGAATTCATATGATTTACTGCTTGATTCTTATGATGCTGCAATCTAGAGGGAACGCCAGAGTTTTTAGGTTCTAGATTCAACTAGCATGTGGTCAATTTGACCATCTTAACAAGGACCTCTCCTCTTATCCAAAATTTTTAGAAACACAAAGTCAGAGAAGGAAAGATGTACCTTTTAGGGGAGTCATGGATAGTGTACATTTTTCATCGCATGAGAAAAGAAGCTATCCTACTTTAGCATATACAGGAAAACACTTGGCAAATTATAGTCAGAGACTCTCAATTATATCTAAGCAAAGTAAATTAATGCCCAAAGAATTGAGATATCAGGAGAAAAGACATGCAATTATCTGTTATGTCAAGAGAAAAAAAAAAATCCTGCAAATTCTCCCCAATTTTTTTTTTATTTAAAAAAATGCAATATAGAAAAAACATCATATGCAAGGCAAGATCAAACTTGATGATGCCAATACAGAAAAACAGTCGCTCGACCTGCTTTTTCTGTCTTCCCCAAAAAGTACCTGCAAAATTCTCTTAAGAGAAATAGGGGGCAAAACACAATTAGTTCCTAGATTGCATACAAAATATAACAAGCAAGATAAGCAATCAAACTTGATGTCGTAGGATTAGGAACCAAATCTTAGGCATGAACACCCGAACCTGCTAGGTGTGTCTGTTCCCCCTCATAGGGTGACTGTCCTTCTGAACCCAAGCCTGCCTTGCTGTAGGTGGTTGCTGGTAGGACTGCATCATCCACTCCATCATACTCTGCATCCAGATAGGTGGCTCTCTGAGGAACTGCTCTTCTTTCACCTTTTGAGGCCTCCTAAATTGCTTGGATTTGTTCTTGGAGTTACCACTGTGATTGGCAGGTACAAATTGTTGCTGAGGTCGTTGATGCTGGGATGCCTGGTATCGTGGTCCATGAGACCAAGGAGCTTGATATCTTGGTGCTTGATGGTATGGGGCCTGATACCATGGAGTCTGGAACTGGGCCGCAGGTCTAGTGCCATGATCAGCATGTTGCGGCACTTCTTTCTTGGTCTTGGCTTTCTGAGCTTTTAGGAGGGAGCACTGAGGACGAACATGCCCACTTAGACCACAGTGATGGCATATGGAAGGTCTTCTAATGGAATGAGGCTTCTGAGTGCCTGGAACATCATCATTGACCTTGTCCTTCCCTTTATCTTCAACAGTAGGAAGAGGCTCTAGGACTGTAGGTTTGACAAATACAGTCTTTGAAGTAGAGGGAGCATCAGAAGAGGGTACTACATACCCGAGACCAGTCTCGTCAGTTGGGCTCTTCTGGATGGATAGCATACGAGTCAGCTTCTCATCGGTGACTCTTTCTAGCTGGAGCTGCGTCTCTAGTAGCTTTTCCTCGAGCTCTTGTATTCTGAGTAGCAATGAGCTCTTCTCAGTTTGTAGACTGTTCAGATCATAGAGGTGCTTCTTACGACCTTCCCTCAGCTTCTCATACTCTATATAGAGTGTCTTGTAAGCCTCCTTGAGCTTTTCCCCGTTATCACTATGCTCCGAATAATAAGAGTCTTCTTCTTCAACGTGTGGGGCTACAAAGGCCAGAAATTTTTCAGACTCTGGAGCTTCTTCTTCTAACTCATCACTGAGAGTTACATTGTATGCCTTCCCCTTGCCCTTCTTAAGATTCCCGTAATCGGCTCGGATATGCCCAAAAGCTAAGCATTCAAAGCATCTGGGCCCTCTGGGATCCTTCTTTTCTTCTTCCTCTAGTTCAGCTTCTCTGGGAGCTTTCTTCACTTTTTCAAAAAACTTCTTTTTGAATCGGTCATCTCTCATAAGTCTTCTGAAATTCTTGGCTAGCATAGCCACAACTTTTTCATCCTCCTTAGAGTCATCTTCAGATGAAGCTTTTACCTTCTTCTTGGAAGCTTTCAGGGTAATGGTCTTCAACTTCTTGACCGGGGGCAGAAACAGCTCATATGTTTGAAGAGATCCCACCAACTTTTCAATCTTCATTTCTTCTAGATCCTTGCTTTCTTCAATGGTGGTCACCTTGATCCTAAAATGCTCAGACAAAGATCTCAGAATTTTTCGAATGAGTTTTACATCCGAGATAGGCTTCCCTAGACTCACCATGGAGTTTCTCAGGTCACTCATCTTGGAGTAAAACTCTCCAAATGTCTCATCTTCCAACATCTTAATTTCTTCAAATTTTGAAATCAACATTTAAAGTTTGGCAGATTTTACTAGTTTCGTGCCTTCATATGTTGTTTCCAAAATTTGCCATGCTTCTTTGGCTAATTCGCAATTTGAAATTTTTGTGAATTCTGATGGATAAAGTGCTTGGCACAGAGCATGAAGGGCTTTATCATTTGAAAGACGTGCATTTTTCTGAGGGACTAGTTCGAGTGTTGCATCTTCTGGTTTGGTCCAACCAGTTTCAACAATACTCCAACAGTCAATAGATTTCAGAAAGAAACGCATACGTGCCTTCCAATAGCCATAGTTCGTACCATCAAAGGCAGGAACATAATTAAGAGTTTGAGACATTATAATAAATAGAAGTAAAAAAGAATAACACTGGTACGTCGCTTAACGCGACGATACGTGGATTTTAAATTTATATGTTTGAATCACTCGCAATAGTACGTATCGATTGTACTATAGTAAGAGTGATCGGTCCACAGAGATTATGGGTTGTTTTGCGTGACGGGATACTTATAGAGTGTATTTAACTTAACTTAAAAATAAAAACAAAGGCAAGGTTGTAGAATTGAAGCTACAACGAGTAAAGCAAAGGAAAACGGAATTGAAAAACAACTTAAAGAAAACTTAGGGTGTTGATCTTATCCAATCCTCAACCAATGAAATGCTTAAAGTCTATATGGTTCTTCCTAACATGCATGATATGAGCACGTAATGGGCGTCAACCATTACGACGACCTCGACGTGAAAATACTTTCGTTAAGACGTAGTTATAAAGCACATAGTTTTACATTAATCTACCCCACGTAAAGATTAGTCTATAATTGAAAAACGTTTACACTATGAAAGGTTTGGAGTGATTAATGCTCCCTAGCTTACTACTCTACAACACATCCTAATAAGTATACACAATACATTAAAACCCTAATTAGGCCACAATGATAAGATATCTAGTTTCACACTGATCGATTCATGTAAAAGTTACACTACAATTGAAAAACGGGTTAAACTACCAAAGGTGTGAAATGACTGGTATTCCCTAGTATACCCTATAAGGTAATTCTAATAGGTAAATACACATTATGTCAAAAAGCATCATTGCAAAAGACATCGTTCTTGTTTCCAAGAACGTTGGTTTTACTCAAGAATCCAAGAAAACTTATAGACAAGCAATCCCTTTTTCATGAATAATTAGATTTGAATTTTGAAGACAAAACCTTTTAGCATGGGTTTTGAAATCCTCTAGCCTTACACAATCATCAAACATATCAAGAAAAACCAAGAACATCAAGAACACTTCATGGTTTTTGGAGAGGATTTGGATCAAACCCTAAGAACTAAGTTAGCTAGACATGAAGTAAACTAATCTAAGCATGAAATTAAAGGAAAACAGTAAAAGAACAAGCTAAAATTGAACTAAAACAGTAGATTAAAACTTAAGAAATTCGGATTACAAGTAAAGAAAATAAACCTAAGCTAGAACATGAAGAACAAAGGAAAAACAATAAAGGAAACAAGCTCTCTGGATTTCGGTTCAGAGAGTAGCATCAAAGTAAACTAGAAATACAAGAAATTAAGTTGATACACCTGAGCAAATCCAAATCCCCAAAAGATGCATCCTTTAACCTAAAATCCTAATCTCATATATATAGAGATTTAATTTACAAGGGACTCATCAAGGATCAATTCTAGCCGCACAAACAGAGCTGGTCGCCGTCCATTTATGTCCATTAAACCCAACTTTTGATTTGGATTGCACAAATATTTGGAAATATCTTGACCTTCTGAAAGATGCGAAGTCGATCGATCGACAATTTTGTGTTTTGAGAATCGATCGATCGCATCTGGATCGATCGAATTTGAGTCTACTGAAAGTCGATCGATCGAATTATTAGCTGTACAAATAATCGATCGATCGAAATGCCTTGGACGATTTTTCATCTTTTTAGGATCAGCCTCGAACTCTGGAAATGACCAAATTGCCCTTGATGTATTTTCAAGTCTAATTCAAGTGTTTTGAACTAGATTTCAATTAAGACCTGAAAATAAGACAAAACACAAAAACTACAACAACACATTATATATACAACAAGAACTAGGTCTAACAAATGCAAACTACAACAACACGTTATATACACTACAATTGAAAAACGGGTTAAACTACCAAAGGTGTGAAACAACTGGTATTTCCTAATATACCCTATAAGGTAATTCTAATAGGTAAATAGACATTATGTCAAAAAGCATCATTGCAAAAGACATCGTTCTTGTTTTCAAGAACGTTGGTTTTACTCAAGAATCCAAGAAAACTTATAGCAAGCAATCCCTTTTTCATGAATAATTAGATTGGAATTTTGAAGATAAAATCTTTTAGCATGGGTTTTGAAATCCTCTAACCTTACACAATCATCAAACATATCAAGAAAAACTCAAGAACATCAAGAACACTCCATGGTTTTCGGAAAAGAATTCGATCAAACCCTAAGATGAGATTTAGCTAGACATAATCAAACTAATTTAAACATAAAAACAGTAAAGAAACAAGATTAAAATGAACTAAAAACAATATATTTAAAGTATGGAATTCGAATTGCATAAAAGAAATGAAAAGCACTAAAATTAATTAAGAAGATACATTTGAGAAAATGAAACCCCCAAAAGATGCATGATCTCTACCTCTCATGTTGCTCTCTATTTATAGAGGAAGAGATTTACAAAATAATATCTAAAGAAGGGATAAGATAAGAGATAGGATAAGATAAGATAGGATAGGATAGGATAGGATAGGATAAGATAATTTAAGATAAGAGATATTTGGAAATATCTAATAATATCTAAGAAATATCTAGGAAATATCTAAAAATATCTACAAATATCTAGGAAATATCTAAAAATATTTAAAAATATCTAGGAAGAGTGACATGTCATCATTGTTCCAGATTGTTCTGAAAATATCCAAATTCGATCGATCGATCGATTATAAAGTCGATCGATCACATTCGTGGTTGCCCTGTCTCGATTGATTTTTCTTCGACTGATGATTCGATCGATCGATTATAAAGTCGATCGATCGATTTGCCTTAGCCGATTCTTCACTTAGCAGGAGCAACTTTGAACTCTGAAAATGATCAAATTGCCCTTGATGTATTTTCAGGTCTAATTCAAGTGTTTTGAACTATATTTCAATTAAGACCTGAAAATAAAACAAAACACAAAAACTACAACAACACGTTATATATACAACAAGAACTAGGTCTAACAAATGCAAATTAAGGGGTCTTGAATCGAATAATTCAAGACTTATCAAACACTCAAGAAATTAATCTTCTCAGAGTGTACCAAGCTCTGATACCAATTGAAAAACGGAAATTGACTTCTAAAAATAAAAGGCAAGTGTGTGCTTAACGTGTTAACAAAAATAACAATGCGGAAAATAAATAACATGAGAATTTTTATTAACGAAGTGGAAACTCAAGATGAGAAAAACCACTCCAGGGCATCCAAACCCAGGATATCCACTATTCAGAAAACAAAGCTAGATACAAAGCAGTAACACTCACATACCCCTGATGCAGTGGTCGTACCTTGCTCTCTAACGTGTAACCCAACACGAATGCTTCCCAACCAGGTCTCCTACCTGAAGGGGTCTTCAATGAAATCCTTTATCTTAGGCCCGTCTCCTAAGATAGACTTCAGTTGTAGCACAGTAACAGCACACTTGCAATGGCTTGAGAGAGAACGAATCAGCTCCGACAACTTCACAAAATAACTCTCTAAGCTCTGAAGGAATTCAATACCGAATTCTTGCAGTTCTCAATGCCCAGGGGCCTCTATTTATAGGCTGAGGGTTCAAATGGGCGACTGCAGTAATATGTACGGAAGCCGTCCGGACGGTGAACCTGAGTCGTCTGGACGGACAACTGTGCGACCAGAATTTCTGAGGTTTTCATTGAAAATCTTTCCTGTTTGAGAGCTGCGTCCGGACGGTGAGACACTGTCGTCCGGACGGTAGCATGTCCGCTGCAAGTAATTTCCATATAAGGTTTTCGCACGTCTAGACCAAGGGGGATGGCCGTCCGGACGGTTGATCTTCAACACTCAATTTCCATATCTGTGTTGCGTGCATTTGAACCATGATAGGCAGGCGTCTGGACGGTTGAAGCTGAATACGCAATTTCCATATCAGGTGCACGCGCGTCCGAACGATGGCAGACTGGCGTCCGGATGGTTGAATTTGAATTGCGATTCTTGCCTTAAGGAGAAGCGCGTCCGGACGGGAATCCACGTCGTCTGGACGGATGGAATAGTGGACAGATGAGCATTCGGACGGGATGGCACAATCGTCCGGATGGCTGACAGGGAACCGGAAATCTTTTGACTTGCAAGCAGTGCAGAATCTTCTGAAACACTTCTGAATAACGGAATCCCTTGTAAAACAACATCTTTACATACAAGTGATTTTGTCCAAACAGAATGAGGCCAATCATAAACTAACATACTGGAATCCTACTGATCCCAGCATTAGTTATATATTAGGACTTTAGACACCCTATTTTGTCCACTGACTAGCGTTTTTTCCCCTTGCTACTACATTAGCTTTATTTATGGCTATCTTTTCAGCTATTTTATTATTTGAACACAACATGAAATTCTTGAACAATTATCCAAGCAATAAACAAATCTAAGACAGTCCTAATGAAAAATAGAATCACCCTCAATAAGTACATCCATACTCTCCTTGGTGTAGTTTCTTAATTCATTTTCAAATAAATAAACATATAAGAAGAATATAATATATTCATCAGTCCTTTTTTCAATATTAAATCTATATATTTTTACGTCAATTTATTCATCATTTTTAGTCATCAATTAAAATGTGATTACTTATAAGTCTTTTGACATTTAAGCTCTATGTTCAAACACCGAAATGCGGTGACATAATGTTTAAACATAAGTCTTTCAGTCAAAGCACTTAATAAGTATTTTAGAGCAATTATGATTATCCACAAGAATTGTAAGTATAAAACAAAACAATAACATAAGAATATAAATACTACAACGATTCATGTTTAAGCACCGAAACACAGCATAGTGCTTTTCATGACATAATACTTAAACATGAACCCCAACAGATATATATAAATAAATAATAAGAAAATATGTACTATGATGATTCATGTTTAAGCACCGAAACTTTGTGATATAATATTTAAACATGAACCCTAATAGAATATCTATATATATAACAATAATATATATTATCCCTTATGAAGCCATAAGATCAGTCATAGGAGTAGCTACTAATTTGATTCATATTTAAACACTGAAACACATCATAATGCTCTTGATGACATAATGTTTAAATATGAGTCTATATATATATATATATATATATAGAGAGAGAGAGAGAGAGAGAGAGAGATACACAATTTATATTTGATACTTATTGTTAGTATTTTTATTGGCTACATTCTGATTAAAACAAAAACACTTTTTGTAATGATTGCATTTTAACAAGATAGTCGGTTTTCAAATTGGAATCTTCATATATTCAGGCATCTACTGTTCACAAGCTTCTAGAAGTTATCCATGAAGAGTCCTGTGCAAAAATCAAGTCAATTGAACCGGTTCCTGTGCAACCCTTCGGACGGGCCTTTGAAGGCGTCCGGACACCCCTCAGTGTCCTACAGATAAACATTGACGACGTCCGGACGTCAGAGCCACACCGTCCGGACGTTCGGTCAATCAGCATTCTACAAGAAGTCTTTTCTCAGAAATCGACACTGTTTGGGAAGTTTCAGTATTTTGTCCGGATGACTCGGCATCACGTCCAGACGATGTTCATTATCTGCAAGCCATCCGGACGACTCGACAACACGTCCGGACGATATACAGTAATTCAGATAACTCCAGAATTCCGTTCGAACGCAGAAAGGATTTCAGTGAAGACCGTCCGGACGCTTGGTCAAGCCGTCCGGACGCACACCTGATAAGGATAAGATATGCGCGGTTTCTGAAGGATATCGCAGAAACCTGTCCGGACGAGGCAAACTTCCGTCCCGACGGTCAACAGATAGAGTCCGTTTTTCAGCAAATTTCAAGGTCTCTTGAAGCCTATAAATAGGGGGATCTAGGTCTGTGTTTTGTACTGAATTCTATAGTGCTTTGAGAGGGTGCTTAGGGAGAATCGAAGATCCGCTAGCTCTCAAGCCGTTGTCGGTGTGTGCTCGTTGTTTGTGTGAAGTCTATCTTAGGGGTCGTCCCTAAGGTAAATGAATCCATCAAAAACCCCTTCAAGAGGAAGATCTGGTTGGGAAGCGTTCGTGTTGGGCTACACGTCAGAGTTAAAGGTATGACTACTGCATAGGATTATGTGAGTACGAGTGTCTTGTAACTAGCTTTGTTTTTGGATAGTGGATTTCTTGGGTTTGGCTGCCCCGGAGTGGTTTTTTCTCTTCATAGAGTTTCCACTTTGTAACAAATATCTGTCTCATTTAAATTTCCCATTTAAGATATTTGTTAGCACACAAACACACACACTTGGTTTGTTTTAGAAGTCAATAAATATTTTCACTCATGAAAGTCATCATATCAGTCATAATGATCACTTTGATTTATGTTTAAACACTGAAACGCGGTGACATAATGTTTGAACATAAATCTAAACAGGATATATGTAGAGATATATATACATATACAAGATATATTCACTATTTTACAAAAGTCATTAAATCAATTAAAACCACTACTTTAATTCATGTTTAAGCACTGAAACGTATTGACTTAATGCTTAAACATGAATCCTAACAATTAATATGGAGAGCTATATAATAAATACACAAGTAATAAAAATTACCTATGATTATCCAAGACCATCACAAGGCTAAAATACAACAAGAATATATATATATATATATATATATATATATCCACAATTTCATAAAATTCACAATAATATTAAATAAGATCAAAGAGAGGTATATGTGTTCTTTTAGATAATTTTCTTGAATCATTTTCTTTTTAACCTTATTTATTCTGTGTTCTATATTTTAGACATCATATTAACATAAAATACATCTTAAAAATTTCTTATGCAACACTTGAATGAATAGAAAACTTACCAAACAATTTTTTTGAAACAAAGTTGTCTCTCCAAAGTGCAAATGGCCGAAGAGATGGTTTTTTAGAGTGTTCGAGTTTCTGATCATTTTGGCCTATGTTTGGAACGTGAAAGAGGGAAGAAAAGGTGGTCCTATGAATTCTAAAGGTGCTGGACAGTGGGCTAAACAAAGGAAGACAATAGCTTAAAAGAAATCAGAAAAGTTCCACTCATTTTTCTAAGCTAGCTGAGAGGTTTTCCTATAGTGTTTTGTCTTTTGTTTTTGGTTTCTAAAATAAAGTAAAGAAGGCCAGAAGGCCAGTACTGTCTATTTATAGAGGATCAAAAGGGGTGGCGTTGGTGAAGAAATCAAGCTACATAAGATGCTAGAAAGGGTGCTGAAATTCAAGAAGTAAGATAGCCTTCGTTGTTGACCAAAAAGTTTTTTTCACACTTAAAAGTCCAACTTTTTATTTAACTAGACTTAGCTTTCAACCAAATTTCTCTAACTAAGTAAAAATCAGCTTGTCTTCAGTTTTGGAGATAGTTAGTGCCAGCCACCTTAGTCTTTTAATTCATTTATGCTAAAAATTTGACAATTTGGTCATTTAAGCATTGGTTTTGGCTAAAAAGTCAATTGTCATCAAATTGAATTTTGACTTCCACAGAATTCATGTATTAACTATATATAATTTATATTGAGCTATTGTAAGCCCTAAAAATACATTTATCATGTCTAAATTTAGAAGTTAAATGTTAGTAAAAAGTGTCAATTGACACATAAATAGTCAACTATAAATCTAAAAAGTCAACCGGTGGATTTTTTTACCAAATTTTATCACGTGATAGATATTTTTATTGTGAGCATAACGGGCTTTGAATCGACTAAATTTGAGTTCGTTTGACCTGTTTTTGGTTCAGACAAAGTTTTAAGTTTAAATGCTAACTTTATGTTTTAAAGGTTTTAAGACTTGATTTTTTAGCTTTTTAACAATGCTCTAGGTTTAGTTATAAAAACTTATGGAAATTGTCTTCCTAACAATAGCAGTGAGTTTTTAAGAGCTTAAATTTATTGGGCATTACATCCTAGTCGACCATGTGGTTATTGTTCACTACCATATCCACATGCAGACCATGTGCAACAATGCACACCTCGATCTACTGAGCTTGTTCTGGCAGCTTCACTATCTGCACTTAGTTCAATTTCGACTCATTTCGTGACTCGATTGCTCCAATTTTTAAAAGGCATTCTCATACGTTATAAACAAATATTGTGATGATTTAATTCATATACTTTGACAACATTTTTCAATTATTTTATGTGACTTAATTTATAGGTCATTACAACTCCAATAGTTCAAGGCAACCATATAGGGGTGGCCACATGGCTACCCTCTTCTTCGATAATTTTTTTTTTTTTTTTTTTTTTTTTTAAAAAAAATTTGTGTCAGTTTTCTATTATTTATTAATTTTTTATTAGTAATAAAGTCAACTTTCACGCTTGAAAAAATAAATTGTGATTGTATATTTAGTATTGGTTTCTTTTAAAATATAAAATACTTGAAAAAAGTACACATATCTGCCTCAAACTAACACAATTTACAATGTTTCTTTGACTTAAAGATTAAATCAATGTTACATTCAAACTATCAAAAATAACATGGTAAAAATATTTTTAATAAAAAATAAAAAATAATTCAAAAAAATATATAAAAAAGTGGTGACAGACCTGCGGTACTCCCTTGCATTACTTTTTTATTTTTCCAAAATTTTAGGGATATTTTTGTCTTATTAAAAAATTTGAAGATCATATTTTTTTTTGGGTAACAAAGAGGTACATAATAAATTTTTAATAATTTAGAGGGACATTAATGTAATCTTTAATTAGAAGGAACATTACAAATTGAATATTAGTTTGAAAATGATATGTGTATTTTTTTAAAAAAACGTTTTTAAAAGGTTTATCAATTTTTTTTTTTAAAAAAAAGCCCCACAAGTAATATTTTTTAAAATATAAATCCTATTAAAAATTTAAAATCACTTCTCAACTTTATACTGTATTTTTTTTTTCTCTCCCAGAAGTTTCTCCCCAAAAAGAGCCCCCTCCAAACACCGTCGTCGTTGCCGGGGGGAAGGAGGTCCTTGCCTCCTTCCCCCTCGGCTCTGGGTTGTCTCCTTAGTCTTGGACTAAGGCGGTTTTTGTTTCCTCACTGGAGTTTCCTAGTGGAGGTAGAGTCTCCTAGCCTTTAAGGCTGTGGTGTTTTGTCCCACCGGACTAGATCCGGTTGTGGTAGTTAGTCTCCTAGTCCTTTTAGGACGATGGAGTGTTGTGTTTCTTTGTTTTTGTTCTTTGTGGTTTATGGCAGGAAGGTCCTCTCCAGATGTGCCGAAGGGGAGCGGTCGTGTCTCCGATCGTGTCGACAGCGTGAGATCTAGCTGAGTCTCTAGTTTTGAAGCCAAATTTCTTATGATCAGCTGTCTTCTGCTAGACACGTGTTTCGACGTCACTCTCTGGTACGGGTTCTGCCTTCTACGGCCGTGGTGTTTCTTGGTGCTCGGCGCGTGGCCAGCACGCGCCGGTTTATTTGCTTATTTCTATGCGCGTGACGGTCACGCACCGTTATTTATGCGCGTGACGGTCACGCACCGTTATTTTTGCTGTATTGGGTGTTGGCCGGTGCTTGGTGGCGTTCGTTTGGCCGTTGGGTGCTTAAGGAGATGATGGTTTTCCCGGAGGTGGATTTGTGAGGTGTTTCCTGTTTGGTTATTTGTTTGTGCTGTAGTTAGGTTTTTATGGCAATTTGCTCTGTTTGAATTAATCTAGTCATTGGTATTAGCCCAGAATGGCTGACCTACTCCCAGATCAAGGATTTAGACCTTATGTCAACGCAGTAGGCATCATTCTGTTTGGCTAGATTTCTTTGTTAGCAATTGTCTAGTGGTGTCTGAGTCTTTGTTTGGCTCAGTGGGGTATTCACCTTCATGAGGTGTTGTATGTACACCAATTTGGTGGATTGTTATGTACCCGTATCTTCTTTAATGAAAGACTGATCTTTCCTTTAAAAAAAAAAAAAAAAAAAAACTTTATACTGTATTAAAAACTTTTCCCAAAAATAAAATAAAAATAAAAATAAAACATTTAACAAGCATACGTTCTTAACCTTCATGTCCCAAAAAAACTTCACACGTGTCATCAATATGTCTCGTTCGTCGTGTCAATGCTATGAGAAGTGTTATTTATACCCAAATGGTATGTACATATATCACAAACCCAATGCCATGTATATAAAAAGAGAGGAAAGATATAAAAGGAGGGGGCTGGGCACTCTTAATTTATGAAAAATGTTAGAGTTTTTTTTTTCATTCTTTTTATTTTTTTTAGGGTTTTTTTTATGCTGACTTGACATCTTAATTTTAGTCTTTAAAGGGTAGCTTAATCGGTTAGAGATCACAGCTCATGAAGTGGAAGTCATTAGTTTGAATTCCCCTCCTCATTTTATATAGACATGTAAAAAAAAACAAAAAAGACATTTTATTTTTAATAAAAAAATTACAATTTAATTTTTTTATTAAAAAAATAAAGTGCCATATTAGCATAAAATGGCCTTCAAAAAACACTAAAAGGACGTTTAGCATTTTATTACGTCGATGGTATGTTCGTCCGTATCCCTTGTGCCACTTTCCTAATTTCTGTCATTCCCTGCGCATGGAAACTCCCAACAACCAAAAGACAAAAGTCACTAAAACCCAAACATGACTGAAACATAGCAAAACCTTATCTGGAAATAGCACTTTTTCTCTTTATAGCAAACAAAGCCTCAGATACTCAAAAGACCCTGACTCCAAGCCAAATATATCATTTTGGAACACCGTTTCTCTCTAGAAAGAATCTAGGGTTCGAACAGTGAATCTTCCCCCTCAGTTTTCTGGTAAGAGAATCTTTGCCATTTGCTCTAACTATGTTGTGGAAAATGGTGCAGCTAGGGTTTCAAAGCTGAAACCTTTCCTCTTTCTGTCTGTTCTGCAACCATGAATTGGGTTTTTGACCATTTTCATTTTCATTTTTATTTTTTTATGAATGCTTGACTTTTGACGGGGTTTGGTTCTTTACCATATTTCTTCATGTGCTTGATTTGGTTAGCTGAAAGTTGTGTTTAGGGTTGGAAATTTTGTATCGAGGTACGTTGTTCTCGATGATGATTTTTGGTGTTTTGACTGCGGGCGTTCATGGGTTTGATCAAGTCTTTTGCCTTTCCCTTTTGTTTGGTTGGTGAGGAAGCTGAGGAAAATAGAAGAAACTTTTGAATTCTATGTTATTCGTTGTTTGGGTCTATTAGAAAGATGGGTAGGTAACTCATATTGCCTAGACTGAGTAAAGTGTTTGTTTTTCACGGTTTTCTTTTTATTAGATTTTTTTAGCAACAAAACTGGGTTGAAATTTGTATATTCTGCTAGCAAAGGGTTAAAGCTTATGTATTTATCTGCATATACGCAAGACTGCCTAGGTTAGATTTTTCACGTGCGCACAGGTTTTTGAAAGTTTTGCTGATATTGGGATTGAAACTGTTTTTTTTTGTATTTGTCTCTACCGCTCAAATGTTTGAAAAACATATCTTACTGATATTCAAAATGAGTTTATTAAACATCACTATTTTATTAATTCTCATTGTAAATCCGCCAAAGTACATTTTATTTTAGTTTTTTCTGCTATAAATCCACATGTTGCTCTACGAACAGCAGTACAACTCTAATATCTTTGTCATGTAATTGTAGTATATTATGCTTTATTCTATCTTTTAGTATACTCTGTTTTTTTCTTGTGTAATTTTATTTATTTTCTTTTTGTCTTCATTCTTATTAAAAATGCATGGTGCGCTTTCAGGTGACCATGTGAGATTTCTTGATACTAATAGGAAAGAAAGAACATATTAATCTTCTGATAGTATGGCGACAGAAAGTCCAATCAGAATGTCAGAAACTAGTGGGAAATGGCCTTCCCATCAAGAGACTGCAACATTTGCAGTGTCATCTGCTAGTGTGGCAGCAGAGGAGTTGGGATTGCTTTTGAAGGGCCATAAGTTTCATGGAAGGGGGAGGGATGCAGTCCCTAATCGAAGTGGAAGTGCACCCCCAAGCATGGAAGGTTCGTTCTTGTCCATGGACAACCTTTTGTCCCAACAGACCTACAACTTGAATGAAAGCCTTGCAAGTCTAAACAGTGCCTATGAGTCTGAGGAGCAAATGCGTGCTGATCCAGCTTATTTGGCTTATTACTTTTCCAAGGTCAACCTAAACCCTAGGCTTCCTCCCCCACTTACCTCATCAGAGAATCGCCGTGTGGTACGCCATTTTGGTAGTTTTGGCAACAACTGGACATTGACTTCTGTGGATGATAGTGGCAACAGTTCCTTGCATATGTCTCACGGAACCCTCTCTACGCAGTACGAAGAGTCTGAAGATGATCAGTCACCCCAAAAGCCTTCTGATGATTGGGTAGATGGGACAAGTGGGTTTTGGTCTGGCCAGGATGTGGCTTCATTGGCAGGTCAACAGAAAAATATGGTGGATTTAATAAAGGTGAAGATTTAGTATTTGAACTTTTCATTTCCTCAAATCTGACCAATTCTAATTTCCTTGATTTGTTTTATAAGTTTAATTTCTTTGTTAGAAAGTCGAAGTGTGATACTAGCTGTCTCCCCCCACTCTCTTTTTGCTGAATTACAGAAGTACCATAGTGAAAACTCTGAATTTTTTCCCATGGCTGTAAAACACTGGAGTTGGTTGGTACCGATCAGAATTTGCTTCTAGTCTTCCCATTAAAATTGCATCATTTTGAATGTGTAATCATTGTCTTAAATTTTCAGGAAGATTTACCCCACACTCCTCCATCTGTATATAGTCAGTCTAACTTGTTAAGCCATGGAGTAGTAGAGGAAGCAGTTGACCACAATGGTGATTCCAGGTCCTTGTGCGATCCGCTTATTAGCACATCAAATGGCGTCACATCTACTCCTAGTGCAGATTATAGAAGGGCATCATCAAATTCCGATCCTTCGGTTGGCCCTGATTCAAGGTCATCATTTCATGATCGTATAGGAAGTGCGGATGTAAATGATTCAAACATTACCACTATTGAATCTGAAATGAAGGCTCTTTTTAGATCCAATCCTCCAAATCCAGAAAATCAAAAAAATCAAGAACAATGGCAACATGGCAGCCAGAATAATATCTTGCAACCCCTGGTAAACCAATTACAAAACAATTTTTCTCAAGTTCAAACCGCCAAGTCTCAAGTGATATCTCAAGGTGTAAACTGCACATATGTTGGTGCGGACCAGTTTCTCCATAATCCCAGCAAGTTTACAGTAGAGGTACAACCAGTACTACAGTCGTCTGGGTTCACGCCTCCACTCTATGCAACTGCAGCGGCTTACATGACTTCAGCAAATCATTTCTACCCTAATCTGCAGGCCCCAGGCTTATATCCACCACAATATGTAGGTGGATATGCTTTGAATCCTGCATCTGTTCCTCCATATATTGCTGGATACTCTCCTCATGGTGCTGCCGTTGTTGTTGATGGAACTGCTGGTCCAAGCTATACTGCTCAAACACCTGGGGTTTCAACTGGGGGAAACATAGCGCATGGAGCTGATATGCAACATTTAGGCAAGTTCTATGGACAGTTTGGTTTTCCACTACAACCTTCCTTTGGTGACCCTGTATGTATGCAGTACCAGCAACAGCTTTATGGTGAGGCATTCAGTGGCATTTCTGGTCAATTTGATCCATTGGCTTCTAGAGGTGGCATTGATATTGGGAGCCAGGTTAGAGCTCTTGATTCACAGAAAGGTTCCAGTATTGCTGGTTATTTGGATGATCACAAATTCCATCAGATAAATGGAGGCTCGAATAAGTTAAACCCAAGACGAGGTGGGATGATGAGTCCTAACTATTATGGGAATCCTACAAACATGGGTTTTCTGATGCAGTATGCCAACTCGCCACTTGCAAGTCCAGTTTTGCCAGGATCGCCTGTTGGTGGAACTGGTGTTCCTGGGGGAAGAAATGAAATGAGATTTGGTCCAGCTTCTGGTAGAAATGCTGGTGTATATCCTGGATGGCAAGGTCAAAGAGGCTTTGAGAGTTTTGATGACCCCAAAATATATAATTTTCTTGAAGAGTTGAAATCTGGCAAAGGCCGCAGATTTGAGCTGTCTGATATCGTAGGACATATTGTTGAATTCAGGCAAGTTCTGTGTTCAGTTTTCTTTTCATATATGATACTTTATTTCTTTGCATAAAGTAAGTCATCATGAACTTCCACCTCCAGTGCTGATCAACATGGGAGTCGATTTATTCAGCAGAAGTTGGAAAATTGTAGTGTTGAAGAGAAGGCATCCGTATTTAAAGAGGTTCTCCCTCATGCTTCCAAGCTAATGACTGATGTTTTTGGTAACTATGTTATTCAGAAGGTATATATATTGAAACCATTTTCTGTAAATTTATTCCTAATATCTAGTTTTCTTAATGCTGTACCTCCTTTTTACTCTTGCGTGCTTTAGTTTTTTGAGCATGGAAGCCCTGGACAGAGGAAGGAACTTGCTAATCAACTCACAGGTCAGGTTTTGCCTTTAAGTCTGCAGATGTATGGCTGTCGTGTAATCCAAAAGGTATGTTTGGTTCTTGTATTCATCTATGTGGCCCTGCAGTATAAATATAACTCTATGCATCTATGTGCTGTCTATCAACTTCATGCTGTATATGCATGTTATGACCACTTTCATCTGACAAATTGTTAGGTAAGTTGACAAAGTATGGAGGCATTATGTCTTTACTGTTGCTTACTGTTTGTTCTTCAGCCATCTTCTATACACTTTTTATTTTCTTTTAATACAAATAACATTTTCTGCTGTATAAAAATCCCTTGGTTTAATAAAAGCACATTATTATTTTACAAAAAATTTGCTAGTTACAATTTTTAAGAAATTGTAATTGGTACCAGTGGATTTTACGATGCTAGATATGAATTATGTGTAATTCATCAAAAAGATATGAATTATATGTAGTCCAGCATCCTTTTCTTGCGGGTGTTTAAGAAGTTATTTTTTTCCTGGTCAGACCCATTTTTGATTGCCTTTCTTGCATTAGTGTCAAAAGTCTCCTTCAAGAAATGTTTTTCATTCACAGCAGATTTCAAATGTCAGCCAGTAAATGGTGTTTTCTAGTGGTGTTGGAATGGGGTAGCAATCTATTCAGAGCCAGAAAATCACAGAGAGAATTACAGACTTAAAAAGTATTGGAATTATAGGGAGCCATCTAGGTACATGCAATGAATTGAATATCCCCAAATATTCATTAGTTCTCTCTTTAATTTAGCTGGCTTGCTTTTTTGCTGTTTGCCTTTGTTTTGGTCTTATTATCACATATAGCACCTGTTGGTAAAGGTGATACTTGGTGTGTAGTTGTGCAATTTGGAAATAGTGACCATAAGCCCTTTTGAAAGTCCTCATATTCTTTTCTCCCTAACCTTGCTACCCCCTTTCCCCTTAGGGACTTCAATATAGTTATTGTTGAGGGGCTTATAAGGGTTTTCTGATAAGTTTAGTTTGTTATTCATGTAATTTTCTTTATCTCTGGGACTGTGTTTCCATGGATTTAGATCTTTTCATTAAGATGTGGATTTTGATAATTCTATAAAATATTGTATTTGACTTTTGTCATAAGTTGTAGCTTATAGAATGTAAATGACAACCGAAGATGAAGCTTAAATGCTTAGACAGATTTGTAGTATTTTAACTAGTCATGTTTATTCCTTGTCCAATTTTGTTTTGCTGAATTTATAGTATGTAAAAGAAAAATATATATTAAGCTTAATGCCTTACATAGGTATGGAGTGTGTTGATGAGACATTGTTGTATATTATCTAAATTCTATGCACCAGTCTGGCAGACTAGGGTAGTAGCATTTGTAGTGATCTTGAAACTGATTTGGACAGGCCATGACAGAGAGCCTACTACCTTGAAATATGTGAGGAATTTGGGAGTTGGTTCAATGTCAAAGTTGGGTCAGCAATCCAGCTTCAAACAAATTCAGCCCTCAATTTGTGTGGTCCATAATGTTGTCTGCCTAGAACTTGACTAGGGAGTTGAACAATTTTATTTTTGAAAGTAATTTTTCTTTTAATGATTTTTAGTTGTGTTTTGTGGGCATCTTTAGATCAGTTTTAATCAGTCTTATGGGATTAATGTGTCCAACTTTCAGCTTGTTTTCCTTCCAAGTTTGCTGTAATTTTTTTTCCTAATTAACTCATGTAAATTGTAGCTGAAGAATGTTTCAGTTTACGCTCCTACTATTATATGGATATATTGAAAAAGGCGTATTTTAAGGAGCTGAAAAAGCCCTTGAAATTAATTGCTATTTTTGGGTGATGTTTAATAGTGTGCCTAGGTTTTACTCCATTGTTATCTATACTTCATTTATTTAGCCTTATTTTACCTTTAAATTTTAACCCCTTTAAAGCTTCCAGCGTTTTGGCCTGAAATTGTAGCCCTCTCAACACAAATTCTAAGAGTTGCCATGACTTAATTTTCTTACCCTCAGCCAAAAACCAACTATTAATGAAATTTGGTGTTAAGTTAGTACAAGGATGGTGTTGAATTTGGATATAGAGGGTGACTATGTGCCTTTTATGGTGTTTATGGAGAGAAATGAATGACAAAAGTCTTGAGGATTGGGAAAGGACTGGGGGAGATTAAATCCTTATTCTTCAAAACTTTGTATTTGTGGACAGCTCCTTATGTGTCTCATTTGTCAATAAGTTACAGTGATTTCCTTCTTCTTTTTGCCTTTTCTAGTTACGTGTTTCATTTTGTATATTTCTTGTGTACTTAAGGGCGGCTTACACTTTTAATTATCAAAGTGACAAATGATGTAAAAATTAAGATGACTTTGTAAAAATGCATGAAACACGCTTTAGGTGTCATCCTGGAGCCAAAGTTGAAATAAACAAAGATGTTATGAGATGTCAAACACTAGAAATCCCTTATTATTGCATGCAAAAGTATCCAGAAAGGGCTGGAATAATGGACAACATACCCAAAGCAGGTCAAGATGAACTGTGCATGTTGCTGATACTCGTATCATAACCCGATACTTCCTCTACCTTTTAAGCTATCTACATACTTGTTTTACATTATATTTAAATGGAGCTGGAGGTTCCAAGTAATTACCATGTATTGATGTTTGTTAGAGGGGTATTTTTGTCTTTGTATTGAATTTTACAATATATATATACAAGGTGAGAGAAGCTACGTAGAAAACATAGTCTCCTTCTCCTCTATTTTCTTCCCATGCAAACCCTACAACATGGTATTAGGAGCTTTAACTACATCTCACATCCTCTGATTGCTTTTGATTTTTGGGTTTTTTTTTTTTTTTTTTTTTTTTGTGAGCACGCGCATGTTTTTTTTTGTGCTACTGATCGTGGGCTTCTGAAAATTGGGCTTCATTCCTGTGATTGGGGGTAGATGGTGCTAATATCACCGTCACAGTGGTGTGATGTCTTCGTCATCGCCGTCGTCAACTTTGTCATTGTTGGTGGTTGTGGGATAAATGGCAGAAATGGTATTTTAGCTGCTGTGGTATGAGTTCTACCCTAGATAGAAACAATTGATCAGTGTGTGTGGGTGTGTCGGTCTGTGTTTTTGTGGTGGTTGGTGACGTATATAGTGGTGGAGAGTGTTGCAGTGGTTCAGTTGAAACGTTTGCTTTAGTGGCAACTTGAGTTGTTGAAAAGTTGCTTTGTGGTCTTTGGTTGATTCTGTGGTTACCATTGTTGTTGTTTCTGGCAAGGTCTGCCTGTCGTCGGCAAGCTTTCGGCAAGTTATTGGAGGCGAGAGTCCCTGTTTGGTTGCTGGTGGTTTCTATTCCTTATCAAGGATGAGGATATCCTCATCGAGGTTAAGAGTACCTTCAGTTTGGTTTGGGCCGAGACCACCCCAAACGAAAACTGGGTCAAACCGGTTCAACTCAGGCCCAAAACGTTCTTTAGACCGACACATATCTTGGTCAACCTGGTTGTTATCTGGATCTGGTTTGGTTCAGTTTTTGGTGTTTTGTGGCTGGTTCAGTCTGGTTCAAGCCGATTTTCCTTGTTAATTGGCCGGTTTGTGTTGGTTTTTGGGTGGTTTGTCAGTATTTCAACCAGTTCCTGACTCTTTCTACAATATTTTGGCTGATTTGCTTTGGTTTGAGCTGTTTTTGGCCTATTCCAGCATTGTTGGTGGGGGTTTGTGGTTATTTTGATTGGTTGTTGTGGGTGATTGTTTGTTACATTTTGTGGTGGATTATTTGGCTTATTTATTGTTGTTTACATTGATTAGTGAGTTCGATCAACATTATGGCCACAAAATCAGATATTGTTCCAATGGCTTCCCTAGTTAATGCTCTGATGACTTTTGTGAAGCTGAATGAGAAGAATTATATTTATTGGGCACAATATGTTGAAGTATTTCTCAAAGGAAAGGGATTGTATAATCACTTAACTTCAGATAAGCCTCAGAACATTAGTTCCACTAGCCTTTGGGAACAAGAAGATAATCAAATTATCTCTAATGTTGAATAGTCTTTACCTTCCTATTGCCAAGGATATTTAGGATTATCTCAGTCATATGTACTCTGGTACCGGGAATATCACTCGGATTTATGAGGTTTGTAAACAATATTTTGGGTTTGAGCAAGGTGCATAGACTGTGGACGGATACTACAATCAAGTTGTGGTCGTCTGTAAGGAGATGAACATGTATCAGCCGCTCTCCACTAACCTGAAGACCATGGAAAAGCAATATCAAGATGTGGATGTGGTTTGGTTTCTTCTCGGTTTGAAACCCGATTATGAGTCTGTTCGTGCATAGATTTTGGGTGTTTTGGAGGTCCCATCTCTTTTTGAGGTCTTTCCTCGAATTCAACGCTCTAATCTTTCTGATATTGGTTCTTAGTTGAGTTCTAAGCATCATGGAGATAGCGTTGCTTTTATTGTTGCTCGTGGCTGTACTGGTAGTTCCCTTGGGGGATGTGGAGGTATAGGTGGTCATGGTTCTTGTGGTGGATGTGATTGTCAAGGTGATACTTGAACTGAGAGTTGTGAGCCTTGCAAATGCATCATTGTGGCCGCAGTAATCATTCCGTGGATTATTGGTGGTATTACACGACAAACCCTCTAAGTTTGACAATCAAGTTTCTTCTTAGGAGGATTCTCCAGCCACATCTGGACTACCTGCTGGTTCGGGTCCAGCTCTAGATTCTGATTTGATTTCCATTCCGAGAGATGAATAATGCTCAGTTCTTAGCCCTTAAGCGAGTCCCTTCCTCTTCCACTACTATTACTCAGTGAGGTAGTGCATCTCATTGTCTTTTATCCTCTACTGACTCGTGGGTCATCAATGTTGAAGATGGAAAGATTCTCTCGCTGATTTCTGAGCCTAATTAGATTATGATTTTATTGTAATATTTTATTATTCGTTTCCATATTAGGTTCTAGGTTTTAACCCCAAGGGGTTGGCTCAAGTGGTAAGGGCCTTAGTCTTTGTGGTAGTCTCAAGAGGTCTAAGGTTCGATCCCCTTGAGTACAAACAATTATTTGGGGCCAGCCCGTTGGTGAAGCTGGAGTATTACCCGATCTGTGAGGAGGTGGCGCTTTACATGGGCCCAAGGTTTATCTGACTGGAGTGGGTACACGAAATGACCCTGCCTTGGAGGGGTTCCTCGTCATAAAAAAAAAAAAAAAAAATTTAGGTTCTAGGTTTTTCCTTATTTAACGCATGGTAAATAGAGTATTTCTATTTCTCTACTTTTCTAGTTGGTATTTAGATCCTAGGCTAAACCCCTCATTGTGATATTCTAAAAACCCCTAGTTTGGTTCTTTATTTGGCGGCAGCACTGCCCGTCTGGGCTATAAGCCCACATGGGTTGTGCCTTGATAAAGCTCTTAAGAGTTGTACATGGTGGCCGGAACGTCTTTGGTAGAAAAGAAAAAAAATTCCTTTACCGTGCATTTTGACGGTGGTTCTCAGTGGGTGTTTGTCGATTGGCTCTTTGGCGGTCCTAGTTGGTGTCACCAGCGAGTTATGATCCTCTCCGACAGTTTCAGATCATTTGTGGCGACGTCTGCTTGTCTTCGACAAATTTCTGGCGAAATCTAACAATTTTTTGGTGGTTTTAGTTGTTCCGGTGGCTGTTGTGGTATTTTCTGGCAGATTTTGAGTTCTTTGGCAACTTCTGTAGTGTTTGGAGGTGTCGCCGGCAAGTTGTGGTCGTTTCCGACGAGAACAGGTTGTCGCCGGTGATTTTCTGGCATGTGGTTGGGGAAGAAAACCCATATTTGGTTGCTGTTAGTTTCTCTTCCACATCTGGGGTAAGGCTATCCCAAGTTCAAGACAGGATAAGGTTATCCACGGTTCAGGCTATTCCGGGTTCATCCTAACGCTGACTGGTTCCTGGTATTGTGTAGTCGGTTCAGGTTAATTTTATTATTGTTTTCGACCGGTTAATTAGGTTTTCCTACCGGTTCAGTGCTTTTACTGCCGGTTCAGTGCATTTTCTGGTCAATTCAAAGCTTTTCCTGATTGGTTCAGTGGTTTTTGGTTTGGTTCCAAGCCTTTCATGACCGGTTCAATGAGTTTCAAGTCCAGTTCAGTGGTGTTTTATCTGGTTTAGAGTGTTTCGAGATCGGTTTAGTGCATTTCCAAACCGGTTCAGAGTTTTTCCTACCGGTTCAGGCCATATTCCGGCCAGTTCTTTGGAGCAACGATCAGGTTAGTTGCTCAGGGGGGTATTAGAGTAAGTTACAAGTTGCAGTTGTTGGTTTCTTCAAATGTTGTTGGTGGTATTGATGATAAAGACTTTCTTTTTATTCACCCTTGAGCTTGAGCCCAAGTGATTTTGTGTTGGAGCGATTTAGTTGGATTTTGAAACTCTCAAAATGGGGATAGAGAGTCCGGTGACCTCTCATAGTGGGAATTCAACCCTTCACACAAAAAGGAGCTATTTAGTTGGATGTCTAAAAATGGGGATAGAGAGTCAGATGACCTCCCGTAGTGAGAATCCAATTCTCCATGCATGAGGCTCAAGATGCTAGGAGACTTGTTGGAGATTTCATGGCCTTCCTACAAGAAGTCTAAGGGTCCTTCAGAAGATATCATCTAGACACCATATGTGAAGATAAGAGAATAACTTGTGGATAGAGAACAACTTGCCAATATCTTTGGCAAAGGGAGTATCTAGTAGTGTTTTTCATTCAGCTTTATGTAAGCTGAGCATACAAGACATCTATGATTCAGCTTGAGGGGGAGTGTTGAAGATGGACAGATTCTCTCGTTGATTTATCAGCCTAATTTGATTATGATTTTATTGTAATATTTTATTATTCCTTTCCATATTAGGTTCTAGATTTTTCCTATTTAACCAACGTAGTCTTATGGCACTTAAAAAAGTAAAGAAAAAAAGAAGCAATTAGAGTTTCTATTTCTCTACTTTTTTTTTTTTGATAAGTAATATAAAATTCAATAAAAAGCGCAGAGGGACGCAACCCTAATACACGGGAAGTATACAAGAGAGCCCCTAAACGGGAGGAACAACTAATAAATTAAGAAAGTCCACAAAAGTAGAAACACCTAGGTGGCAAAGATGGGGTGCTATCCATAGATATAGCGTGTTAAGAAGACGCTTCCTTAATACTACCATTACAGTCTCAACATCTTCAAAAAGCCTCGCATTCCGCTCCCTCCAAATGCTCCACAAAACACAGTGAGGAACTAAACGCCAAACATTCTTTGCTAGGCCATACCCTCGAGAAGCACCCCAAGTAGTCAACAAACCCAGCACCGATTGTGGCATGACCCATTCAATTCCAAATAAAGAAAACATAAAACTCCAAAGCTCACGGGCGGTGTCGCAATGAAGTAACAGATGATCAATAGACTCCCCTTTCTTTTTACACATACAACACCACTCAATAACCACAATATTCCTCTTTCGTAGATTGTCATGAGTCAAAATTTTACCTAAAGCTGCAGACCATACAAAGAACGCCACCCTTGTCGGAGCCTTAGCACACCAAATATTCTTCCACGGGAATGATGGACCTTCTTTCCTACTAAGTGCTTCATAATATGACCTTACTTCAAAATAGCTCCTTGTGGAGAGGTTCCAAACTAACTTGTCACCCTCTCCTTGTCGAATCAGAGTGGAGTACAACCGCTCGAAGAAAGAAAGCACCATCTCCAACTCCCAGTCCTGGAATTGCCGCGAAAAGAGAACATTCCAATGAATATTGCCATTATGAACAGCCATATTATCTACCACCATTGCCGCTTTGTTCCTCACAAGACTATACAGAACTGGAAAACAAAGCTTCAAAGATCTCTCCCCACACCACCGATCATGCCAGAAACTGATATATGACCCATCCCCTACCACAAACCGAACATAATTGCAAAACTTCTCCCACCCTTTCCTGATATATTTCCAAACCCCTACTCCATAGGAACCCGACACCTCAATAGAGCACCACCCACCCTTTAGGCTCCCAAATTTGGCGTCAATCACCAAACGCCATAAAGCCTCTCTCTCCCTACCATATCTCCACAACCATTTACCCAAAAGAGCTTGGTTAAACTGGGTGAGGTTGTGAACTCCCAACCCACCTGAATGCAACGGAGTACAAATCCTGTTCCATTTCACTAAATGAAATTTGGCTTCATCCCCTATGCCACCCCATAGGAAATCCCTCTGGATTTTTTCAAAACGATTAGCCACCTTCAAAGGAATAGGGAACAACGACAAGAGATACGTGGGGAGATTGGACAGCGTGCTCTTAATAAGAGTCAACCGTCCGCCCTTTGACAAATACATACGCTTCCAACCAGCCAGCTTCCTTTCCATTTTCTCAACCACCCCTTTCCAAGAAAGAACGGACTTGTAAGAAGCACCCAAAGGCATACCCAAATACGTCATAGGCAAAGATCCAACCCGACAACCCATAAGTTGGGCCAACCCTTCAACATCCTCCACCTCACCAATAGGAACAATTTCTGATTTTCCTAAATTGATCCTTAATCCCGAAACTGCCTCAAAACAAAGAAAAATGCACCTCAGATGTCGAATTTGATCTTCTTGCGCTCCACAAAAAATCAACGTATCATCAGCAAACAATAAATGATTCACTACTATTGCCTCTGACTCTCTATGTCCCACAGTAAAGCCTGTCATCGAACCCTGCTCCACCGCAGCAGCCAGCATCTGGCTCAAAGCCTCCATAACCACCACAAATAATAAAGGCGATAGAGGATCACCTTGTCGCAACCCGCGAGAGCTAGTAAAGAAACCCGCCGGAGTTCCATTGACAAGGATGGAGAATCTCACCGTAGAGATACAAAAACGAATCCAAGCTCTCCATTTCTCCCCAAAGCCACAACGTTGTAATAAGTTTTTTTTTTGATAAGTAATAATCTGACTTTATTAAAAGCGTCAGGCGCCCCTTAGTACACCGGCAGTATACAAGACAACGCAATGCTTGAAAATAAAAAAACAGCCCTAAAAAAGAGAGAAGGAAACCCACCGAAACCAACCCACAAAATCCCATTCATACAAGGAAGATAAAACACCCCAACCCCATCCAAACCCTCAGAACCCAACACCCAATAACCCCAACCCCGACCCTCAACCTACCGAACCTGAGCCTTTCCTCTCCTACTCCAAGGACGCACACTCACACCGTCGTAGTTGATGGAGCTCTTCAAATTCTGCAGTTCCCTCCTTCCTTTGTTCTTCTGCCGCTTCCCCATAGTATCCCGATGAAAATCCTCCTCAATGTCATCCAACATAGCCAGGGCTGCATCTTCATACACCGCACCATCGGACTCCCACTCCAATAGCAGATCAGGAGGAATAAACCCCAGGGGGTGGGGAGAGTCACCTATTTCTCCCTGATCCCACACAACAATCTCCCCAGAATTACTAAACCCTACCGGCCACTTCTGAGATTGGATACAACCATTCGGAGTGGGATTCTCACCCTTGACATCTAACTTCGCTGTATCAACGTTCAAGGGGGGAGGATCTTTCGGGAGAAGGAACCCGCGCCGAAGACCCACACCCCCAATCGACTTCGGCAGAATCTGCTCCACAGCCCCGTCCAAAACCTGGGATGTACCCGAACACTGCGACTTCGGCGAGCCCAAGGCAATCACAGCCTCATCAATCAGAGATTTATCCATCTTACTCGTTTTAGCCTTCGATTTCCGCTGATACCTCATGATCGATTTTGTTTCGGACGGGTAAATGAGAGACCCACTGTCCGTCATCACAGGAAGAGACAATCGAATCCTCTCACCCAGAGCAACCGCACCCGAAGATGGGAATTCAAAACCTTTAGTACCCGCCTCCAGACCCCCAAGTGCATCCGGAGTTTCCCCCGTGGTATCACCCTCCCTCAAAGACGCGCCTACCTTGGACCCCCCACCGGTAGCCGAAGAGCCCAACCTCCTACCCAAGGCAGAAACATCCGCAAGCTTCCCTACCTGCCGACGGAGAGACGAAGTTTCTGGCGCACTAAGAGCAACGCCTACGTGGTCACGCCCAGCACCGACAGACGAATCACCAATCTCCCCAAGCTGAAGAACCTCTACGTCCGACCTCACCCCAGCTGACAAAAGCCTCTCAACGGAACTAGCCTCCGACTTCGACGCCTCCGGTGGGGAGGAAAGCAGAGCCAGATCTCGACGACCCGGATTCGCAGCCCTCACAACTGGCTTAGGCACCTTAGCCCCAGCCCGACTCCTGGACCCTATGAAAGCAGACCATCTCTTAAGCTTCCGGCCCGCAGCAAAACCCAACCTACTTTTGGGCCGAACTGAGGATATCAAGCCCAATCTATGAGAAGACCCACCAGCCCACCGCAAAACCTTGGACAGGCGCCCAAGGACCTTCACCATCTGCCTTAACACTCCAGACACGCACGCCGAACAGCAACTGAGACGCTCAACAGCATGGCGGTCCTTACCCGTGGGTTCAGTCGCTACCTTCTCCATGGCGTTGCAACCCACTTGAAGCGGCTTCTTCTCCAAATCGCACCAGCCCGACTTCCACACCTGAGATCTGCAACCCTCGACAGAGGCGGTATCTCCCGAGCGCACCACCTCCGCAAACGATGAAGATCCCACAACCTTTCCAACCCATCCCCCCACCTCCTTCCCCCTTGACTTCTCTTCCGGCGGGGAACCACCGATCCCGCACCCTACCGCAATACCCACCACTTCTAACACCTTGCGCAGCTCAGCGATGAACTTGAGCCAACCCCATCCACCTCGCCCCTCAGGAATGCGAAGGAACCCTCTCTGAACGTCCACCCCATAGACCGCTACCTCCATAAACCTTCCATTAATGTTACCTCCGGTACGGACTATCGTCACCTTCTCCCCCTCCCGAAACGATTTCACAGAATCAGTCTTACCAATTTCCCCCCTCAGCGCCTCCATAGTCGAACCCAGCCATTCGATACACTGGTAGTTCAGAAGTACCGCACCGGAATAAAATTCCCGCTTCTCCTCCACCCTTAGAACTGACTCCCCTTCAATAACCGAGAAGACAAACGCTTTTGCCTCCACCAGAAATCGTCTTTCCATCCCTCACAACCCTAAAGCGACGCGCCTCAGATCCCTATAAGAGATCGAAAATCCATTATATCTGAGAGCCACCTCCAGTGAGGCGATACGAACCCTTCTGTCGCAGCCAACGAACAGCAAGAGCTAGCGTGACGCGCCTGCACGCGCCGCCACTAGCACGGCAGAATAAATGAGCGGGATGGCAGTAGGAGAGAGAACGGAGAGAATTTCAAAATAAAGTAGGAGAGCAAACAAAAACACAACGTTGTAATAAGTAAAGTAAGAAGTCCCAATTCACATGATCATAGGCCTTTTCCAAATCCAACTTACACAACAACCCAGAATCCCCTGAACGGATTTGACTATCCACACATTCATTAGCAATAAGCACTGAATCCAAGATTTGTCGACCACCAATGAACGCATTTTGGGTGTTTGAAATAATCTTACCCAAAACTGATTTAAACCTGTTCGCAAGGACTTTGGAAATAATCTTGTAGATTTCCCCAATAAGACTGATAGGCCGAAAGTCCCTCACATCCACAGCATCATTCTTCTTTGGAATCAGAGAGACAAAAGTAGCATTGAAACTCTTTTCAAACTTGCCTCGAGAGTGAAAATCTGCAAAAACAGCCATAATGTCATGCTTTAAGATATCCCAACACTTTTGAAAAAAAGCCATAGAGAAAGCGTCGGGGCCCGGAGCCTTATCTCCATTGAAATCTCTGATGACATCCCACACCTCCTTCTCCTCAAACCCTCTCTCTAGCCAGCTACTCTCATCTTCATCAATTGAAAGAAAAGAAAGGCCCTCTACCCTTGGCCGCCAAGAACAATTCTCAACATACAAGTTTTTGTAAAATTGAACTATATGCTCCTGAATCTCCCTTGGATTTTTGGAGATTTCACCATCTATACATATAGAGTCCACTTGATTAAATTTGCGACGCGAGTTGGCCATCCTGTGAAAAAATTTTGTATTCTTGTCCCCCTCCTTCAACCACAAAGCTCTGGATTTCTGTCTCCATATTATTTCCTCAAAAAGAAGAGTTTTCTCCAGCTCTCTAGACATATCTATCTTGCGAACCTTCTCTTCCTCCTCTAGACCTCGGCCTTCATCAACTGAATCCAGCTCACGAATGCCCTCCAATAATTCTTTCTTCTTCTTCCCTACATCACCAAACACTTCAGCATTCCATTTCTTCAAGTCTGTCTTCAATGCCTTCAGTTTAAACGCCAAAATGTGACTTGGAGAACCCGAACACTCATAAGACAACCACCACTTTTTGATTGGCTCAACAAAACCCTCATAATTCAGCCACATGTTCTCAAATTTAAAATACCTTTTTCCTCCTCTTGGTGCCCCACAATCCAAAAACAAAGGGAAGTGATCGGACAGAAGTCTTGGAAGCCTCCTTTGGATTACTTCGGGATAGTGTTCCTCCCACTCCACAGAAATTAAGAATCTATCAATTCTAGACCATGTGTGGTTATTTGACCATGTAAATTGGCCATCTTGAAGAGGTAGATCCACCAAGTTCTGCATGAAGATGAAGTCTGAAAATTCTTCCATAGCAACTGAGAAACTGGCAATGCCCGACCTCTCACTCGGAAAGCGAACAACATTAAAATCTCCCCCAATACACCACGGCAACTCCCAACAACTCATCAATCCAGCTAACTCAACCCATAAATCCCTCCTATCCCTGTCATCATTTGGGCCATAAACCCCCCCAAAAGCCCAAGAAACATTATCACCAATGTTGCGGAAAGAACAAGCAACCGTATATCTACCTATACATACCTCCAATTTCTCCACCACTCTCCTATCCCACATAAGTAAGATCCCACCCGATGCTCCATTGGCTCCCAAATAACACCAATCAACCTGATTACACCCCCATAAACTCCGCACCACCTCCCTTGAGATTATTGCCATCTTAGTCTCCACCAAACAAACAATATCCGCCCTCCATTCTCTTAGAAGCCCTCTAATTTCTACTCTTTTTTTCATCTCATTAAGCCCTCTAACATTCCACGAAAGTAATTTAGGCATCATAACTGCATAAAGAACCCCTACCTTTAGTGCGATCTCTAGCCGATAGAACCCCTTTCTTCTCATAATTCAAGGACCAAGCCAACCTGTTTAGTTCTCTCTTCCCTTTTGTCCCTTGGTTCAACGGACACAAAGTCTTAGGACTGGCCGAGGATCTTCCTCCAGCAGCTTCTATCTCCTCAAACATAGCTAACATTCTGTCCTCAAATCCTTCGCAAGATAATCCGATAGCTTGATAACATCTCATAACTTTTTTCACCACCCATCTAGGTGATATCCTGTGCTTTTCTCCTCCTTTTGCTGCCAAAGGTGTGATTTCCAGCGGTGCACCACTCGTCCCCTCGTTAGAATTATTTTCTTCTAGTTCTAACAGGAGATTGCTTCTAACATCCTGTGTACCACTGTCCAGAAGAGCTTCTCCCTCATCTGTTACACCAGAAACTTCCCAAAGGCAGCTCTCCCCTTGATTTCCCACTAAAACAGGTTCACATATCACCATCTGCAAATTGTTAATGTCCATCATCTTTGTCACTGAGCTTGTACCCACAGCAGGAGCAACCATCTCATTACAAGTACAGTCTGTAACCAGGAGCTCCGGCAAGACTCCCGCAACCTGCTCCCCTACTTCAGAATTTTTGTTACCCTTCAAAGAGCCACCGTCCACCTGAGGAGCCACTGCTGCATCTTCTCCTTCTTCACCACACATCACGACCTCAGACATACTCAGCCGAAGGGAATTTTCTGGTTTCTCAGACCTCATGCTCTGACCCGCCACAGGGACTTGTCCCTGTTTTCTTGTCCAAACAGCCTTAGAAATTCCAGACTTCCGGCGTTGATAAACACGTTGAAAAACACGACTGGAATGATCTGAACCAGACCCACGAGCAGAGACGCCGGAATCCTTGTCTTTACGCACCTGATGTGCTGCGGAAGTTGACGCTCCAGCATGCATAGAAAACAAAGGGGTCGGAATGGGTCTTAGGCATGATCCAGCTTTAGCTTTAACAATAAACTTGGGCTTTTTGATGGGAAAACCCAGAGGGGCTTTACCTTTAGAAGTATGGGCCACATTAGAGGATTTGGAGATGGGCCGGGTATCCTTAGAACCCATAAAGGCCTGCTTGGTCTTAGGAGCAGCGTGAGAAGCAAACTGCTTCTGACTGAAATCCAGGTGTCCTTCGTCCAGCAAGAGAAGATCCGTTAGACAAAGACCAATCTCCTCGTGCAGAGCTGCCAACGACTCCCTTAGCCTACGGACACCTAGCCTATCACCATAGAAGTCCTTGCGTGATGCAGCGGAACACGTGTTGGCAGACCCAACAGCTTCTCTCCTTGGGAATGAGACCTGCGACTTTCCCGATGCGCGAGACACCGGAGTTGGTTTCTTCTTCAAGACCTTCGCCGGAAAAAATTCTCTGGTCAGGCTATCGTGAGCCGCCGTTGAAGGAGACATCGACGAAGTAGGGGCCGGAAACACCGGAGCCTTTGCATGAGCACGAAAATCCTTAACCGGATCCTGCACCTGATAAAGTTCCTTCTTCCCTGTTTCATTAGAACCTTCCAACCACCTTGGAATTCTAGCTAAAGGCTGGCTGGAAGGACCAAACGGTTCTTCATTCACTGGCAAAGCCGAAGTTAACACCTCTGCAAAACTCCTCCTTGTCTCCGCTTTAGTCCCAGCTAGTGGAACTTTCGGTGCACTAGTCTGCTTTGTGACCCTGGACTGATCCGCTTGAAGATGACTGATGGCTAGGCGGAGCTCCACCTCAAACCGCTCCCAACCCTCACCGTATCTCCCTTTCGGCACTAAAATGGAACCATTTTTCTTCCTGCCCTCATATTCTTCAATAAGCAGGAAAAAACCATGCCTATTAGAGCATTGTTGTCCAAGAATACGTGGGAAGCCAGCAACAGATTGATTCCAAAAGACTCTAGAATCTTGAACCGAAACTAACTCATCAAACGACTTGATCAGCTAGACTGCGTCATCTCTACGTAGAAGGATAGACCTCGTCACTCCTTTGCATTTCTCTCGTATCCGAATCCCAGTAAAGCCTCCCACCACCGACAAGTCGAAGTCCTTAGACTCAACAGACCATCGACTCACAGACCTCATCACCTTACTCTGCCATCAATTCTGGAGCAAATGAACATATGACCGGTTTGTCTACTTCCTTCTTTGATTATCATCCCGTTGATACAGCTCAAAGTGTCACCTTTGCTAATGGTTTCCTCCCTAGAGTTGTCGGTTCCGGCATTACACATTTGAGTTCTGATATTCAGTTATTGTCTATTTTACATGTTCCTAGTTTTCCTTTTAATTTGTTATCCATTAGGAGAATTACCAAAGCTCTTGTGTTGGGCCTTATTTATTAAAGGGGAGTGTGAGCCCACACGTGAGAGAGAGTGTTAAAGTATTAACTAAATGATTAAATTTTTATTTATATATAAAAAAAAATTACCAAAGCTCTTAATTGTTTTGTTAGTTTTTACCCTTCTTTCAGTTCTTTGTGCATTTCCCAGGATCTCGAGACAAGGATGATGATTGGTATGGGGCAGGAAGTTGGTGGTTTATATTAGAGCAGTGCTAGATATTATAATTCTATCCAACATTCATCCAATAAGGCTAATGTGGCTCTCCCAATTAACTCTTGATTTTTTTTATTTTTTATTTTTTTATTTTTAAAAAAAATCCAATGGTTGATTTGAAGTGCCATGTCAACATTTTTGGCTGTTCATAATGGTGTAATTCAGTGGAATGTTCTCTTTATGCGACAAATCCAGGATTGGGAGATGGATATGGTCCTTTCTTTCTTCGATCGACTATACTCCATTTCGGCTCGACGTGGAGAGGGTGACAAGTTAGTGTGGAATCCCTCTAAAAAAGGTTTATTTGAGGTGAGATTCTTCTATGAAGAGCTTATTAGGAAAGATGGCCCATCTTTTCCATCTTTTCCTTGGAAGAATATTTGGCGTGTTAAGGCTCCAACAATGGTGGCTTTCTTCGTATGGTTAGCGGCTTTGGGTAAAATATTGACGCATGATAACTTGCGTAAGAGGAATGTTATAGTGATTGAGTGATGTTGTTTATGTAAGAAGAGTGGGGAGTCTGTTGATCACTTGTTGCTTCACTGTGAAGTCGCTTGGGATCTTTGGAGCTACATACTTATTTTATTTGGGGTAATGTGGGTTATGCCACGAACGGTGTTGGAGTTGTTGAAAAGTTGGGGGGCGGCTATTGGGTGTGGTCATGCTAAAGAGGCTTGGTGGTTAGCTCCTTTGTGCTTGTTGTGGTGTATTTGGAGGGAGCGGAATGCGCGGCTGTTTGAAGATGTAGAGACATCTATGGTGGAGCTACGGAAGCGGTTGCTCAATACGTTATATATTTGGATAGCACCCCATCATAGTTTGAGTGTTGCTACTTATGTAGACTTTTTAAATTTATTCTCTGTTCGTCCCTTTTAGGGGTTCTCTTGTATACTTCCCGTGTATAAGGGTTGCGCCCCACTGCGTGTTTTTTTTTTTACAAATTGCATTTACTTATCAAAAAAAAAAAAAACAAATACAGTATCTAACATTACTCTTTATATTATCTGGATCTTGCACCTATCTCTCCCTCTCATGCTCTGCAGTCATCAGTCTATGCACTTTAGTGGCATTGTCGTCTTGGTCACCCTTAAGTGTCAAATCCCTAGTCTTCATCATTAGTTGTCCACGCATTGTGAAGCTTGCCAGCTTAGTAAGCATCATTGTGTCTCTTTTCCATCAAGAGTTGTTCTTAGGGTGTCGAGTCCTTTTGAGTTAGTTCATTATGATTATGGAAACTGATTAATGTGGCGTCCAACAAATTTCGCTATTTTGTGACATTTGTGGATCATTTTTCTTGTATGCCATGGGTTAGTTTTAATGAAAAATTGTTCTTACTTATTTTCTATATTTGAAGTTTTTGTTATGCCATTAGGACTCAATTTGCTCAAAGCGTTTTGATAATGTCAAAGAATATACATCTAGTTCTTTTGCATCCTATTTGTTTGACAAAGGCATTATCCATCGGACCTCGTGCATTCACACTCCACAATAAAAAAATGGTGTGGTTGAATGCAAGAATCGTCATTTATTGGATGTTACAAGTGCTCTCTTATTTCATATGCATGTCCCGAAACAATTTTGGAGTGATGACATTTTCACTGCTTGTTATCTTATTAATCGAATGCCTACATCAGTCTTAGATGATGCATCTCCTCATTCTTTCTTGTTTTCTTCATTCCCATTCTCCTTGCCTTTGCAGGCTTTTGGCTGTGTTTGCTATGTTCATAAGTTTGGTCGATAAGCTTGATCCTTGTTCTCCTAAATGTGTCTTCCTTGGTTACTCCACAACCCAAAAGGGATATTGTTGCTATAGTCCTATTCTTCAACGCTACTTCACTAACGCCGATGTCACATTTGTTGAGTTTGTTTCCTATTTTCCTTCTGCTACTTCTTTGGTTGACTCTACCCTTGAGCCTGATGTCGTGTCTATTCTGCTACCAGTTCCACCTCTATTTGAGTCTGCCTCTCCTTCTCCTCTAGTCTTGTTGCCTCCATGCTCACTTGCTCCACTCCAGGTTTATATGCGTCAGCATCGCCTATCAGCCACTGCATCCCCACAATCATCCTTCACGTTTGTAGATTTGGTGTCCTCACCTGGATCCGACCCCTTGCTCATTGCCTTACGAAAAGGTAAACATTCCTCCGCTACCACTATCTTCCGGTTGTATCTACTAGTTCTTTGTCTCCTTCACTTTCTTGCTTTATTTTCCCTCTCGCTTGTGTTTCTATTCCAAAGATAGTGCAAGATGCATTATTTGACTTTGGTTAGAGGCAAGCTATGGGGTTGGAAATGAAGGCCTTGCATCAAAATGGGATGTGAGAGCTTGTTCCATTATTGCATGGTAAAAAGACTGTTGGTTGCAAATGGGTATACACATTACATGGTTAAATTTAATCTTGACGTTTTAGTTGAAAGATTGAAAGCTTGTTTGGTTGCTAAGGGTTATACACGTATGGCATTGATTACGATGAGGCATTTTCTGTAGTTTCCAAAATTTATTCTTTTTGTGTACTTATTTCTTTGGCTGCTAATCTTGATTTGTTTCAATTGGATGTCAAAAATGTTTTTCTGTTTTACATAGAAATTTACATGAGAAGTTTATATGGAACAACCAATTGGGTTTGTTGCTCAGGGGGAGTATCAAGGTCGTGTCTTTAAGTTAAAAAAGGCTTTGTATGGTCTTAAGCAATCACTGAGGTCATGGTTTGGAAAATTCTTTGAGGCAGTGTTGGAGTTTGGTCTTCAGAGATGTCATAAAGATCATTCAATGTTTCACTTGCATACTAGTGTAGGTTATATTTTCCTTGTGGTATATGTAGATGATATTGTGATTAATGGTGATGATTCAGGAGGCATTGCTTGATTGAAACTATTTTTGTAGCAGAGGTTTTGTATAAAAGATTTGGGAAAACTTAGATATTTTTTTGGGATTGAAGTTTCTAGATCTCAAATAGGTATCAATTTATCTTATAAACCAATCACAAGAATACCAGTTACAGTACCTATTATCCAAAGAGGAATCCTTCCAGTAGTATCGGCCATTTGTCCCGCGTCCCTCCACATTTCATCAAGTGGTCAGGTTCTATTTTGCTTGAAAAATAGAATATTACTTCGCTACCTTTCTCTGAGCTCTACTGGGCTAGCTTTCTCGCTCAACTTTCTTACTTGTGCAAGAGGTAGTTATATAGTGCCACCCAGGTTTGGAACCCATCCTCGGCTCCATCGTAGTAGCAAAGGAGTTTAATTGATTTCATTTTTCCCTTCCTATATAAAGCCATTAAAGCGACTTCCCGTCTTTCTTGATGCTGAATTCCCTACTACTTATTTAGCTCTTAGCTAGGGCGATACTCCCAACAAGGCTAGAAGTGAAGTCTCGGTTAGTATAATATAATACATTGAAGAGATTTGTTAGAAGATATGGGTTTTTTGGGTGCTCGTCCTTTTGACATTCCAATGGATCCTAATCAGAAATTACTAAAGGATGAAGGGGAATTATTTGAAGATCCTGGTAGCTATCGTCATCTAGTTGGAAAGTTGAATTATCTAATTATTACTAGGCCAAACATCTCACATGTAGTTTGTTAGTTGGAGTGGGATGAAAAGTGACGTGTCTCACATTAGAAAGATGTGATAAGTGTGAGTAATTAATATAGTATAGTTGAGCCCAAATCCATAGGCTTAAGTGTTTGGGTTGAGTGGTGTCTCAACATGCTATATATTGGGCTTATTAAAAGACTCTTCAATGTATCAATCTCCTTAACAAGTGATATTAGAGTTGATGATGGTGTACGGTATGATAGAGTGGCGCAGGTACGGACAAAGGTCCCTAGAGTAGGGACAAAGGTGCGAGCATGGATGATGGTCCTTGGAGTGAGGGGCAAATGTTCATTGTCATTTTATTCGAGATAAGATACTCAGTGGAGATATGTATACACCATTTGTGAATTCTAGAGACCAATTAGCTGATATGTTCACAAAAATCCTTGTGTCGAAAGAGGTTAGAGTTTATTTGTTCCAAGCTGTGCTTATAAGATATATATGCTATAGCTTGAGGGGGAGTGTTATAATTAGGGTTAAAAGAATATGTTGGTGACATGAATTTGTTACAAGGGCATTTTGGTCTTTGTATTGAATTATATATATATATATATATATATATATATATAAAGGTCCACCTGTGACTTTGGAGTTCCCGACGTTTTCAGCTTGAGCATGAATCTCATGATTTTTCCTATATATATATATGCATTATGAGGTGAGAGAGGCTACGTAGAAAACATGCCTCCTCTTCCTCTATTTTCTTCCCATGCAAACCCTACAACAATGTTATTTAGTTGATATGTGCCATACTCACAATGACTACCTCTATTTTTTTCCCCTTATTTTTTGAATTAGAGTTGATCAAAATAAAAGTTTTCAGATTTTAGTAAGTGGAGGCTGTCATTCTGACCTTCTAAATAATGTGGAGTTTACAAATAGATGATATGTCAAGGACAGGGATCCTGGACTTCATATTTGTGTTCGTTTTCTTAAAATTTCATTTTTGTTTTTTGTAAGCATCCCTCTTTTGCTACTGTAGAGATGGGGATCACTTCCAGCTGTGATGCCTTAACAATCCATATGCATCTATCCCTTACTCATCAAAAAAAAAAAAAAAAAAAACAATCCATATGCATCTAGCCTTCATTTTACAATGTTACAGAAAGGTTATGGAGTCACTTTTCTTGACATTAGGAGATTCAAGGGGAATTGCAATACCTACATACAAGAATGCCTGTCCATATATAATCTCTAGTTTGCATGCATGCATTTGCATATGATATTAATGGATTACTTTTTTATGGTAAGTAAATGCATTTCATTAAAAAGCACAAAGACGCAATTCAAGTACACATGAAGTATACAAGAGAAATGCTTAACCAGAAGGAGAGAAAAGATTAAAAAAAGAAAAAAGAAAAAAAAAATCACTGCTTGTTGAAGCTCAGCTGTATTACAGTTTCTCCGTTGATATTAAATATTAAAAGTTTAATTTTTGGAATTTATTCTTGAAATTCTGTGGCTCTGGGGATCCCTTCTACTACTGGTGATGCCCCTGTTTATTTTGCTGAAAGTTTCGTTCCATTCTGCTAAGCTTTTATTTCTGTGTTTGTAACTGCATTAATAATAATAATAATAATAAAAAAAAAACTGCATTAATATATATGTATCATATATGTATCATGTATGTATCTTTTGTAAATATTTTTCTGTTATTTGGAATTCCCTTCTCCTTTCGTTGGTGGCAAAACTTCAGTGTCACACATATCGGAATGTAATCATGTGGATGTTCTCAACATTCTTGCCATACAATTTTACCTAATACCTAATATTTAAGAAACATGCCAACTTTGTGTATATCCTCAAAAAGAAAGAAAAAAGAAAAAAAGGGATAAGTTTATACACTCCAGGTTAATTTAGATATATTGGTTCCACATGTAAGCAATGAGCTGAGTCTACAAGATGTCATTGCCATCCTGCCAGTATCTTGACTTCTTTTCCTCCTTTCAATGTTAAAGAAGATACTGACTTTGATTCTATGCTGTTGCAGGCACTTGAGGTTATTGAGCTTGAACAAAAAGCACAGCTTGTTCGAGAGCTGGATGGACATGTTATGAGATGTGTACGTGATCAAAATGGGAATCATGTAATACAAAAGTGCATTGAGAGTGTTCCAACAGAGAAAATTGAGTTTATCATATCTGCTTTTCGTGGTCAAGTTGCGACGCTTTCTATGCATCCTTATGGTTGTCGTGTCATACAGGTAATGTTAAACTTGAGTGGTGGAAGCAGTTCCTCTTGCCGTACTTCCTCTGGTTGTCTGCATAACACTAAGAAGCTGTTCCGTGATGGTTTTTTGTAGAGAGTTCTAGAGCATTGTACAGATGAGCTGCAATGTCAGTTTATAGTGGATGAAATATTGGAGTCTGTTTGTGCTCTTGCTCAGGACCAGTACGGAAACTATGTCACCCAGGTTAGTTTTTTGTTTGGGCTACGGCACTTTTAAAGTTTCTCCTCTGTCGCTCCTCACCTCTCCGTCTCTCTCCTTTTGTCAAGTAAACTGCTTTGTATGCATAGTGGAGATTAAGTCTAGTTCTTGGAGGCGATGTTGTACTCATGCAGTTAGCATAGTGTTCATCTGCCATAGAGTGAAATGTGGATGGAACTTGTCCTCAAAAGAAAAGAATGAGCATGAAAATTAAATGTCGTGTACAGTTTTAGGTTGCTTTTAAAGATTATGAGCTCTTGGTCTTTTAGAAAAACTTACTCGGTTGATTTAATCCTTTTCAGGTGGGAAACCCTTTGAGTAGAAATACTATGGAAAATTCTTGGTCATTCAACATCACCAAAAAAAAAAAAAAAGAAATAAAATAGAGAAAAAGTTTTTGGTTCTGTCATACTTTTGAAGAATAAAATGAATTTTACTTGTGTTCTGTATTAATTGTTTTTTTCATCAAAAAGAGAAAAATGTGGATGTATGTGTATATGTTTATTTATGCATGTATGTACCTATTCAGGTATGTCTCTACTAATTTAAACATGCATACATGATGGCCAGGCAGCGCATTTGTTCTTGATAGAGAGCTAGAGAGTTTTGTTGCCCCTTGGTTGATAACGAAATGAGGAAATTCAAAATTGGGAAATAGGGAATAATGCTTGATATAAATGTACAGAAATATTATATTTGTTAAGCAGAAAGTACATGGATTCTGGATGCGGGAAAGTATACCAAACTGTCAATTTGAACTGGAATTAGTTCTCAAGTATATATGCATGTAGGTATGTTCTGTATGTAAGCACCTTTGTGTAATCATTGATATTCTTGTATTTGTTCAGTTATTCCTTATATTATGCATATGCAGTGAAAAATGCTTCTTACCCTTTGACTTTCTGGGATGTACTGTACTTTTCGAATTGTGTACCCAAAATTCTTTTCCTCCCTTTCTTCTAGTGTATTTACTCTGTCAATTGTTGGATGGTAATGCAATGCTTGTGTTGATTTATATCAGCATGTATTGGAGAGAGGAAAGCCTCAGGAAAGGTACCAGATTATAAGCAAGTTGTCAGGACATATTGTACATCTGAGCCAGCATAAATTTGCTTCAAACGTTGTTGAGAAATGTTTGGAGTATGGTGGGGCCACTGAACGAGAACTATTAATTGGAGAGGTTTTTGGGCATACGGAAGGAACTGATAATTTATTGGTAAGTTAAGTTAAAGCATGGGTTATATATGCTTATTATTCATTAGAATACTTGCCTGCCCTAACAAAGAAAAAGAAAAGAACAAGAAAAAGAAAAAAGAGAGCTAATATAGTTATTCTCCTGGGGTTATTCTAAGTAACAATATTCTAGAAGCTTTGGGAATTTTTTTTGAGTTCATAAGCATAAAATTTATTCCTATTTCTAGTTGCTATTGATTATGTTTCTTGAAGGTACACATTTCTTATATATTCTAGTGAGTCGTTTATTTGTTTATGTGCATAGGGGGTGGGGCCATTGGTGTTGGTCGTCTGCTGTTTTATTTTTATTTTTTTAGGTAGAGACCAAAACCTTTGAGCTCTCGGTAGCAAAAGGGGGTGTCTTCTACGTTTGGTTGAAGGAGACAAGTGGTTTCCTGTGTGGTGGTGTTGGGTAAGGTTAGTGTTGCTTGGCTGACGTCCACAGTGGAGGAGTTGGTTCATAATGCAAAGTTGTCCGAGTGTTTCAAATTGTCAAGGGATGGGAACAAAGCTGTCATAGACTAGAGATGCTCCAATAGTTTCAGTAGATATTTGGGGGTGGCGGTCGTAAAGGTTCCATTGTTATTTTGGAGGGGCAAGAAAGGAGGGGATGGAGAAGCTTTGATGCTGAACTGGTAAAGGTTGTGGCTTACTTCAAACTCTTTCACAGCAAGGGGAGCAGGTGGTGTGTTTTCTCGTCAGAACAATGGTGGTCCGCAGTCAACCATTGTGGGTGGCTCTTTGTCAGTCTCTATGGATAAGGCGTTGATAGGTGGCGGGAGGACCTAGGAGGTGTTAGGTAGGGTGGGACAATTGCAGGATGTCCACAATTGGTGGTAGTGATGGAGTTAGCTCCTTGTACCTTGTCCTGTAGGGAGGGTTGCCTCCGTAACTCAGGCTCAGAAGGTTGTTGCTCGAGGTGGTGAAGGTGGTGTTGCAGACATGTCCTTTCCCTATTTTCGTGCTGTAGTAGGCGATGAGGCTGTTCGAGGGGGGACATGGCGAGTGTCGGTGGGAACCTTTGAAATGTGAGAAGTTAGCTTGAGTATTTAAGAGGGGAAGTGGATTGGGCTCTTGCGTTAGTGGATGAAGGATTGAGTTCTATTGGGCTAGGAGAGTTAATTGTTGTGAACTAGGCCGATTATGTCTTGTCGAAGCCTATAGTGATGGTCCAACCTGTCTCGTCATTTCCTACTCAAAGCCCATGATTGAGAGGTGAATATTTTAGCTACGTTTTTTGATTTATTGTATTCTTTTAGATTTTGGGGCGGGGAGGTGAAGACAAGCTTTGCTGACCCCCTCCAAGAGGTGTTTGTTTGACATTAGATCATTCTATAACATCCTTGTCCCTCATGATGGTTCTCCCTTCTGTTTGAAGAGTATTTGGCGGAGTAAGGTTCCCTTAAGAGTAACGTTCTTTGCTTGGTTGGCCACCCTCGTGAAGATTCTCACTTTGGATAATCTCAGGAAGCGTGATGTCTTGGTGGTCAATTGTTGATGTATGTGTAAGAGGAGCATGGAGATTGTAGATCATTTTCTTCTCCACTGTGAGGTTGCTAGTGCTTTATGGAGTGTTATTTTCAGTTGTCTTGGCTATAAGGCTACACGAGTGGTAGATCTTTTTACTTGTTGGAGAGAGTTATATGGCAGTCCTTCGAGTGCAGCAGAGTGGAAGGTGGTGCTGTCTTGCCTTTTGTAGTGTCTTTGGAGGGAAAGGAAGAATAGAAGTTTTGAAGACCACGTGAGGACGGTGGAAGTCTTTTTTCTTCAATACTCTTTACCTCTGGGCAGCCACTTCAGAATTTCCTAATGTGCTTGATTTTCATGCTTTTATTATCTTTTTTCTCCTTTTAGTTAGGTGTCTCTCTTGTATACTTTGTGTACCGGATTGCACCTTTACGCTTTTAATGAATTTTTAACGGAGCGGTACATTGAACACCCACGACATCTCGACGAAATCAAAGAAAACTACAAGCAACTGCCTCACTACTCTTCCTGAAGTGAACTCTAGTTGCCCTTGCTCCGCTCATATACTAAAAAGAAACCCCGCTATACCATAAAAATGGATCTTCATCAAACTTCTTTATAATAAAATATCAAGATTCATAGTAGCAAATGCCCTTGATTCACGAGAACCAATCCAAGGTTTCAACCGCTTTACTACTCTCTAGACGGTTGAGATGATGAAATTAAGTTTAGATGTCTCTGTGTCATACCATGATAGTTATGGTACATCTGCAAGTATGTTTAAAGTTTTACGCTTTGTCAATTTCCTTTTAAGGTAAAATTGAAATGGAATGAGTATGGTATAATCATAGTTCTGGAGATCTTCCCCTCCTTAAAGATGTCTAGGTAGGAAAGAAACTAATCCTTCTCCACAAGTCCAAATGGCATACTCTGCAGAAGATTGTTTGTACGGTGTGAGCTTGATAAAGAAAGAAACTTCAAGGCTTTGTGGTCTGTCTTTAACGGTGGTGATGATAACTGTACTTCAAGTTGATGTTTGAGGTATTCTTGGGAAGTCTTTCATTAGATAGTACATACATCAAACCATAAAAAAGGTGTTATAATTTATTGTTTCCTCTTCATCATACAACTGTATGAGAAGTATGACTTTTTTTTTTTTTTATAAACTTTCTATCTGTAATTTATTTACCAACTGAACTTAGAGGTCATTCTAGTGCAGAACTGGATGTTTCATTCTTCCTCCTCTATGTGCCCTGAAGAAGTTATAATTTGCAATTAGGTTCTTTATCTTTTAAACTTTTATTCTTTTTTTTATTGAATAATTAACCCAGATTGCCCCAGCACTAATTGAGAGTCCTCTTAGACATTTATGTTTTGGGGCCAGAAATTAGTTTACTACATATCTCTTGAGGTTTCTATACATGTTCAATAATAAATTATAGACTGTACTGGATGATAATCGTGCCTCTTTGGTCAATGCTGCAAATCTTTGTTGCATAATCTGCATAAGGGTTGTTTATTTGGAGTGTAGTAGTTGAACAGTTATGGATAGTGTAGGGTTGTCATTTTGTTATATGAATTATTAGGATTGTTTTGAATTTGCTGTGATAGTAGTATGAAGTTTGTATTCTGCTTGCTTAATATACTATATTCTACTTCTTTCTTATAGATAATGATGAAGGACCAATTTGCAAATTACGTGGTCCAGAAGGTTCTTGAAATATGTTCTGATAATCAGCGAGCAATATTGCTTAGTTGTGTAAGAGTTCATGCACATGCTTTGAAGAAATACACTTACGGGAAACACATTGTGGCTCGATTTGAACAGCTATTTGGAGAAGGTGCGTACATGTAGATAAAAGAAAACTGCAATGCACTTCTTTTGTGGTGGTCTCTTTTGATACTCAAACCCATATGTTTGTGTGCCCACTAGCCAAATACTTGCTTTCTACCTTTCAGGTGTATCATCTTAACTGTCATTTACACCCGATCAAGTTGATTTCCCCTCATATCGTTTAACTTAATTTTGGGTTTGGTTTTCTTAAACACCATCTCCTTTTGATCACTGTTTCCACTTTCGATAGGAAAAAGCTTCTGAAACACTTTAGGCATAGGGGAATAGCAGTCACGGAAGACTACTAAAACAGTACATGCTGATGATCATAGATGGGTTATTATGCATTGCCATCAATCATGCTCGGTATTGGAGAAAAAAATTAAATCACGAACTAATCTGAGGGATCGAGTAGAGTGTTCTATACTGTTTTATAGAGTTTCATGAACACACTTGGTAGGAATTGGAAATTTGAGAGGAAATGTGTCTGAGAGGGAATACTTCTCTTTTACAAATGGAACTTACTGTACATAAATAACACGACTTTTATTTTGTGACAACTTTTGTTGGGAGAATGGGTGATTAGCCGAGTGATACAATCAACTAAAAGTGCTTGCCTTTATCTGATGAGCTTTGTTAATGCAATTAAAATCAATGGGCGAAGACAAAAACAAGAAAAGGTAAATTAGCAGTGTCTAAATGGCCATTAGCCAAAAAAAGGTCTCGAAGATTACATATATCTGTGGACTGTGGTTGTTCAAGTTTTGTGGGGAATAAAGTTTCAAAATTTGATATTTTTACTTGTTTGCCTTTCATTCCTTGTCTCTTCAATCTTGAGCCTCATGGTTGGTGGGATTATCTTGCAGGAGTCTGCTGAAAATTTTATCTGCAATTCTTTTTGGTTTATTTGAGCATTATTTCAGGGGCAGATCACGTTGCCTTGTTGTTTTGTTTTTCTATCCTCATGCAGAAAATCCTACGTCTGGATCCTGATGCAAAAACAGGGGGAATCATCCATGCCTCTGGTTGGTGATGCTATGGCCCATCTCGTACTTGCAATCAGTGAAAAGAAAGGAATAACATGAGACAGGTATATGCTTCTCAAGAAAGCCGTCCTCTGCTTCCATTTATGAAATTTGGTAGCCTCCACCCAAGGAAAGCTTCAACTAGTTAAATCATTAGCAAAAAGGGTTGATGTTGTAAAGTTAAAACTATAGATAAAAATATATGTATGTATATTTCAAGCAGAGTATGTTTTTATATGGTTACTGTAATAGGGTTGATTGGTTTAGATTCCAAGGATAATTATTTGGAAGGAGAACCTTCCTAATATGTAAAATTCTTTACTGGGTTTTATCTTGCGGTGTGTGTGCGCTTTCCAAAAGAACTTAATTGTGTTTTTTTTTTTTTTATAGGTTTTAAGGTGAGATTGCAGGTGATAGAGTTGATACTAGGATGGATTTTAGCAGTTGTGTAGGATGTCAAATTGCTGAGGGTGAAGAATATTCTCATGGGAATCACAACAAATGAATATAATCTTTGAAAACTACTACTTCTGGGTTGTCACCTCAAAATTTATCTTAAGGTTGTTTCTTTGGCCTGGGGAGATGGGTTTATTGCTTTGCTACAAGAGATGTGATCATGCTCTAGGCGTTCATATGCTGCTCTCTAATTTTTTGTGGTCTGGGTAACCGATTGAATGGCATTCCTTAAAAGCTTTGACTGCATGCAAAAAGAAAAGGGTTACTTTTTTCGGTTAATATTTTAAGGATGTTCCTGATCTAATCTAAAGGTGAGATTGCCAGCAAACTGTTGGGATTGAAATAATGACAAGAATTTCCTACAAACTAGTCTAATTAATTGCCAAATTGCCTTGCATGTGAAAGGCATATATACTTTTTAATATGCTTTTGCGTTCAAAATTGCAAAACATGGGAAATTATTACATAATCTCTATGACAAGCGCACCTTTTTACTTCTACTAATAAGTTCTTTAGTCCTTTCTGCAATTTTTGAGACTAAACATATCTCGCAACCGAAACGATTTTACAAAAGGTTTCAATCTCATATTTCACTGCAGTTTCTTGTTCTCAAATTATGTTTGAATTTGAGAGAATTTGGACAGTTAATTGTAAGAGACCGCTTATGAGATTTACCTAGCCGGACAAGTAGTTGGGCAATCCAATATATATTTTATTAAAGAGAAATGCTACAATTCCCACCCCAATCCCACCAACACTAAAGTGATTTTACTTTTTTATTTAATAAATCAATTTTCAACTTCTTACACTTAGGAGTGGTGGGATTGAGGTGGGATAGTGGTGGGAATTGTAGCATTTCCCTTTATTAAATGGGTCTATAAGTGATTTTTTACAATTACTTGCTTAAATTTGAACAACAAATAATTTAAGAGAATTCTAATTCATAACAAGAACATAAATTTCCTACAAACTAGCATCTTTGTTAGGAAAATATTTGATATCCAAACAAATAGAGCAAATAATCCTCAACCTTTAACCAGCTATCTCATAAAAACACATAGATGTTCTGTACAACAGCATCAACAAGCCATCAATCTAAACTTGTGATGTATTTCCAATCAAATTGAATAAAGAAAACCAAAAATTTCAATTGTTCTCTACCAAGTTGCTTAGGATCCTCACAATGGTAAATAATCTAAATAACCAACAGAACAATGTCTTGTCCCAAGTAGTCAGGGTTGACTTTGACTATAACAACAGTAGTCACCATTACCATTGGATTCCATGGTAATAAAAGCAGGCTACTAAAAGTTGAATCACAATGGACTTAAAAAGAACATTGAAGGGAACAGGCAACGAATGACTGCTCACTAGCCACTGTATATGGATGGAATTTGTTATATGCAAGCGCTGAAGACACAACCCCTGCTGCTGTTAAACAGATCAGAAGCGAGGCTTTCTTTTTCGAGCCGTGTATTTTGTATCCGGAGGCACATCATCTCCTCTTCTTCTCCTCTGTTCCTTCTTCCTCATTATCCATTCTCTTCCCCTTCCTTTCTTGCTTATTTTCTGCTTTTTCCTGGGCCTATGTCGGTCTGAGATGGAGACCTACGTGACAAAAGTTTATTCATTTATTCATTTCTTTATTGTAAGTAATGGAAATATCACTAAAAAGCACAAAATGAGCAAACCAAGTACACAAGAAGTTACAAGAGATATACCTAACTAGAAAGAGAATTAAGGTAAATTTTTTTTTTTTTTTGATAAGTAAATTAAGGTAAAAAAAAAATCATAAAAACTAAGCAAATTAAGATGGTTTAAAGCAACTGTCCAGCAGTAACGAGTTTTGAAAAAGAATGACTTTAGTTCCACCACTGTCCTTTCGCGGTCTTCAAAACTTCTCTACTTTCCTTTTCTTTCAAAGACACCACAAAAGGCAAAATAGAATCATCCACTGATGGGAGCCACTAGATAAACTCTAAGCGCTATGCCATGAAAGCATACTTAATGTGAGCAATACTATACAAATATGGGAAAGCTTCCTTAAGCTTACCAAACACCAGCTCGTCCCAGACTCTTAAATTAGCTTTCAAGGCCTTAAGTTTGTGAGCTAAAATGAAGCTTGAGGAGCCTTGAAAATGATAAGAAGACTACCATTGTTTCACCCTATTCACAAAGCCTTCAACTTTTAACCATAAATTCTCAAAATTTAAATATCTTCCGCCACCCTGGTCAAAAATCAAATTTGAGAACTCCACCAGAGCGGGACAAAAAATAGCTTCACTCGATCTTTCACTATGAAAATGAGTGACATTGAAGTCTCCCCCAATGCATTATGGCAAGTTCCACCAACTAAACAAGCCAACCAATTCCTCTCATAAATACCTTATCTCACAATCGGAATTAGGCTCATACACCCGCAAAAGCCCAAGAGAATCCATCTTTGACGCTTCTAAAAGAGCAGGCAACAGTAAACTCCCCAACACTCATTGATTTTCTCTACCACCCTCCTCCTATCCCAAATAAGCAAGATTCTACCGAAGGCCGCCCTAGAAGTTAAATAACACCCATCCACGTGTTGACATCCCCACAAACTACACAACACTAATACAAATGAGCTCCAATTTAGATTCCTGCAAACAAATAATATATGCCTTCCAGTGTTTGATCAAGTTTCTGACTCTAACGTGTTTGTCACCCTCATTCAACCCTCTCACATTCCATGATAACTTAGGCTTCATAAAGATCCAAGAATAGCCCCCATTAACTTTGCCTTGGCTAGAACTATCTCCTTTCGAATCATAGTTAATGGAATGAGATGATCTTTTTAATTCTCTATTTTCTTTGTTGACCAGTTTGGAACTAGAAGCTAACTCCTCTTGAGAGTAGCTCGCTTCGATGGCCGTTAGCAAGGCCATATGTTCCTCTTAGAAACACTCACACTATAACCTCACATGATGATAAATTTCCTTCATTTTCTTCAATACTCAAGATGAAGACTTTGCCCTTGCACATTTCTCATTCGAAAATTGGGGGTAGGAACTCAGCAAGATGGGCTCCTCCCCATAGAACACTTCCAAATCCAAACAAGGTGATATTACATTGACAAGATGACTGCTCCTATCCACACCACCCACGACACACCCTGTAACACTAATGTCTTACATTGGGAAGATGAGGAATAGCCCACATAGAGTGGGTGGTTTATAAAGATAGTCAAGAGTGCTAAATCCTACAATGCTTAGTTACTATGTGAAACTAGGCTTTATAAAGGATTATAGGGAAACTCTAAATTGACTAGCCCTTTGGGGGTGATAGCGTAAATGTGACTAGTGCTTTCCCTGAATTATTACAAATGGTATCAGAGCCACCTAGTTATGCCAGACTATATGGTACTGGAGCACCGCATGACATGACTTTGACGAAGACGTAAGGGGGTTTAAGGGAAGAGTTTGTAACATCCTTGTCCCATATTGGGAAGATGAGTAGCCCACAGAGTGAGTGGTTTATAAAGATAGTCATGAATGTTAAGTCCTACATTACTTAGTTACTAGGTGAAACTGGGCTTATAAAGGATTCTAGGGAAGCTTTAAATTGACGAGTCTTTCTGGGTTGATAGCGCAAATATGACCAATGTTTTTCCCTGAGCCATTACAAATGGTATCAGAGCCACTTAGTAATGCCAAATGGTATTGGAGCGTTGCATGATGTGGCCTTGATAAAGACGTTAGGATTTTTTTTTTTTTTAGGGGGTGGGGGGGGGGGGGGGGGGTTGTAACACCTAGTCCCACATTGAAAAAATGAGTAGCCCACATATAGTGGGTGGGCTATAACAATAGTTATGTGTTAAGTCCCACATTGCTTAGTTACTAGGTGAAACTGGGCTTTATAAAATATTCTAGGGAAACTCCAAATTAACTAGTCATTTTGGGGTGATACGCAGATGTGACTAGTGTTTTTCCCTGAGTCGTTACACATTCATCTCAAAGGATATAGCATCTTTCCCCTTATCAACACAAATACTCCCCACCCCGTCCAACGCAACTCCTTAGGGGGAGCATGGTAAAGAAGGATAAAATTTTGGCAAAGGAACCCACTTCCCCCATTTTACAACAATAGCCCACTCTGACTGATGAGGAGCTATGACGACTCCCAAAGAACTCATATTGAAGGCAGGGATCTTCTCAAACATTACAAAAGCTAACTTGGCCTTCAAACCATCAATTCTCAAACAAATAGAATTAACCACATAACCATTGCTAGAACCATCTTGCCGAAACAGGCACATCAACCCTCCTTACCTGTACACGTTGCCGCCAACATCCAAATCGAAGAGTCCAGTATCGAGAGAAACCAATGTAGCCTCATTACTGGCAAAATCTAGAAGGGCGCGAGATAGGTGTTACGACTAGACACCCAGAGGCTCCACCGTGTATGGATGGACTCCGTTGAGCATAACTCATTGCATGCACCCTTCAAAAGGTTTTGAGCATCTTCCGCACCGCCATTCATGAAATTGAGGATTGTTGGCAAAACCACCAACGAACCGCTGAGCTGAGTAGAGCAAGCGGCCGCTTGACCCACTTCCGCACTCAAGCCTTTACCCGAAGAAGAGGCCCTCCCCAACCCATGTCTTCATCACCCAATTAAACGTGGGCTTAAGTTGATCCAAGTGTTTCACTTGACTTGGGTACAAGCCTTTCTTACTTTTAATTGCATGATGGGCTTTGTTCTATGTATTCGGTTTTGGACAATGGCATATCAGTTTAAAGCGGCTTGGGCCCATGCTGAGTGACTGGGTTCTCTGTTACAATTTTGGCCTGTTCCAATTGACTTTACTCCTCCGAATCAATTGGATTTTTTTTTATTCAATTGATTCCTCCAAATCAATTGAAATTAGACCCACATCCACTTTTGCTAGAACCCAATCCACTTCCCCTATCAGATCATCCATCTATCTTCTCAAATTTTGTAGGGCCCCACTAACACTTGTCACATCATTCCCTCGTATTGACACATCTCTTGTTGTAGTGCGAAAGCAAGCACCAATTGTTTTTGCAGTCCTTCCTTGAACATTGTTTTTCCTGACTTGAGGTACAGTTGCAACAGTCCTGGCATGGCCCTCCTTGTGGGATGAAGAGCTCGTTGTACTATGTCTCTAAGTAACTAGGACCACCGTAGACCGCTTCCTCCCAGCAGTCTCTGCAAGAACTCATTCCATCGTCACCCTCGGCATCGATGGTCCCACTTCCATTTGCCCCGCCCTACCCAATACCTCTGCATAGGTCCTACCTCCAACACCTTTCTCCCGCGTCTTTTCCATTGACACCAAAGGAAATCCACCCACGACGTTCAACTGCAAACCACCAATGGGCTGGCGTGGGAACATATCAACAAAAGCCACCACCTTTCTCAGCTTAGTGGCACAACTTCTCCAACCCCTCTATGCCCCTCCGAGATTGCAATGAAACCTCAGTCCACCACCCCTATACTCTGCCACCACCAAATATCGGCCAGACCTATCAAAGCATCTCTATGGTATGAAAGCCTTGCTCCCAACCCACGACAATTTAATAAACTTGGTCAACTCTTCTCTCTTGGACCAACGTATCCATCGTGGTCAACAGCCATGCAACACTCACCTTACCCAAATACATTGCTCGAGATACCCCTCGGCTCCTTTCAACAAAATGCAAAATTGATACCCCTTCAGCAACTGGAGGCTCAGCTAGTACATAAAACCAACTCAAGAAACCTATCACAGACAACCAAAAACCATGGACTACAACCACCTAGCATCTGAGGAAAGACATAGAACAAGAAAGACGTCAACGGGTGTGCCAACGAGAAAGAGAGGGAGGAACCATCTCATATATATATGTACAGCCTAAATGAAGCCAATATATATGTACAGCCTAAATGAAGCCAATAATCAGTGAAAAATCAATCGTAAAGTAAATAGATAAAATGCTTATAAAAATTTATTAAAATGAACAAAAAACAATTGTAAAATTAGGATATCTAGAGAGAGAGATCAGATTTATGAACCACTTTGAGAAGACCGGACCAAATGACATCTCGTCCCCACTAAAATAAGGTGTGGACGATGAGGTCATGGGTCAATCCCATGCATTGAGTTGTATTTGCCTGTTAAAAAAGTCCCCTAAAACAGAATCATAAGTTAGTAAAAGTGCGTCATGAGAACTCACCGTATGATTTTCTTCATCACCACTACTCTCATCTTCAGAGCAACTCTCCTCATCTTCACCTTTTCCCTTCGGTACAGATGTGCTTATGGATGGTGGACCACACGTAAGGACAAGGTATTCTTTTCTACTCTTAGAACTGTTATAAGACAACCGCCCTCAAGTTAGTGAACCATCGAAGATTCCAAGAGAAAAAATGCTACAAGGATGAATTTGAGATGTTTTATTTTAATTTTTCAAGTGAATTTAGCACCTGAAAATTCCTATCCCAAAGAAATGCTAGTCATTGTATGTTATAGCCAGTCATTCAATTTTCTTGACCTTTGTTCAAAAGTAATACGTTAATGGTTAAGAAACAGGGCATTATGTGAGAATACAAACATAAAATACTTCAGAATTATCTTTGCAGTGGAGAATAAACTGCCACCCACATAACACCATATTCAACTAAAAAAGATGGCACACTCCTGGGATGTCATGTCACCAACAAGTCAAAAATCAACTGGTTCAGAAGTTGCTAAGTTTTCATATGGCTGTGCCTTTTGAGTTGGCCCCATAATGCCCTGTGTATGCCATAATAGGAAACACTTGGCAATTATAATATCATTAGGCAGTATTTCCTACTTATATGCCAAATAGACAAGGATTGGAGCAAAGACAACAATCAAAATACATATATGTACTTAGATCCCATTGAGCTTCATAATATTCTCTTCAATCACTCAGCCAGGGCATGTCACACGTTACCAAGAGAAGTATAGAAAATGATCTCTATTGAATAAATGTAAATTAGATGGTCTCGTGAAATATATAAGAAAAATATCCAATTCATGAGGATTAACAAAAAAAATAGACAACATTCAGCTGGTCTCCTTCGAAGCTATTGCCATACCATGACTAGATCTTAAGACATCCTATACCTGCTGAGAACGCTTGCATGCACATTATTTATTACTTCAAATAGAATGAGGAATTCCTAACTCTAACGTACAAAGTGAATGTGGATGTAAACTCAGAGCTCTCAAATGCGTGGATGCTTTTGTCACTGTTTGTGGGTCCCATGTGATCTGTTTGTGTGCATCTCATCATAAGAGAGAATTTTATGACAAGAATAAACAAGCATATAATAGAGAATTTTTTGATAAGTTTTAAAATATTTAAATGTAATGATACATATAATAGAGAATTAAAAATAAAAATCCTTAAACTAGAGCCTTCAAGTAACCCACCTGAGATGTTATGAACAGACACAATTTTCACGTGCAAGAATACCCTATTGTAAGATTGCCCTAATAGATTCATTGCATACCTGTGTGGGAAATCAACAACCACACCTCCAGCAAATCCAGCACGCATTGCAAAACTCAATATCAATTCACGCTGGGCTAGATTTTCAGGATACACTTGAAGTACTGCTCTAGCTCCCCTGGCTAAGCATCTGTATAATGATCCAAAGAAAGCCCTAAAGAAAAGATTGAACCAAACACATCAATACTGCAGCAAAAGAAACATCACAGCATCAAGCATGCTTAGTCTCATAAAGGGGGGAGAGAGAGAGAGAGAGAGAGAGAGAGAGAGAGAGAGAGAGAAAGAGAGAATCCCTCAAAAGATAAAGAGAAATGCTAGAGATACCAAATTTTTTACCAAGATATGGGTACCAAGATAATGTGGAGCTTATTCATTAGTACCCGTAGCATTTATTTTTATTAATTGTTTTCATCATCTCCAATGAATAAGCTCCACATCATCTTGGTACCCATTTCTTGGTAAAAAAAAATGTGTACCCCTAGCATTTCTCAAAGGAAAATGAGAGCACTTTCGTTGTAATTCTAGCACATCATTTTACGATAAGAGTGATGGATAAGAATGGGGACATACTTCAATCTTAATCGTGGATCATGAGAGGACTTGTCAGCATTGCATAACCACTGCATTGCCAAATCAAAACAAGGAAAAAAATGAGCAACATGCATCCAGTGGATTTTTAAAAGCATTTTGTATTTCAATGGAGAATCAGTAATCCCTAAAGAAACTATCTCCAAAAAAAAACCCAAAAGCAGCAAAGATTATGGATATGAATGTACAATGACCAAGCCAGATTGGTGGGCTTTAAGGCTCTCACAAGAGTACATTAAATTTGCATAGGAGGTTATATTAAAACAAATATAAACATGAGCAGATAGTTGTCAACACAGGAAGATGCACAAAGCAATGAGATGCAGAATGCATCCCAGCAGAAAATGGGACGATGGACTAAATCAATGTCATAAATCCAAACAGTTTCAGAAACAATCTCACATCAAAGAGACATCTTAAGTTGAAAAACCCAGGCTCCCTTTCTCCATATTCTTTTCACTGTTCTAAAATTGGGAACTCAAGCAACCTGAGAATATTTCCCTTGTGCAAAAGACCCATAGAGCATCTTTTTCAGTCACAACAGGTGTGACAGAAACATATTTGATACCCATACCCACGCCATGTGAGTTTGTCATTGTTACTTAACATATTTAGAAGAGTCTACGTATCTTCGCTGCCGTACAATCATATTTAGACTAAGTTAACATCCCATATAAAGGTTAATATTTAAAACATGAACATGCAGCAAGAGTGCCAATTTAATTAATCACTTCACAAAATTTTGTCTAGGCCCAGAATTGCCACCCCTGTCCTAATAGTGTGGTCCCTCCCATCAAAGAATCCTCTCTAGTACATAAATCAAGTTAAAAATAAACGTCTCGGGATGTCAAGCTTCACAGTATTAGATATATGAGTAACAAAAGGCTAATCAAGCTCAGGAAAAAAAAAAAAAAAAAGCACAGTTAATTCAGATACAGAAAATCTGCATAGTCATTGGGTATGAAACTTGGGGATACAGACTAAGCAGAGGTAGAAAATAGCTTCACCAAACAATATATTGATCTGCAAGTTACAAGCAAGGGTTCATCATATACAGCAAGTGCTAACACACAACACATCTTTGAAAACATAGCAAGCAAAAAAACTCATTTCAACAAATATTAATTGAAACAAGAAGGTAAACCTGAACAGCAGAGATACTAATGGCCCCATCTATAACCCCAGGACGAAGTCCTAAGCCCTGAAACAAAATTGAAAACATACACTGTGATAACTTTCAAGTTGAGTTAAAGTAAAGCAATTATTCAAGTTGACTTGCACACATCCTTTTCCTTTGGTGTAAGGTTAAACAGCCTGCATCATCAGTAGGAGATAAGATGAAGCACTTATGATAACAGTATGGTAACAAGAACCAACAGCCAATGGAAGTAGGACTAATCCTGAAGGTAAGGAAACTTTTGAACAAAGGTAGTGAGGAAATTCCACAATAAAACCAACCAGAGCATCAAAATTGCAATAATGGTCTCAAGAAATTATATTGATATAATTGAATTCAGAAAAGAAAATGCAAGAGAAAGAATGCAACTTGAATTAATATTTTTTCCAAGAATATAATAGTTTCTTGGCCAAAATTGAAACTGCACATAAAATTCAGGCAAATACTTTTCTACAATTCTCCACTTTACTTTGATAAAATCACTTGCTAACATGCAAGCAACAGGGAAAAAAAATACACAGAAAATTGAAATAACACGTATGAACCTAATCTATGAGGCATGATCTATTATTTTACCCACCCTAGCAAGACAAGTGTAGAAAGCTCAAAACTTAGGCGGATACCTGACCCATGTCACCAAGTAGAAGGTCACCCTCAGCCTCCCGCTCTAATGCAACATCTAGATTTAAGAAAAATTAAATTAAATTAAACAGGAAAAGAAAGTGGAATGGAGAACAACAGAGAGGGAGGGAGGGAGGGTTCAGCTTCAATCAAACCCAAAATTTACATACTAAGCATTGACTGCGAAATATCTAAGCCAATCCATTGGTGTCCATTCTCTGAAAGAGTCTCCCCACTAAGTCCTGATCCACAACCTATAGAAAACGACAATTTTCAAAGTTAAATTGCTCATGTTTATTTAGCCTCTCATTGAATTCTAAAGACAACATGGCAAGGCTCATAAAACCATCAAGAACGTTGACGAAATCAAGCAATATTAGCAGCTAACAATTTGAAAGCTCAACAGTCAAGCTCCTAAATTATAATCCATGGAAACAAACATAAAAAGGTTTTTTTTTTAATAAGGTAGATGATCCGCTTTCAAAGTAAAGAGATCATGCAGAGCCCTTTTAAAATTTGTATTAAAACTCCATCCAGCATAATGTAGGGGGGTGAAAAAAAAAACATATAAGGTAGAGTCCTAATTCTTCACCCTTTTGATAGCTGAGAAGAATGATGATACAAACAATCAAATAGCTAAACCTGGTAAAACTAAGTACACCAATGAGTTGAGTTCCTGGAAACTACGTAAAGCTAGAAATAATCCGAGTACTCAATCCGCACACTAGATACAGCACTTCATGAGCAACACATTCATTTCCTTCAATCATATCTAATTACCTGATCCTCATTCTTTTAATATAGTCCACCAAAATATATGAACAACGGCATCAATACCATTTTCCCCTTCTTTTTTTTTTTTATTTGTTCATTAGTAAATCAATCTCATTAAAAGTATGGAGGCGTGCAACCCTAATACACAAGTATTATATAAGAGAAACCCCCTATAAACGAGAAAAATTTTTAAAAAAAAAAAAAAAAAAAAAAAATTGGACTATTATACGCATCCATATATAAAGAGATTTGAACATGACATTCTTTAGTTCTTCCACCGAAGTCTTGCAATTTTCAAAGCTCCTAGCATTCCACTCTCTCCATCTGCACCATATTAAGCACAATGGTTCCATTCTCCAAGCTACTAAAATGTTACAACTTCCTAACTATCCTCTCCAACATGCCAACAACTCTATTGCCTTCTAAGCATGACTCAATCTATACCAAAGAGGCGGAAAATTGAAGCCCATAATTTTCTTGCCACCTCACAGTGAAGAAGAAGAAGATTTAGGGACTTCCCATTTTCCCATTTGAAGTAGTGATCATCAAACCAAACACCATTTATATTTACAAACACACACTCATATATGCATCGGTGCGTGTGTAGAGAGAGAGAGAGCAAATATACCAATGTCAAGGAGCAATCTGGGTACATCATCATCAGGCAAAGCAAGAAGCTCCAGTGCTCTCCCTGACAGCTTCGCCTGTTTTAACATCACTCATAATAACATCATTAAATATCAACACAAACCCAATTCCCCAAATTCAGCAAAACACACTCACGTCCCACTCCTTTGTCAATATTTAGAAACCAAACCCAAAACAACGCACAATACGTAGTTCAAAGACTTATCTTATCTACTTACTTAATTATCATTTTCTATGATTTTCTTAGGAACCAAACAGAGCGGGAAGAGAAATAGGGTACCTGAATTTCGATGATCCGAGAGGAGGAGGTGTACTTTCGAGCCTCAGAATCGTCGTAGAATATCTCAGGTGGCGCTTGCAGCTCAGGCCTCGACGACATGACCACCGAGAGACTCTGAAAGTGAGAGATTAAACCCTAAAAACCGTAGATAGTGACGAGAAGCGTTTGGAGCAGCTGAGGATGAGACTGGAACGCTAAAGAAACCCTAAACCCTACTACCCACGCACGAAACACCTGTTCCCAAACACTGGTTCTGGACCGTGTTACCAGGTTTCAACTTTCTCACCAATAAGCCTCTAATATGTTAATTTATTAATTTTGTATTGAAATTCATATAAATATTTGAAATAAGATTGTAATGATAGCAAAATCAAATATTTTTGGATGAAGAACCTAAAACTATAAGTCATAGGATTTATGTTTTCTAGAATACAATTTAACTCTTGTTGATTAGCCTTCATACTTGGAATAAGAATTTTTTTTTTTTTTTTTTTTTTTTTTTTTTTTTTTTTTTATTTCAAATGAAATTGATAGTATTTATTTAAAAGTTAGGATTTAAGTTGTTAGTACATCTAATAGTGTACATGATATCACATTAGTTATAAAAGACGTACTAAAATTAACATCGTGTACACCGTTAAATGTATCAACTTAAAATCTTGATTATAAAATGAATATTATCAATTTTAAATGAAATAGAAAGGATCTTTATTCTCCATTCTTTGCCACTTTGTCTCTCCACTCTCTAATCATCACTGTTAGGAATAATGCTACTCGGCCCGGCCCATTATAAAGATTACGAGTCCCTGAGTCCACATTGGCTCACTAGCGATTGCGAGCTCGTAATCCACCAAGTACGAGCTCGCGGGTATAAATTTGGATATCCTAGAGTTCCGAGAAGGTTTCGCCTCGGGAATTGACATAGCTCGTACCTAGTTCCTGAAAATCTGAGACCAAAATTAATTTTGGATTTGTCACCTAGAATCTTGTTTTGAGATAAGAAAGGAAAGAGTCTTAAGATAAGTAAGAAAATAGTCATAGTTTGGGAAGGTAGAGGATTCAAAGTATAGGCCAAACTCTGACGGCGCTCCTAAGTCAAGAGAGGAGCACAGAATCGTAATGTAGTTTGGCTTCACTTCTCAACCTATAAATAAACCCTTACACATAAGTATAAATCTAATACTTAATTATCGTACTTGATCATTACTTTCCCTTAGAAACTTACTTAGGAATCAGAGTGAAATTCGCTGGCAACTCCGGTGCGTTCTCTTCGGCAACTCTAATGTATTCTCTTGACGATGTTGATTATTTTTACAGTAAAATGGGAATCCTTGGAACGTAAAGATTATCGGTGATCGCTAGCTCACGCCATATCGAAAATCGTACTAACATTCACTCTCACCATTGGTTGCTAATCACTTGTTGGCATTTCACTCACTCTTTCCACCCAAAATCCTAAGTTGCTCTCCTTTGTCCTTCATCGCCGATAGCTCGATATAGACAAGGTAGGCACTCCTCAAACATCGAGCTCCCTCAAATTAGTTGGTCATGTTGCTCAAACAATGAACTGACTGAAAACACAAGGGGTTCAATTTGGTTATATAGTCGACCCCCTTTGTTGGTCGATTGGTTATCACACTTGATTACATCACCTAAACATCAATAATTATAAACTCAAAAACTTGAAATAGAAAACCAAAGTATTGCTTAAAAGCAGAAAGGATTTTCTTAGAACTAGGAAAAAATATTGACTAAGCATTCAAAAATAGGAAAAACTTTTTTCAAAAAATATTTTACGCCACATAAACCGGGACTAAATAACATATTAAGATACTAAAATTTGTCTCAATTAACATTTTAATTTACATACTCCAACACTTAGTATAGGACTAAAAATAGTCATAAACAAGGACGTTTGAGAATGAAAAACAATTTTCTTTTGTTATGCATATATATATATATATATATATATATATATATATGATAGTTTCGAATGATTTAGATGTGGATCGTAGTACCTTACTAATGATTGGTGTTGTAATTTTCTACATCATTTTGGCAACATTCTATGTTCTTGCTTACTGGTTCAGCCATGGATAGTGAAGGGCCATTTATTCGTTTTAATGGAAATTGTTTTTCCTTATTGGGTAAATGTCGAAATAGATGGAACCTAATTAAATTAACTTGGTTAGGATGAAAAACCAATTACAAAAATAAGTTACTTTAATAGCCATTTATTTCGCCCACAGTAAAGCTAAAACTTGGGCTGTTAGAATTGGATCGTGATTCACAGCATTTAGCTGCACGAATTGCTAGTAATTTGAACAGCTAATGTCAACTCAAAATTTATTTAAACAGGTTAAGTCTTTTATGAAATCTCTCACATTAACTGCACAAATTGCTAATAATTAATTGTGAACAACTAATTACTATAAATCCTTATCAGTTAGATTGAGTAGCCATCTTCCTAACTGATCATTGCGCTAGTGAAGGGGGGGGGGGGGGGGGGGGGGGGGGCTGATCTAAGCTGTCTTCCTAACTGATCATTGAGCTAGTGAAGGGGCTAATCTAATAAATTCAGCTATTATATAAATAACAAGAAAATTAGCAGGCCACCATGTAATTCGTTGTAACAAAGTACATGTCAATAATAATGTATGAAGTAATTATTGGTAACGCATGACAGTTTTCTTTTCCAAAAAGAAAAAACCCTTTGAATTTTCAGAAAGTTAAATATTAAGAATGCTTGATTGAGCAACACGTATTTAGTATCTATAGCTTGTAGTGATGAACACGTCAAATGTTGACATGGAAGCAGCCACTGAACTCACCAATCCCCTCTTGCCACGCCATCTCGACTGCCCACATCTTCCAATCTTATGCATTGCCAACACAGATTCAAACCCCAATCCAATTGCTATAAGCCTTCACACCTCACTCCTTCCTTTTTGACCACCTCTCCCTCTGTATAAATAAAACCCAACATTATCCTTTTACACAAACACTCACTCTACAAACTCTCTATCAATTCACACAAACCCATCAAATGGCTTTGGAAGCTCTAAGTTCTCCGATCTCAGCTGCCCCTTTATTGCACAATGACAGTGCAGAAGACCACTATGTTGAGCTGTGGGCAAAGAGTAAGCGGTCTAAGCGTCCCCGTCTCGACAATCCTCCGACTGAAGAAGAGTACCTGGCTCTCTGTCTCCTCATGCTAGGAGGTCAAGGTAGTGGTGGTGCCACCACAACCACAAACACCAAAAACCAACCATGTCCCACCATGCCATCACAAACTCTCCCTTACAAGTGCACCCTCTGTCACAAAGCCTTTCCGTCTTACCAAGCCCTAGGTGGACACAAGGCCAGTCACCGGAAGCCCGTTGGACTGGAAGACCAATGCTCCACCACCACCACCACCACCACCACCGCTATCACTACCAATTCTTCTAACGCCTTAAACCCTAACGGTAAGACCCACAAATGTGCAATATGTCACAAGACTTTTCAGTCCGGGCAGGCCTTGGGTGGACACAAGCGTTGTCACTATGATGGTGTCATCACTGTGAGCCATAGTCATCGTGACTTTGACTTGAATTTTCCGGCCTTGCCGGAGTTCTAGCATGGTTTTAAGTTTCACTGTGCACAGAAAAGGTCTACTTCCCGGTGAGCTAGTAGTTGAAGTCCCTGCTTGGCCATGGTGCTACCTGCTGGAATTCCAAACGGAGTAGTCTACCTTAGCTTCGAAATAGATTCAATTAATAATCACGTGGGACTTTTGAACCACATGTATTTGTTTAGTAGTATGCTAGCATTGTTGTGTATTAAAATTCTTATTATTTGAAAGGTAATTGATTAAATAAATTATTTTAAAGCAACCTCAAAATGCCTATTACTTAATTACATGATTACATACTTGTAAGGGAAACACCATGGCTTTCACGGCTATGCAGAAAAAATTAGCATAGGTTTCCCATCATGAACTTTATCCTCAAATCCTCACTTTCTTTGCAAATCAAAAAGGTCAAGAAGGGCTCTAATTAGGATCCACAACAATACTCCGTCTAGCAATTCGGGTAGGTAATATTAAACAGCCCATATAAGACCCACCAATTTTGAGCTGCCCAGCCATGGCCACCTACTTGAACAGACATTACTTGCCCAAATTGCTTGCAATTTGAACAGTAATTGCCACGAATCGTTATCCGAGCGGGATAGCCAGCCAATTTCTTTTCCTTGAAAACCTAAGATTGAGCTCTCTACCAAGACATTAGAACTCCTGTTTCCTCTATTCAACATGCACTAACTAAATTTTGATAAGTAACATGCACTTACTAAATGATATCAAAACTATCACAAAAGGCATGTTAGAAACCAACATTCTCATATAGCCTAGGAAGAAACAATCATTTTCAATTGAGAAGCTTAAAATGCAGACAGCCCTTGAATTGTCCAACAAAGATATCTCAGCACAAAAAATTATCATGTCCCTTGATCATATCATCCCAATTAACAAGATCTAATGGTATTAATAAGTCGCAAGGACCCAACAAAAAAGATAGAACTAAAACCAAACCATAATAAGATAATAGATAACTCGATGGCTACTGAGAAATGCTCTAATCAAAGAGTGAGAATCCCATGTCTCCCTCATCACTCTCTTCATCCTTCTCTTCCTTCTTCTCTTCTTTCTTTTCTGCTTCAGCAGCTGGTGCCGCACCTCCTCCAGGAGCTGCCGCAGCTGCTCCACCTCCTCCAATGAAAGCACCACCGCTGGCACCGCCAATAATCACCTGCACCAAGCGAATTTTACTCAGATCTCGCGGAGAGCAAAGTTATATACTGGGCCAAGAAACAAACCCAACAAGGGCGTACACTCGCAATCATAATTCACCAAAAAAGATAAACCCCAACAGAATTTGTCACGAGAGCAATCAACCAATCCCCACCAATCCCCAAGCAGGAAACAACTAAGAAGAAGAGTAAACTAATAAAAACAATCTGAATCAAAAACAACGGCAGAATCAAAACAAGGTTTTTCAAATAAAACCATCGAAAAAGGAAAGCAGACAGAGAGATGGGAAGAGAGAGGGAGACCTGGAAGACTCCGGAGGTGGGGGTGACGAAGGAGAAGGAGGACTGGACTCCACCGGAGGAGTCGGCGGAGAGAGCGGTGTGGACGAGCTTCCTCTGGAGCTCAAAGGTGGACCCTGCCGACGCCTCCAGGTCCCCCGACAACGATTTGCCCGTCCACTCGTCGCCGGAGTTCCTGCACACGAACGTGAACACTCCCATTGCGGACCGAAACCCTAGTTCCTTAACAAAGAGAGAGGGAGGGCTTGTGTGTGTTTGACGGCTTCGATGGTGATGGAGTTGCGCACAGCCTTATATGTTGTCGTGGGAGACCCAAAACCCTAGCACTGGTGGATCGGAAGGCCACTTGGAAATGACATATGTGTCCCTATCCTTTTCTGTAATTCTATTCCGCCTTGTTTGGCCTATCGGATTGAGTTGGACTGAATTTAAATAACCCTTAATTCTAGTTAACTTTTTTTGTAGATAAAAAAAAGGGGAAATTACACTTTACCCTCCCGATGTATCCACCTATTGGCAATTTGACGCCCAATGTTTAATTTTTGGTAGATGACCCCCCTAATCTTAGCTACGTGTGTCAATGTGAACCTTCCGTCTACTTACCCGTAATTTTAGACGGAAAAAAGGTCACCTGCAACGCACGTGACTGTTTAAGCACATTTCGTTCCAAAATTGCCCCGATTAAACTATTTTGTTTCAAAACCACTCTTTCCCAACATGTACACCGTGGCTCTCTGTCTTCACTGGATGCTCACTAGCATGGGCCTCTTCATTGACGCATACGACCTGTTCTGTATCCCTTCGATCATGGCACTCATCGGGCGTCTGTACTACAAGAACGAGCTCGAATCCATCTCGTGGAAGCTACAGAAGATAGAAAAGGAAAGAAGACGCTAGAAGAAGTGGAAAGTGGACAGTGTGTACGTGGACTAAGAAAGTGATTAATACACGTGTGGATTTAACAGCTTTGACAGCTTGGAGGCCCACAAATCACGGACTAAGCTGCCTCCACTTGCCTAAACAACAACCAATTAAACGGCAACCAATCAAACAAAAAAACCAGTTGTTTTTGTTGTTCCTGTAAATTGAGGGAAAACTAGATGAATCGATGATGATGATATGAAAGGCTCTGCCTTTGTCTCTGAGCTTTTCACGTAGCACGCTCTCAAGTCTCAAGCAACAAAAACAACAGTATATATATCCCATCTGCTTCTATAGAAAATTAATTTGGAAATATTTCTTTAATATTTATGTTCCTACAGTTGCTGAGATTCACTATAATGCCTTATTTATAATAAAATCATATCGTTTTAGCTTGTAAGACATCCTTAAAAGTGAAAACTTGAACCAGTAAATTGAGTATACAAAGGGAAAAAAAAAAAAAAAGAAAAAAGAAAAGAGAATCACTAGGCAGCTTGGAGGCCCACAAATCACAGACTAAGCTGCCTTCCCTTGCCTGAACAACAACCAATCAACCGCCACCACGCCTCTCTTACTAACATTACTCAGCTTCTTCTTCTTCTTCTTCTTCATAGCTCTCATTCCCGTTCCCGTCCCCGTTGTTGTTGCTATTCTTGTACCTGTATTTGAAGAAAGATGAGGAGGAGAAGAACATTGATAGTGGTGGTCTTCTCTGTGTGATGGTGACTGGTCCCCTAAAGAACATTCTGAGAAGTAAGATATCGACATGTGGAAAATCGGCTGCAGCCGGTGCATTTGCTCTATTCACGTTCAATATAAATGCACCAGCTGAGAAGCGGAGAGAAGTACCTAAAACCAAAGCTAAAGGCATTGACTGTGAGTGTACTGTGAACGTAGTAGCTACAACACTCATCAGACGATGACCATGCCGTTCAGGAATATTGCCATCGGAAGGACGGAGGAGGCAGCCCACCCGGACATCCTGAAGTCGGCGTTGGCGGAGTTCATATCGACTCTCACATTCGTGTTTGCTGGGGAGGGCTCCGACATGGCCTTCAACAAGCTCACCAACAACGACTCCACAACCCTGGCTGGGCTCGCGGCGGTTGCCCTGGCACACCCTTTTGGTCTTTTCGTATCCGCCAACATCTCAAGCGGCCACGTTAACCTAGCTGTCACCTTCAGCGCCTTCTTCGATGGTAACAACACCCTCCTCCGTGGCATCCTCTACTGGATCGCCCAGCTCCTTGGATCCACTGTTGCTTGCTTGCTTCTTAAGTTCGCCACCAACAGCCTGGTGAGAGAGGCTATCCATTTTCTGTTAGTTGTTACTGCTAGTCTGACACTTTATGAGTCCAGGGATGGTGACACGGGCCGGACCATACTGCATGCTGTCCAAGATACTCGTCCATTGAAGCCCGCAGATCATGCGGAATTTTCCTTTTGGTGCTTTGCTATCATGGTTTGCTCAATTTTGGCGTCTGGGTAGTCATTGACGGTGTATTCATTGCTCTGAGGTGTCGGAGTCCTGTTCTTGATTCATCCAGGACATGCATGACGTGTCTTGTGCATGTCCTGTTCTTGATAGAGACACAACTGTCATCGACTGGGTACACGCGGCAATCTTTGATGTGGGCCTGCGGACAGAGCGCAATTAGGAACCAATCGTTCAACAAAGGCCACCAGCAAGTTGGAGCTCCTCCTAATTTTTTTCGTTGGACCCAAGAACCATAAGAAAGATAGGGAGCACGAGCATGAGCACGGCTCTGGTCCCTCACTTGCAGCTCCACGGTGGTTGTTATTTGAACGCCTATCTTCGATCTCTACGGGTGAACAATTCCAGGAGAGTGAGGTTGGGATTCGGTGCTTCGCAGAGGATAATTCGCCGCGGGGGGCTAAGCGGCGTCATTTGTTTAGCTGTCGATGACGATGTGAGAGAGAAGCAACAGGAGTTGGTCTCCAGCGTTGGCTCCGCCGTGGAGAATAGGCCTAGTGAGACCCCAAAACCTATAATAGAAAGCCCCCAAGGACGTACAGTTTTCATACTTGACAGATCTATGTTTAACTTTATGAATTGAGATTTTCTTTTGGTTCTTTCAATTGTCGAAATTTCAAGGAATGATGCTGACATTAACTTTGTGAAACTCACTCTTTTGATCTGGGGCAATTTTGGAAAGATGGGCTTTAAAATGTCATGTAACGCATGTGACATCTTTTCTGTCACTTTTCACGGACTTAGTGGACGGGAGGTCTAGATTGACACACGTGGTAAACGTTAAAGGGGTCATCTACCAAAAATTAAACATTGGGCGTCAAATTGCCAATATCTGGGGGTAAAGTGTAATTTCCCCTTAAAAAAAAAAAAAAAAAAAATCTGATTCTAGTTAACTTTGATCGTTTTTAAAATATCTCAAAACCCAAAATACACGTCTTTTTTTTTTTTTTTTGAAACAAAAAAGAGTAAAATATACGTCTTTAAATAGCTCAAAACCCTTAGGCCTCGTTTGATTCGTGGAATAGATGCTTGGAATGGAATGATTATTCCATAGAAAAAGTCATTCTTTTGTTTGGTAAGGTCTATTAATTGAAATAGTTATTTCCATTGGAATAATAACTATTTCCTAATGAAGAGGAATATCTATTCCTAAAGGATTACACTACATTTTTTTTGAAAAAATACTCATTATTTTATATATTCTCTCAATTTTTTTTTTAAAAAGAAAAAAAAGAAGAAAAAAAACCCGATTGGCACGGCCACCCCCGACACCCCTAGCTCTTTGGTGGGTGGTTGACCATCCATTGGTTTTCAATTTTTTTTTTGATTTTTTTTCAATAATTTGAGTTTTTATTTGAGGAGGTTTTTTTTTTTTTAATAATTTTGATTGGATTCCAATTAAAATATATAAGTTGTTACCAACTAAAGAGTATGAATAGCCATTCCATTCCACTATCTTTTATTCCTAGTAAGAGCATTCACAGCAGACACCTTATAAGGGGTTCTATTATCTAAATTTAGGAAAAATGTCAAGAAAGTCACTTCTATTCCTTAAATTTAGGGAAAATGTCAAGAAAGTCACAAAAAATCAAATATAACAGATACCTTATATTTTTCCTAAACCTTAGAAATGCTATAGTGCAACCCAATGCATTGGGTTGCATTGTAGCATTCCCAAGTATTATTATAATCATAAAAAAAATGTAATCTCTCTCCTCTCATATTTTTTCACGCAGCCTCACTCCTTTCTTCTTCTTCTTTCTTTTTTTTTCTTCGTTCGTTCGTTCTTCTTCGTTTAAACCCACCATGGCCGTCCGTTCTTCTTCTTTGTCCAAACCTAGACCACCATGGCCACCTCTCTGCAACACTTATCAAAAAATTCACAAACCTCGAAATCCCGAAACACTCATCAAAAACTACACTACCCTACCCACAAACAAAACCTCGATCTGTACAAACAACCACCCCCAAAATACACATCAAGAGCTCGTAGATCCAATAACAATTGTACCTGAAAAAAGATAAAAAATCAGAGATCGTAAAGGGATTTACCAGAAGTCAGAGAAGCCGATTAAAGAATTAAATCTTCTCGGATTCTCTAGAAACAAGACTTCCTGATCCAATTCGATTCAGTGACGAAAAGAAAAGAAAAGAATTGCATCTTGTGTGTGATAGAGAGAGAGAGAGAGAGAGAGAGAGAGAGAGAGGAAAAGAAATGAATTAAAAAACAAAAGAAAAAATTAAAATAATATTTTAATTTATAGTGAAAAATAAACGGATGCTATTATGGAGTATATTTGTTTAGGGAAACAAAAAGTGGATTTGTTTCCTATATTTAGGGAAAATAATTAGGTAGCTGCTGGGAATGCTCGAATAACTATACAATTTCCCAATGTAATACTCATGTTGTAAACCAAATGAGGCCTTAAGATGAGCTCGTGGGAGATCGAATTAAACCCAAGCAAAATATCTCATTTATTATTTATAGGCAGGCCCATTAATTAACTTCTTATGAGGTGTCAAATTAAGTGGATTTTTTTATTTTTATTATTTTGAGTTTAACACTCTTAGTGGGTTTTTTTCCCCTTAATAACTGCCCGCTAACCACTAACCGCTAAACTGCTAACCGTATATATACATAAAACGACATGGTTTCACATTAGGATTTTAAATTTATATGCTTTCAATTTCGGCTCAATTCCTTTCACCTTCATGTTTTACAACCTTATGTTTTATACCAATAATTGACTGCCACGTAGCCAATTATCTCGATTCTTCTACTTGCAAAGCATCAGTCAACATGGCAGCTAGCTCCCACTAATCACGTGTCTGCCTGTTGCCCAATACACACATCTTCCTAGCTTTGAGCCTCATGATAGCTCTAGTTTCTATTCTCAAAGTTTGCATCTTTACTCATAAAAAACAACAAAAGTTTGCATCTTCATTTACAAAACAAGAGTCTACATCTTCCTTGCTTTGAGCCTCGTGATAACTCTCGTTTCTATTCTCAAAGTTTATATCTTTACTCAAAAAAACAAAAGTCTGCATCTTCATTTACAAAAGAAGAAGAAGAAGAAGAAGAAGAAGTGTGCATTTTTTTACGCTTTTCTTCTTCTCTTCCAATGGACCTCTTTTGAGTTTTCACTTTATAACAGTGAATCCTTCTACTGAGATTCATGTTTAAAGGAGGCTTTTTGATTCGAGGGTTTTAGCTTTGTGGTGTATGAGTCCGAGTTTAGGTTTTCAAGTCCAAGCCCTGCACAATCTTGCTCCATTTCTTTGATTCCTTTTATCTAAAATTTGTTTGAGAAATCTTAGACTTGAAAGTGGTTTTTCTCATCTTCTTCCTCCTCCTCCTACTCCTCCTCTTCTTCTTCTTCTTCTTCTTCTTCTTCTTCTTCTTCTTTCTTTCTTTCTTTCTTTCTTTCTTTATTTTATATTATTTTAAGTGGTCAAAGGTTAGTGGAGGCGGTTACCCAAAATTCTCAACTGCCATAGACGGTTAAGATTAACAGTTTTAGCCAATAACCACTAACCATAACTGGATTTTCACCCCTACTTAAAATTACATAGCATCTCTTTCGAAAAGTTTGAACCCTTTCAAATTCTCATAAGTTTGTTTTTAAATACATACCGTAAACACAATACACATCATACAATACATTACTCATCAACACAATACATTGCTACGCATCAATGCAATATACATTATTAGAACAATTTTCCTCGTTTCGAACATTAACCAATTTATTACACCTTGAAAAATAGATGACTTCTATTTTAACCGTGTGTGTGTGCACAATGTGTTAAACAAAATAATATAACAACGGAATTTAAATGACACAAGAATTTTGTTAACGGAGTGGAAACTCAATTAAGAGAAAAACCACTCAGAGGCAGCCAAACCCAGGATATCCACTATTTAGAAGACAAAGCTAGTTACAAAGCAGCAGCACTCACATACCCTCATTTACCTTAGGGACAACCCCTAAGATAGATTTCAGTTTCAGCACAGCAACAAAACACAACGGCAACGGCTAGAGAGTGAACGGATCAGCATAACAACTCCTAAAATAAACTCTCTAAGCTCTATGGAATTCAATACCGAATTCTTACAAAATACATGCCTAGGGGCCTCTATTTATAGGCTACAAAAACCTAAATTATTTCTGATGCGATTTTCCTAGGCGGTGTCCGGATGGTAGTTGAGGGCGTCTGGATGGACAATTGTGCTATCGGCTTTTCAAATTTGCTTTAAATTCTTTCCCGAATAGAGCCGCGTCCGGACGGTGTTGTCCTAGAGTCCGGACAGTTGCACTTCAGCTGCACGCAATTTCCATATTAAGGTTTGAGCGTTCGGACCATGGAGACTAACGTTCGGATGGTTGAACTTCTGCGGCACACAATTTCCATATTAAGGCTTGCGCGTCCGGACCATGAAGACTGACGTTCGGACCGTTGAACTTTGTATGCACGACTTGCCTTATCAAGGATAGTATTCATACGGGAACACACATCGTCTGGACGGTTGCAGCTGTCTTTCCATATCTGTGTTTTGGAATGAAATCATTTTCCTTGTCGAACATTGAAAGGCTTTTGGCCATGTTGCTGAGACGTCCAGACGAATGCAACCTGGAGCAGTTCGAAGCTTCTCGACACAAAGGAAGGTCTGGACATAAAGTTCTCATATTCTGGACAGATGATGCTTTGACAGTTGAGCGTTCGGACGGAATATCACGTCGTCCAGATGGATGCTTGGGATCTGATTCTTCTGACTTGGAATCTGTGCAGAATTTGCTAGAAGTATAACTCTGAATAAGAAGACTCTAAAAATAACTGAAAACTCTGAATAAGAAGACTCTGAAAATAACTGAATTCCTGTTTAAAAGCATCATTACATAGAAGTGATTTTATCCAATAGAATGCAGCCGACCACAAACTAACAAACACCCCATTTGGCTATTCTGGGACAAAAATCACTTGACCGATTAAAAATACAATCTCGGTCCAAATCAAAAAAATACTCCTCATTTTTGTCTAAAAAAGACAAAGGGTAAAACAGAGTATAAGAAAGACCACAAAATATTAACCCCCTTAATATCTTAGCAGGACAAGGATAAACAGAGTAAAGATTATCCAAAAACAGTTCTAAAATCAAAGAAACTGTTAAGAAAAACAACTTGCTGAAAAGGGAGAGAAAAACAACAAGGTAAGTTCCTTCACAAGTAGAGCAGCACACGCATGTATCCAATTCTAAGAAACCAGCCAAATAGCAAGTTTGAATTACACAAACATAGAGTCGATAGACAAGTATAAGATAGGCAAAATTTCTTGCAAACATAATAATTAAAATAGCTTTCTCAACTCATGTAATGCATGTGTGTATGTGTGAAGGCTTTCTCAATAAGGTTTTGAAGTTCACTGATATGACGTAAAGCAACCAGATTTTCTAAACAAGAGAGAAAATCAATGAAAGAGCAGTCAAAAGTCAAACCTTATTATTTACTTGGGCCTAGCTACCCTCATCTAATACACTCCCCCTAAGATGCATGACCTAATTTTTACTTGCACCATGAAGGACAAAATAAACTTTTTACTTGCACCGTGAATGACAAGATATAAAGTTGTTTTAGCACAGAAGCAGAGAATTTATGTATATAACAATGAACACAGAATTATAACTGCTTGTTTCTTTTTGGTGCTGCAACTTAAAGAGAATGTTAGAATTTTTAGGCTCTAGGTTCAACTAGCATGTTGGTCAATTTGACCACCTTATCAAAAACATCTCTCTCATTAGAATTTATAGAAACAAGAAGTTAGAGAGGAAAATGATGTACCTTAGGGGAGCCTTGAATGGTGCACAATATCATTACATGAGGAAAGCAACTATCAAGCATAAAAAGTGAGCAGGAAAACTTTGCATATGTTAGACTTATGTTCTCAACCATATGTAAGCATAATTCATCAAAGCATAATGATCCAAAAAAAAAGAATAAGAGACATGAGATAGCTGACAAACTTTAAAAGAGAACCATCCTGCTACAAAACTCCCAATTTTTTTTTTTTTTTTTGAAAAAAAAATCATGCTTTCAGAGGACAAGACTTAAGAAACACAAAAAAGTCTAATCCTAGCATGAAAAAACATGTCTAGGACATGTCACAAACTCCAATGGCTTTTCGAAGGGACTCAAACCTGCAACCATTCAGAGGTTTAGTAAGAATGTCAGCCAATTGGTTATTAGTGGGAATGAAAGAGAGAGATACTACCTCAGATTCCACAAGATCACGTAAGAAATGATGTCTGATGTCAATGTGCTTGGTCCGAGAGTGCTGAACAAGATTCTTGGAAATATTTATGGCACTAGTATTATCATAGAGTATAATCATGGTATCCTGAGTGAATCCATAGTCACATAGCAGCTTCTTCATCCACAACAATTGGGTACAACAACTTCTCGCAGCAATATACTTAGCCTCAGTAGTGGAGAGGGAAATCAATGATTGTTTCCTACTCATCCAAGCCACAAGATTATTTCCCACATAGAAGCATCCTCTCGAGGTGCTCTTTCTATCATTAGCATTGCCAGCCCAATCTGCATCAGAATATCTTGCAACAACAAGATTTGTTTCCTTGGAATACCATATGCCATAGAGAAGAGTATCATTTACATACCTGATGATACGCTTGACTGCAGTGAGGTGGGATTCTTTAGGATTTGCCTGAAAACGAGCACAAACTCCTACACTGAAGGCAATAACTGGTTGGCTGGCTATGAGGTAGAGGAGACTCCCTATCAAACTCATGTAGAGAGTTGGATCAACTGGTTTCCCTGCAAGATCAGTGCTTATCTTGACACTAGTGCTCATGGGAGTCCGGGCATGACTCTTCCCCTCTAGACCGAAAAGTTTAACCATACTTGGATTGAGAGATGAAAATGCCTTTAGAAGTTTGTTTGACTTAAAGACCCAGAAAGTAGTTCAATTCACCAATCATGCTCATCTCGAATTCCTGCTTCATCTGCTCAGAAAATTCATGGGCTAGGGAATCTAGAGTAGCTCCAAATATAATATCATCAACATAGATTCGAGTAATGAGCTTGTGTGTACCTTGATTTCTGATGAACAAGGTCCAATCAGCCTGTCCCCTTGTAAACCCTTTACCTAAAAGATATGCGGTTAGACGTTCATACCATGCTTGAGGAGCCTGCTTAAGACCATACAGAGCTTTCTTTAGCTTGTAGACATGATAAGGATGATGAGGATTTTGAAATCCTTTTGGTTGTTCTACATAAACTTCTTCCTGAAGAATGTCATTCAGGAAGGCACTCTTTACATCCATCTGATAAAGCTTGAATCCAAGACAGCAAGCGATGGAGAGAAGAATTCTGATGGATTCCAACCTGGCAATCGAAGCAAAGGTTTCATCAAAGTCTATCCCTTCAATCTGTGTGTACCCCTGAGCAACAAGGTGTGCCTTATTTCTGACCACTATACCATGCTCATCTGATTTGTTCTTGAAAATCTACTTGGTGCCAATGATGTTATGATTAGTAGGTCTGGGAACCAGAGTCCATACATCATTTTTGGTTAGCTGATGTAATTCATCATGCATGGCAGAGACCTAGCTTTCATCTTGCAGGGCTTCATCAACTTTCTTGGGTTCTGTCTGTGCAAGGTAGCAGCTGTAGGATACTTGATTAGCAACTTCACTCAAGGGCTGGATCACTCTGTTTCTTAGCCGACGCCCTTCTTCAAGAGTTCCAATGAGTTGCTGAGGGGGATGATTATGCTTTACCCATGACCGCTTAGGAGGATTTGTGGGAATATCCTCATCTTCATAAGCACTGACAATGGTATCAGAAGTTGTAGGAACAAGAAGAGATTTAACATCTGGAGACATACCTAGGGTTTCTTGAGGTGAAGTAGGAGGCTTGATCATATCAGCTTAAGGAATAGGCAGCTCTGTAGGAATAGGCTGAATATTTTCCCCCTTGCTAGATGCCTTAATTTCTTCATCATCAATTATCACATTTATTGACTCCATCACAGTTTCTGTTCTTTTATTAAAGACCCTGTATGCACGATTGTTGGTGGAGTACCCCAAGAATATACCTTCATCACTTTTGGGATCAAATTTCCCAAGATTCTCCCTATCACGAAGAATATAGCATTTACTTCCAAAAGTTCTGAAGTACTAAACTGTGGGCTTCTTTCCTCACCAAATCTCATAAGGAGTCTTGTTTGTTTCAGGCCTCAGGTAGACTCTGTTGATGATATGGCACGCAGTATTGACAGCTTCTCCCCAAAAATGTTGTGCAAGCCTTTTCGAGTGGATCATATCACGAGCCATCTTTTGAATCACCTGTTCTTCCTTTCTACAACCCCAGTCTGTTGAGGAGTAATGGGGGATGAAAATTCATGCTGGATCCCATACAAAAGGCAGAACTCTTCAGACTTGGCATTCTCAAATTCTCTTCCATGATCACTGCGGATTCTCATAATGGGGCAGTTTTGCTCAATTTGAATATTCTTGAATAACTGCTGAGCTGCATCAAAAGCATCAGACTTTTTCCAGAGAAGAATAGCCCATATGTATTGAGAAAAGGCATTTACTACCACCAATATATACTTCCTTCCACCTAGACTAGCAGTTCTAGTGGGACTCATGAGATTCATATGCAGCAATTCTAAATTTCTGGAAGTGAGAAGACCTGAGGTCTTCTTATAAGCCGCTCGAGTCTGTTTTCCTAGCTGGCATGGACCACATACTCCTTTCCAGTCTTCTCCATTTTAGAAAGATCTTTGACAATTTCTTTGCTAGCTATCTTCAGCAAATCTGTGAAATTCAAGTGCCCCAACCTTTGATGCCATAATTCACTGTCATCTACGGTTGCCTTATTGCAAATAATTTGAGGATCTGAAGTGAGACCAGGGAGACCGAAGCAGTTGTCAGCAATCCTTTCTCCTCCCATTAACCACTTCCCACAGCTGTCAAAGATATTACACTCCTTTTTGGAGAATGGAACCCCCAAATCATTGTCACAGAATTGGCTGATACTGAGAAGGTTTGCCTTGAGTCCTTCCACATAAAAGGCTTCCTGGGATGCTCCGAGTCCTGGAATGTCAATGATCCCTTTGCCAATTACCTTGGATTGACTTCCATCTCCATAGGTGATTCTTCCTCTACCCATTTGAGCTTCTTTTAGTAGAGTCTTATCACCTGCCATGTGTTTAGAGCAGCCACTATCTAAATACCACAAATAAGTATCAAGAATTTTTAAGGCAGTATGAGCAACTAGACACATGTTGTCCTACTTTTTAACCCAGACTTGTTTAGAAGTTTTCTTCTTATTATTAGTCAAGATAGATTTTATTTCATTAGGAGTGAGGCTTCCTAACTTCTCACTAATGAGCTTAACTTGATCACTTAAATTCTTGACTTGGTTCTCAAAACCTAGTTCACCTTCCCTAGGTACATGCAATTTATCCCAAGGTTTTTGAGAACGGATCTGAAAGCAATTAGGGCGGATATAACCATTAATGCCACAATGATGACAGGTAGGGATATAATTGAAGTTTTTATGACTAGCCATTTTATCCTCACAAGTAGACTGAGTATGATTATGAGACATGCTAGGTTTAAAAAACATAATTCTATGAGCAGGCATAGCATGTGAAACAGAAGCAATACTATCAATACTCAAATCAGAATTAAAAGGTTTGTCCAAAGGCAGTTTTGAATTCATTAGATCATCTTCTAAAGACTTAATTTTATCAATAAAAACATTTTTCTCAACTTCAAAATTTTTAAGTCTTTATAAGTGATCAATGCTAGACTTTTTAAAATCTTCAAATTGTATAAACAATTCGACACACATCCTTTGGAGTTCACCTTTTTCCATCACATCAAAATTGACAGACATGATAAACAAAAATAGAAGTCAAACAGAATTACACTCAAGAATTTGATCTTCTCAGAGTGTGTCAAGCTTTGATACCAATTGAAAAATAGATGACTTCTATTTTAACTCTATGTGTGTGCACAATGTGTTAATAAAATAATATAACAACGGAATTTAAATGACACAAGAACTTTGTTAACGAAGTAGAAACTCAATTAAGAGAAAAACCACTCTGGGACAGCTAAACCCAGGATATCCACTATTCAGAAGACAAAGCTAGTTACAAAGCAATAGCACTCACATACCCTTATGCAGTGGTCGTACCTTGAACTTTGATGTGTAGCCCAACACGAACGCCTCCTAACCAAGTCACCTACTTGAAGGGGTCTTTAATGGAATCTTTTACCTTATGGCCAACCCCTAAGATAGACTTTAGTTTCAGTACAGCAACAGTACACAACGGTAACGGCTAGAGAGTGAATGGATCAGCACAACAACTCCTAAAATAAACTCTTTAAGCTCTATGAATTTCAATACCGAATTCTTACAAAAAACATGCCTAGGAGCCTCTATTTATAGGCTACAGAAACTTAAATCATGTTTGATGCGATTTTCCTAGGCGGTGTCCGGACGGTAGCTGAGGGCGTCAGGACAGACAACTGTGCGATTGGCTTTCCAAATTTGCTTGAAATTCTTTCATGAATAGAGCTACGTCTGGACGGTGTTGCCCTAGTGTCCGGACGGTTGCACTTCAGCTGCACGCAATTTCCATATTAAGGCTTGAGCGTCTGGACCATGGAGACTAATGCCTGGATGGTTGAACTTCTGCGGCACACTATTTCCATATTAAGGCTTGCGTGTTTGGACCATGGAGATTGACGTTCGGACGATTGAACTTTGTGTGCACGACTTGCCTTATCAAGGATAGCGTCCGGACAGGAACACACATCGTCTGGACGGTTGTAGCTGTCTTCCCATATTTGTGTTTTGGAACGAAATCCTTTTCCTTGTTGAACACTGAAAGGTGTCCGGCTGTGTTGCTGAGACGTCCGGACAGATGCAACCTGGAGCAGTTCGAAGCTTCTCGACACAGAGGAAAGTCCGGACGGAAAGTGCTTGTCGTCCGGACGGATGATGCTTTGACAGTTGAGCGTTCGGACGAAATATCACATAGTCCGGATGGATGCAAGGGATTCGTTTCTTTTGACTTGGAATTTGTGCAGAATCTTCTAGAAGTATAACTTTGAATAAGAAGACTCTGAAAATAACTGAATCCTTATTTAAAAGCATCATTACATAGAAGTGATTTTATCCAACAAAATACAGCTAACCACAAACTAACACACCTGCAAAAGAGAAAAAGAATAAGCAATGAAGCATGTCGGAGAGTATCAATGAGGGATAACTCTGATGCTTAAGTCAACAAAATATTTGAAGAAGGGAAGTAGTAAAATTCTTGGGTAAAGAGTTATGAGCAGGGCCAAAAGTCCCTTTTACTTCGTTGTAACTTAACCTTTTATAGTGGCTTATTTGCAACTACTTTCCATTGGTTTCTGTATCATGATTTCTCTTTCACGTGTCAATTTAGGGGTATAAATGAGGCTATCTTGAACGAGTACTCTTTGTTTGAGCTCGGCTCGATTTTTTTCTTTCTTTGTTTGCTTTTTTTTTTTTTTTTTTCTCTCTCTCTCTAGCTTGAGCTCAAGTTTGAGCATTTTGGTCGAGCTCAAACTTGAGTACTCGGCTTGATAGACCTTCCTTGTAGTTGCATTCGAGTAGTATGGATATGAGAATAAGGTAGTTGTGCGTCCCGAATAACGTTGTCCACTGCTCATCTCAGCGCTTTCTTGCTACAATCGAAGAAGAGCTGTAAGAATAGAATCTAAGATTCATAGACACGATGAGAAATGGAAGATGAAAATAAAAGAAGATGGGATTTAACGCCCCCAAACCGCTAAGGGTTAGGTTTGTCCGTATTCATACACCAAACTGCAAAGATTCGTAAGGTCTGCCAACAACCTAGCTAATATGCTAAATTAAATAAATTAAATAAAGAGAATAATAATAATTTTAAAACTCAGAGCTTTAATAAATGCGGAAACGTTTATTTCGAAAAGAGTAATACTGTTTGATACCATAAATGAGAATGCAAAGGAAAACTGGATTTATTGTGCGAGTGCACTTATTAAAGTAACAGAAAAATAATATCCTACTGCTAGCCTAGATCCCATCTCGGCCGCCTAGGTCTTTCTGTTCATAACCTGAAAACAAAACAAAAATAAGGGGTGAGCGAGAAATGTTCAGTAAGACAACCCTCAACCATAAAACGGTTGAGTTAACTTCATTTTCTTTAAAACAATTATTAAAATACACTTAAAATCTAAATTTCTAGAACACAATTTAAAATTCGGCATTTTACTTAACATATAAAATACCCGTTAACGATTAAGACTTCTCATATATAGGGCCCATGTACACTATTACGCCCTGTGTACTAGGGTTACGCGGTCTACTGCGACCTCAGACAGGTAAACTGTGGCCACAGGCCCTGCCCCGTCAGCTAATTAATTGAAGTGCACTTAGCATGACATAGGGATGTATTCCGCCTTCTCTAAGTCTTTTCGCGGTTGCGCTTCCATCCAAGCAACGGTACCGAGCTTAAACTCTGTAAATCTCTGTGAATATCTCTGGGGCCAAAATAATAGTCTCCTCCACACACGTGTCTCATTTATAAAAATTTCATTCTCACAAATTATTCTTATTCCTTTGATAACTTTTGAGGCAACGTCTGGGAGGGATTTTACTCTCATTTTCTCATTAATTTCAAAAAGCTGTAACTTCTCGTCTCGGGAACCAACTACACAATTTACAAATAACTAGAAAATCCTTTATAACCAAAGCTTCTTTTAAAACAGTGATTTCAAGATTAACATTTATACCGACAATTTTTATCTCAAAACTATTTTTAAAATAGTCCTTAATGCTTCAATATAATTTGAAATATAAAACAAGAACAATTAATTGCAAATATGTTTCAAAAAAGGATAAAGTAATATGACATAAAACAATTTGAAAAGGGTAGAGGATCCCTTATTTCTCTGATTGCAATAAGTCGTTGGACTATCTCGACAGCTAACTAGTCACCTGGTACAAGTTTAAATAAATTAAAACCTTGTGCTAATCACTAGACTACACACTGACACCACTAAGATCCGTCTTGCTAACCTACTGAGAATGGATTCTCTAGGTATGTTTAACAACATTAATTATTCGAATAATAATTAAATCATTAAATAAGTAATAACACGTTTTCTTTTATTGACATTAGAAATACGACTCCATAAAGGTAATTGTCATCAGAAATATTTTTTTTATAATTATAGAGTTTAATAAATTCCGATATCACAAACTATACCCTTAAATAAAGTAATTTATAAAAATGATCCATGATTTTTGAGGAATTTACAAAAAGGTTTGAATGTTTACATTAAACTACTTTGTACCAAAAATAGAATTTTTAGGACTATATATCTTTTTGTGGAAGAATTTATAGGGCAAACCCAAATCTGCACATAAAAGTAAAAAGAAAAGAAACAAAACAAAATAAACAACAATTTATCATTTCCCCAAAATAGCCTGGCTGAATTGAAGAGTGAGAGGATTTCATAATCCAACAATTCTGAATTGAGTTCGGCCAAGACAAAGAGAAGAAAATATATATATATATATATACCTCTCAGTGGTATTAGAAAAAGGAAAGAATAGGGGAAAAAAAACAAAAGAAAAGGAAGACAATACAATAAGGCATGTGACGTTGGTATTTGGAGAAAGACAAAGGTGAGAGAAAAAGGACAATTGATGCTACATCTCACAGTTAGAAAAGAGAAGAAAATATATATATATATATATATTGAACATGAGGCACACGTTTTGAGAGGAAGGAGTCTAAAAGAAAAAGTAGCAATCCTTTTACTTGATTGTTATGCTGACATGATGGACAACAAGACAAAATACAATAAACAATGGTTATATCAACAAACGAATGCTATGGTTTCACCAGAAAAAGAGAACTAAGGAGAAGAAATAGGAGGTAAGATGGTAACTTGTCCACAGAGTTGAAAACTGTGCAAGGGAGAGGAGGCTTGAAAACCCTTCTGAGACGAGAGAAGAGAGAAGAGAGAAGAGAGCGACGGCTAAAATATTTATTTATAGGAGTAGGGTTTCATTCTTTGTCTGCTAGGGTTTTATATACTAAAATATGTATTTTAATAATAATAAATCAGATATCTAATATTTTTAATATAAAATCTGATCCTCATATTTTAATATAAATATAAAATATAAAAGTAGAACTTAAATTGATATAAATTTATTAAATTTAAAAGTAGGTGTTTTAATAAAATATAGGAGTGTTTATTTAATATCAAGAAATATGAATTAATATCAAGAAATAAAAATTCATATGTAAAATCAGGTGTTTATTAATCTCATCTAGTTATCCATTCTCATATGTGGTAAAGACTATTTTAACCTCGAAAGAAGGTCGGAATTATTACATGGGAGGAAGAGAGTGAAATGGTGTGAGAGTGGCTGTGAGTTATCTAGGGCTGTGTGCATTTATGTGTGTCGTGAAAGAAAATTTGAGGTTGTGCGTAGGTTAGCGAGAAGGAAGAAGAAGAAAGGAGTAGAAAGAAGAGGGAAATGAGATGGGGCGTATGTGAGGAAGAGAAATAAAAGTGATAGGAGTGGCAGGCGTCAAGTTTTGGTTCGTGTGTAGAAAAATTGCTTGAATTGTTTTCCCCTCTTCGCATATCTAGGTGAAATCGGCACCGCTTGTAATCCAGACCCCTGATTACAAACTTAATGATTTAATTTTATCCTTTGATCATATAAGCTAGAGTGAGCTCATGATTATGAGCTGCACCATAAACCTTCCAGTGTAAGACTTCGTTACGGCTGTAACCCACATTTCGAAATTAACGTTTAAGATTTAACAAAAAAATAATTCACACGGCCCAAGTTGATTATTGTAAAACGATTTTTTTGGTAAAAGTGAGTGTCAGCACTGTCAGCTCAGTAGCTGCCAGCCTCAATCTACATGCATCGTGAGCTATAAAATTTCAGCGTTTTTTTTTTTTTTTTTTTTTTTTTTTTTTTTTTTTTCACATTATGGTTTATTATTGTTTACAGTTTCTTTTTGGAGGACCAAATTTGGGCGCCGTTTTGACTTGAGACTAGGAGTACGTATAATTTAAGTCCCAAACTTTGTTTATAGATTCTACACATGGCAATTTAATGTTATAGTTTTAAAAGTACTTCATAATACTTAATGATAGAAAATTGTGCTTACATATAAATCTGTATTATTAAAAAACTACAAACTTTGTTTTTATAGATTCTACACGTGTAGAATCTACCTAAAGTTATGAAGTTTTTTAACTTTTCAAATTTAATTTTACTTTTTGAAAATAAAATATGACTTCTAAAAAACTAAGTGTGTGTTCGTGTGTAACAAAAAATCTTAAATGCGAAAAATAAAAGAGACAAGATATTTGTTGACGAAGTGGAAACTCTGTGAAGAGAAAAACCACTCTAGGACAGCCAAACCCAGGAAATTCACTATCCAAAGACAAAGCAAGTTACAAAGCAAATTACAAAGCATTCGTACTCACAAAAACTATTGCAGTAGTCATACCTTTAACTATAATACGAAGCCCATCGTAATAAATTGAATTACGAGCAACGGCTAAAGAGTTAGCGGATTTTCAATTCTCCCTAAACACCATCTCTAAGCACTATGAAATTCTACATTGAATTCTTACAAATAACAAGCCTAGAGCCCTCTTTAAATAGGCTTTAGAAAACCTAATTCTAGACAAATCCGTACTCTGGCTGTGGAGCGTCTGGACGAAAGATAGCCACGTGTGGACGGTCTTCTGCGACCGCCTTTCCAGAATAGTGCGATTCTTCCCAAAACAGGACCACGTCCGGACAGCTTGGCCGAGCGTCCGGACGGTCTTCACTGTCAATCCTTTCCGCGTTCATAAAGGAAACTCGAAATATTCTAGAACGCTGGGTAGCGTCTGATGGGTTGCCATTTCGTCCGGACGTCTTGCTGAAACTTCCCAAATAAGTGTCAACTGAAATCCAACTCCGTGTAGAAATTGGAGAAGCTTGACCTAGCGTCCGAACGGTGTTGCCCTGACGTCTGGACGTCTTCAACGCTGAAGCTTCTAGACACTACGGGGCGTCGGGACGCCTTCAAAGAACAGTCCGGACGGTTGCACAGGAACTGGCTAGCTGACTTGAAATTTGCATGGAATCTTTAGGACATCTTCTAGAAACTTGTGACAAGGCACATGGCTTGAAATAAATATTGTCCGTATAACTTGAAGATTCTGAATAAGACCGATAATCCTGTTTAAATAGCAACCATTACATAAAGTGTTTTTATCATCCAGAATGTAGCCAACATAAAATACTAACAAACTCCCCCTTTGGCTATTTTGGGACAAAAAAACACTTGACCGGTTTGAAATACATTTTCGGTCCAAAACAAAAAATACTCCCCATTTTTGTCTTAAAGGGACAAAGGGTAAACAGAGTATAGAAAGACCACAGTAATAAAATACTCCCCTTTGATGTCTCAACAGGACAAGGGTAAATAGAGTATATAAAATCCACAGACAAAAACGTTGTAAAATCCAAAACAATAGTAAAATAGAGAAGAGTATACAAGTGGCCCAAAAGAGAGGAACAAAAATCCCCCAAGTACCAAAACTTGATGATCCACTGAAATCAAGTAACGAAGAGAAAGCCGTACAAAAGGCTGGATTTGTACTACTTCGGCTTCTAGCTCTGGAAGTCGGGAACCATGGACTGAAAAACCTTCAGTCGCTTGATTTTGCAAAGCCTAAACCTGGTTATCCGCAGATTGACATCCTTTAAGCAATTGGTCTACAAGATAAAAGAGGAGATTCACCACTGAACCTCTAACTGATACAGGTTTGAAAGAGATGCTACGGAAGGCTCTGCATGAGTGGGGGAAAAAGATCATCTAAAACTTGAGACCTTTGAAAATATGAACATATGACTTCAACAATTGTCTGTTTTCCAAAAGATCCATCTGTCAGAAATTGTGTTGGGAGCCGCTGGATAACATATTCCTGAAAAGATTTAAACAGAAATCTATCCAAAAATAACATCACAAGGAAATATTAGATCCTGTTAGTTCAAACAAAATGTAGTATTTATGACGGCTGTCAAATGGATGCCAAAGAAAAATATAAGCAATGCAGTAATTCATAAAGCATAAATATATCAAGGTCAACCCAGCATATAGACAGAATAGGTTTTTCATGTACAATATCTCAAGAAAATATCCCAATCAACAAATATTCCAATATTCTAAAAGCACAAAAAAATTAAAAGAATGAAGGAAGACATAAAGAAGATCATGGAATGAAAAGAAATGTGCAGAGAATGCCAAAAACTCGGAAGAAATTTGTGAGAAAAATACACAACATGATATGATAAATCAATTAAAATGAAAATATGTGTGTATGGCAGAGAAAGAGACGCAAGTCGTAAACCTGTAGAGATCCCGTCCGGACGTGTCACTTAACAGTCCGGACGGCTACTTCTAGGTTAGTGTATGGCAATACTACTCTCGCGCGGATGTAAGAATAGGTTCGTCCAGACGCTTCACACTGAAAATCTGAAACTGGAGAAAAATTTGCAGAAAAATATTTTTTCCTAAAGTTAGCTTCAGAACACGCATATATAATAAACCTGATAAAGCAATCAAATAGCATTGCAAAAATATGCAAAAATATAAATGAGAGTTAAGTATTCAATAAGCACAAATTTCCCTGCAAATAGAAATTTTAAATAGATTACTCAACTCATGCAATGCATGTGTGTGTGAAAGTGTTCTCAATAAGGTATGAAGTTCATTGATATGACTTAAAGCAACTGGATTTTCTAAACAAGAGAGAAAATCAATGATAGATCAGTCAAAAGTCAAACCTTATTTTACTAGGGCCTAGACACCCTCATCTGATACACTCCCTCTAAGCTGCAACACTTTTCTTTTACTTAGTCATTTAGTGACCGTCTATTTTCGCAATGATTTGGTCTCTGACCGTTTCTATAGGGACAAGTTCAAGAATAGATTTATAGCACAAAAGCAATGGATCTTTTTATTTATCCATATTTATTCAGTTTTGAATGCTTTTTATCACTTGGTGCTGCAACCTAGAAAGAATGCCAGAATTTATAGGTTCTAGGTTCAACTAGTGACTTGGTTAATTTGACCATCTTAGCAAAAAAAAATCTCTCTCATTAGAATTTCCAGAAGCTAAAAGTCAGAGAGAAAAAATAATGTACCTTAGGGGAGCTTTGGATAGTGCACAATTTTTTCATCGCATGAGAAAAACAACTATCTATCATTAAGATGCAATAGGAAAATTTAGCAGATATCAGACATAAACTCTCAATCATATATAAGCATATTCAATTAATGCACAATGAACTGAGATATCAGGCAAAAAATATATACAATATCTGAAAACCTATCGAAAGAAAAAATAAAATTCTGCATTTTATCCCCTAATATTTTTTTTTTTGAAAAATAAAAGACAAAAACCACAAAGACATGCTTAAAAGGAAAAGAACATATGTCTAGACAAAACATGTAGGTAAGAGCAAACCTGACCTTAGGGAGAGAGGTTTGACTATACCAAGACAGAAAAGCAGTGACATGCTTTCTCTGTCATCCCTAGAATGTACCTATAGAAATTTCTCAAAGTAACCAAGAGAAAATCTAGGGATAGAAAAGGTGGTTTCTCAAACAGAATGCAAGGCAAAAATAAGATATATAAGATATAACAATCAATGCAATGCAAACATACCTGGTATGCACTAGGATTTAGGAACCAAAATCCTAGGCATGGTGAGATTGCACTTATACTAGGTGAGTCCACTCCCCCTCAAGGGGTGAATGGTCTCATCCTTTCTGACCCATACTTGGTGTACCCATGGTAGATGTGATCGGGTATTGCTCATACTGTCTATTCTCCTTACCATACCTTGTATCAAGCTCAGCAACCCTTCATAGACATGGTTGCTACCGGGCTTTTGCTTCTTTTTCTTGTAGTGCCTTGATGTGTTCTTCGGAACAAACCGCAATTGTCGCCACTGATGTTGTGGAACCTGATGTCCCGCCGAAGGTAGAGTACCTGATGTGGTCTTAGTAGGCAACTTCCTCTGAGCCTTCTTCTTCTGAGCTTGGAGTTTTGGACATTTGGTTCGGATGTGATCGGTGATGCCACAGTGATGACAGGTGGGTAGGCTTCTTTTGTTGGAATGCTGCTTGACTTTCTCTGCAGAAATATGGTTAGCATTCTTACAAACAATATTGCCCTTACCTTTTATATGCCTCCTATGTGGAGAGACATATTTTGATGAGGAAGAATCTTTAACTTCACTTTTCCTCAGAGCATCCTGTTTAATCCAAGGCCTGTGAGATTTCAACAAATAACAATTTGGCCTAATATGATCAATCTTCCCACAATTATGACACTTAGGAATAAACTAACCTTGTATTCCTGATTCCTTGGATTTAGGCATCACATGATTAGTTGAGCAAGAATTATCTAAACAAGCTATATCTTCTATCACATGCTTAATATCAATAGAATCTAATTCAGTATCAGAAGCATGTGAAGTAGAAGTACTTAAATTATCAACAGTTAAATCAGGCTTGTTAGAAATATTTGAGTGAATACAAAGCATGCATTTCAAATTATCACTTGAGAATTTTTTCAATTTATCCTCAAGTTCATTAATAGTGTTAAGCAACATGGTATTCTTAGATTTCAAAGAGTCAATCAAAACATGTGATTCAGACAATTGTATAATCGAAGACTCTTTTTCTTGCTTCACCTTTTTGAGCTCTTTTGGAGGAACCATTTTATCCAATTTAGCAAAAACATTAGAGAACTCAATATCATAATTTTCTTCAGATAACTGAGAGAAATCCATGATAAAAGGTGTAATAAAAAAAAATAGAAGTCACAAAGAGATAAGGATCACACATAAATTAAATCCTTTAAATGGAGTGTACCTACTCTGATACCAAATGAAAATAAAATATGAATTCTAAACAACCAAATGTGTGTTCATATGTAACAAAATATCTTAAATGCGAAAAATAAAAGAGACAAGATATTTGTTGACGAAGTGGAAACTCTATGAGGAGAAAAACCACTTCGGGGTAGCCAAACCCAGGAAATTCACAATCCAAAGACAAAGCAAGTTACAAAGCACTCGTACTCACAAAAACTATTGCAATAGTCATACCTTTAACTATAACACGAAGCCCATCGTGAACGCTTCCCAACCAAGTCTCCTACTTGAATGGGTCTTTGATGAATTCCTTTACTTTAGGGCCGACCATTAAGATAGACTTCACACGAACAATGGTAGAACACATCGGCAACGGCTAGAGAGTTAGCGGATCTTCAATTGTCCCTAAACACTCTCTCTAAGCACTATGGAATTCTATATTGAATTCTTACAAATAACAAGCCTAGAGCCCTTTTTAAATAGGCTTCAGAAAACCTAATTCTAGACAAATTCAGACTTTGGCTGTGGAGCGTTTGGACGGAAGATAGCCACGTCCAAATGGTCTTCTACGACTGCCTTTCTAGAATAGCGCGATTCTTCCCAAAACAGGACCACTTCCGGACGGCTTGGCTGAGCGTCTAGACGGTCTTCACTGTCAATCCTTTCCGCGTTCGTAAAGGAAACCCAGAATATTCTAGAACGCTAGGTAGCGTTCGAACGGGTTGCCACGTCGTCTGATGTCTTGTAGAAACTTCCCAACTAAGTGTCGACTGAAATCCAACTCCGTGTAGAAATTGGAGAAGCTTGACCTAGCATCTGGACGGTGTTGCCCTGACGTCCGAACGTTTTCGATGCTGAAGCTTCTAGACATTGCGGGGCATCGAGACGCCTTCAAAGGCTCTTCCGGACGGTTGCAAAGGAACCGGCTAGCTGACTTAAAATTTGCATGGAATCTTCATGAACATCTTCTAGAAACTTGTGACAAGGCACATGGCTTGAAATAAACACTGTCCATATATCTTGAAGATTCTAAATAAGATCGATAATTATGTTTAAATAGTAACCATTACATAAAGTGTTTTTGTCATCTAGAATGTAGCCAACATAAAATACTAACACTTTCTCATTATTTTTTATGAAAATTTAAAAATAAATTTTGATTGTTAAAAAAACTACAACACATATATTATAGTTTTTTTTTTACATCACATTACCCTAATCCTATTGCGTGATTTAGGTTTGTCCATCTAATGATGTGTTTAATTTTAAGGTCCTCTTTTGGAATTTTAAAGAACCACAATAAATATATTGGAAGAAATTAACAGAATTTAGTAATATTTTTATCTAGTAATGTGGGATACACATTCTTTGTTAAATCATTCTTTTTCTTTCTTTTGTTTGTTATTTTCAAAACAAAAATATTAATAAACAACCTAAATTATGAATTTTGAAATTTTGGAATTTGGAATATTGCTTAGAAAAGAAATTTTTAAAAAGAAGAGTTAATCCTGTATCTTGGGATTTGTTCATTAAGTTAATCATAAAGCTAACGATACAATGTATCATGTATAAATTAATAATTTATTTATAGAATTAGATATTTAATAATAATTATACTTAATCACTGGCTCATAGCCTACAAAATATGAATTTGGTTATAAGTTATACTTAATCTATAATAATAATAATAATAATAATAATAATAATAATAATAATAATAATAATAATAATACTTCACGATAGAAAATTGTAATTTAATAATTCCTAAGTATCCAATGATACAAAATTGTAATAGTAGGCAATAAAAATGTTAACTAACATATATGATTTTATTTCAATTAAGTTAATAGGTTTTATTTTTTTTTGAATGAATATTACGTTAATAGTTAATACCATTGATGGTGTTAGTTAAAAATTTAAAATGCTTGAACTATGTTAGTATATATATTAACTAGTTAATATCATATATGTTAATGTTAGTATATACGTTCTAAGTATCTAGATACTTAATAATTGTATTAGTATGAATTTTTATACTTATGTGACATTATGTGGCTATAATTTATACTTATCATATCATGTTATTTGACTTATGAGATTATCTATAGTAAGTATGATCATTATTGTTAGTATTTTGTATTGGCTACATTCTGTTTGACAAAATCACTGCTATGTAATGTTATTGCTTTAACAGGGATGCCATATATTTCAGAGTCTTCACAGTATTTAGAGTTTATGTCTCTAATACGGAAAGAGTCTCATTATGACAAGTTGTAGTGTTACAAGCTTCAAGAAGGCTATTTCAAGTGTTCAAGGAAGATTTTGAAAAATTGAAATGACTTCTAACACAAAGTAAGTGTGTGTGTGCACAAAGTGTTAACAAAATAATATCAATGTGGAATTTAAAAGACACAAGAATTTTTGTTAACGAAGTAGAAAACTCAATATGAGAAAAACCACTCCGGGGCAGCCAAACCCAGGATATCCACTATTCAGAAGACAAGACTAGTTACAAAGTAGTAGCACTCACATACCCTTGATGCAGTGGTCGTACCTTGCACTCTAACGTGTAACCTAACACGAACGCCTCCAAACCAGGTCTCCTACCTGAAGGGGTCTTCAATGGAATCTTTTACCTTAGGGCCAACCTTTAAGATAGACTTCAAATTAGCGCATTAACAGCACACACACCAATGGCTTCAGAGAGACCAACTCAGCTCAATAATCTCACAAAATAACTCTCTAAGCACTAATGGAATTCAATACCGAATTCTTGCAATTATCAAGCCTAGGGACCTCTATTTATAGGCTACAAGTTCAACTGAGCGTCTGTCTTGATAACGCCTAGGCCTTGTCCGGACGGTAGTCATAGGGCATCCAGACGGACAACTGTGCAATTGGCTTTCTGAAAATTTCGCTGAAATTCTTTCATGATTTGAGCCGCGTCCGGACGGTGTTGCCCTGTCATCAGGACGGTCGTACTTCAGCTGCACGCAATTTCCATATTGAGGCTTCGAGCGTTTGGACCAAGGGGATGGTCATCCGGACGGTTGATCTGATGCACGCAATTTTCATATATGATGCTCGCGCGTCCGGACCATGAAGACTAGCTTCCGGATGTCTAGATTTTGAATGTGATACTTGGCTTATGGATGAGCGCATCCGGACGGGAATCTACATCGTCCGGATGGTTGCAGCGATCTTCCCATATCTGTGTTTTGGAAAGAAATCCTGAAGTTTGGCCGAACATTGAGTGTTGTCCGGTCGTGCTGCTGAAACGTCCGGACGGATGCAAGCTGAAACAGTTCGAAGCTTCTCGACACAGAGGAAGGTCCGAACGGAAAGTTCTAGTCGTCCGGATGAATGATGCTTTGGACAGTTGGGTGTTTGGACGGTATATCACGTCGTCCGGACAGCTGGTAGGGAACCAGATTTTTCTGACATGTAGACTGTACAGAATCTTCTGGAAGCACTATGAATAGCGGAATCCCTGTTAAAAAGCATCATTACACAGAAGTGATTTTGTCCAACAGAATGTGGCCAATTTCAAACTAACAGATTTTGTATAGTTTCCAATTCAAAATAGTCGGATCCCAAGTTCCCATATACGTTCGAACGAGTTGGCAATACCGTCCGGACCCCATCAGTGTCTAGAAGCTTCGAACAGTGCAAGGTTGCAACCGTCCGGATGACATGGCAACACGTCCAGACGCTCTTCAGAGTTCAAGAAGATTCCAGTGTTCAAGTGCATCTGTCCAGACAACGTGGTTATACCGTCCGGACACTATTCACTCCGGGGCTGCCAAACCCAGGATATCCACTATTCAAAAGACATAGCTAGTACATAGATAGTAACACTCACATACTTGATGCAGCGATCGTATCTAGCACTCTGATGTGTAACCCAACACGAACGCCTCCCAACCAAGTCTCCTACTTGAAAGGGTCTTCAATAGAATCCTTTACCTTAGGGCCAACCCCTAAGATAGACTTCACACGAACAAATCACCACACACTGGCAATAGATAAAGAGCTAGCAGATCATCAATATCTCCCTAAACACCCTCTTTAAGCTACAAGGAATTCACTACCGAATTCTGTACATAATACGTGCCTAGAGCCCTTTTTATATAGGCTTTACAAATCCTATTTCAACTCAAATTTGGAGTCTCTGGTACGCGCGTCCAGATGGCAGCCTTGGGCGTCCAGACGGTCAACTGTTTCCGTGTTTGAAAAGGAATTCCGAAACTTCTCAAATTCTGGCGGGTCGTACGGACACTTGATATTTTCGTCTTGATGATGGGCAATTCAGATAGTCAAGTTGTATCATTTTTTCTTAGCTTTCCAACGACACCAATTTCGTCTCAATCCGATACTCGAGCAGAGAGTTATGATAAAAACACTGAGACGTGTGTAGAAATCTTCCTGGAAACCTGAAAAGCGTTCGGACAGTGTTGCCCTTCCGTTCAAACAGTTGTTGTTTCCTGATCTGTGTCTGAACATGAAATTCAACTCCATGTAGAAATTGGAGAAGCTTGACCTAGCATTTGGACCATGAAGACTGATGTTCGGATGGTTGAACTGATGCACGCAATTTCCATATATAAAGCTTGAGCGTCCGGACCATGAAGACTGACATCTGGATGGTTGAACATCTTCTGCACGACTTGCCTTATCAAGGATAGTGTTCGGACGGGAACACTACATCATCCGGACGGTTGTAGCTGTCTTCCCATATATGTGTTTTGGAAAGAAATCCTTTTACTTGTCGAACACTGAAAGGCATCCAAACGTGTTGCTTAGACATCCGGACGGTTGCAACCGAGAATAGTTCGAAGCTTCTGGACACATATGGAAGGTCTAGATGAAAAGTTCTTGTCGTCCGGACGGATGATGCTTGATAGATGAGCATCTGGACGGAATACCACGTTGTTCGGATGGATGCAAGAGACTGAACTTCACTGTCTTGAGATCTGCATAGAGTCTTCTTGAAGAACATAACTGAAGTGAGACTTTGAATATAACAGCATCCCTGTATAATAAGCATCATTACTTAGAAGTGATTTTGTCCAACAGAATACAGCCAATCACAAACTAACAAACTTCCCTTTTGGCCATTCTGGGACAAAAATCACTAAACCGATTAAAAATACAATCCTGTCCAAATAAAAAAATACTCTCCCTTTTTGTCTCAAAAGGACAAAGGGTAAAACAGAGTATGAGAAGGACCACGGTAATAAAATACTCTCCCTTAATGTCTCAATAGGACAAGGGTAAACAGAGTATATAAAATCCACAGACAAAAACGTTCTAAAATCCAAAACAATAGGAAAACAAAGAAGAGTCTGCAAGTGGCCCAAAAAATAGGAACAAAAATCCTCCAAGTACCAAATCCCGCTGATCCACTGAAATCAAGTAACGGAGAGAAAGCTGTACAAAAAGCTGGATTTGTACTACTTCGGTTTCTAGCTCCGGAAGCCGGGAACCATGGACAGAAAAACCTCTAGTCGCTTGATTTTACAGAGCCAGAACCTGGTTATCCACAGATTGACATCTTCTAAGCAACTAGTTTGCAAGATAAAAGAGGAAATTTACCAGTGAACCTCGAACTGATACAGATCTGAGGGAGATGCTACGGAAGGCTCTGCATGAGCGGGGGAAAGAACTCATCTAAAACCTGAGACCTTTGGAAATATGAACATATGACTTCTGCAACAATCTGTTTTTCAAAAGATCCATCTGTCAAACACTGTGCTGGGAGCCCCTTGATGACATATTCCTGAACCAAGATTAAAAGGAAATATCTCAAAAAAAAAAAAAAAAAAAAACCATTACCAAGAAAAATCAGATCTTGTTAGTTCCAAAAACAATGTGGTATTTATGACGGTTGTCAAATGGATGCCAAAGAAAAATATAAGCAATGCAGCAATTCATAAGGCATAAATACATCAAGATCAACCCAGCACACAAACATAATAGGTTTTTCATGCACAATATCTCAAGAAAATATCCCAATCAACAAATATTCCGATATTCTAAAAGCACAAAAACTTAAAAGAACAGAGGAAAACACAAAGAAGATCATGGAATGAAAAGAAATATGTAGAGAATGCCAAAATCTTGGGAGAGATCCGTGAGAAAAACACATAACATGGCATGATAAATAATAAAAATGCAGAGATATGTGTATGGCAGAGAAAGAGACGCAAGTCTTAAACCTATAGAGATCCCGTTCGGACATGTCACTTAACTGTCCGGACGGCTACTGTTAGGACAACATACGGCAAGACTGCTCTTGTCTGGACATAAGAATAAGTCTGTTCGGATGCTTCACATTGAAAATTTGAAACTGGAGAAAAATTTGCAGAAAAATATTTTTTCCTAAAGTTAGCTTCAAAACACGCATATATAATCAACTGATAAAGTAGTCAAATATCATTGCAAAAATATGCAAAGATATAAATGAGAGTTAAATATTTAATAAGTATAAATTTCCCTACAGATAGAAATTTTAAATAGATTACTCAACTCATGCAATGCGTGTGTGTGTGAAAGCTTTCTCAATAAGGTATGAAGTTCACTGATATAACTTAAAGCAACCAGATTTTTCAAACTAGAGAGAAAATCAATGATAGATCAGTCAAAAGTCAAACCTTATTTTACTAGGGTGATGAGTGCCAAATATTGTGTATTTGGACCCCTTGATTTACATTAGTTAGACCTTTAGCCTTGTTATTTTCTGATGCTTTGGTTAGTTTTTTGTGTTTTTATGTTTTGTAGGTTAATAAGTGAGGAATGGCAAAATTCATGAGGAATTGCTTGGAAAATTCGAAAGTTCTTAAGAACTCGATCAATCGAACTTAAATTCGATCGATCAAATTTTGCCCGAAGTCGATTGATCGAATATTAATCGATCGATCGAAATTTCCCAAAATTTACTTTTGCAGAAGCGCGCCAGAACATCCAATTAGGAGCTTCTCCACAACAAAAAGCAGTTCTCCCTCTGATTTTCACAGCAGAACATGCTGGTTTCGTGACCTTGGTTGTCTCTAGCAAGAGAGGAACCCTAGAGGGGGTTAGAGGAGTCATTTTACATGGGTTTCTAGCCATAATTTCCTTCTATAAAAGCCATAGCCATGCCTCCTTGTTGGAGAGTTCAGAGAACAGTAGCTAGGTTTAATTTCGTTCATTTCATAGTGTATTTCAGTAGCTTTTGTTTTTAGACACTTTTTCTTTGTAAAGCTTTTCTTTTATTTCCATGTTTGTTCTTCATTTTCTTGTGGTGTCCTTAGTCATGGAAGGCTAGTAACCTCAACTAAGGTTGACGATGAAACCTTTCCATTGATGAGACTCACACTCTTGTTATACTACTTGCACATTTGATGATATATCATATTTGTTGTTCAAGTTCCATTCATTTAAATGCTTTATCTTTTGCAATGAATGTGGTTGTTAGTAGATATAGGACATTTAATGTGTTTCAACCGATGGATACATTGTTTTATCGATTTGAATGATGATATCCATTGTGATTTGTTCATTGAATGGATACATTGGATGATTTGATTTCAAATGGGTACTTTTTGTGATTTATCTTTGAGTTGGATTCATTTAATGGTTCTAGAGTTTGTGGTTAAGACACTTGAATGACATCCAAAGCTTAATGTTCTTTGGGTGTTCAAGTGGAAACCAAGAGTGTGAGTTGTTGGATTTGGTTTGGTAGATTCCTTAGCCTTAGTTCCTTTTAATTTGCATATTTCATTTCATCTCTTTTATTTAGTCTTTTGTTCTTGAATCAATCCTCAAACCTTTGGAACTAGGTTAAAATGAGGTTGATTAAACAAGACACCAACATTTGACCAATTCCCTGTGGATTCGACTTCGCACTTGCACACACTATATTGCAAACGATTCGTGCGCTTGCGAGTACTCATTAAAACAAACATCAAGTTTTTGGCGCCGTTGCCGGGGACATCGGTTCAAAAATTGGTTTTTGTTTGATTGATTTTGTTTTTCCACTAGTTAGATAGATTTTTGTTCCATTTTTCTGTTGTTTAGCTTCTATTCTACATTCTAAGTTCTTTCTTTGTTTCTCCCGGATCTGTTCTGCAGCTTCTGCAACTTACTGGGTGCCCTGAAGAATCGATCGATCGAAAATAAATTCGATCGATCGAGTTAAGCATCTGCCTAATATAAAATCGATCGATCTAAAATATATTCGATCGATTGAAATATACTTCGATCGAACGAACTTTCTGCACAGCAGCAGCTCAGAACAAGGTGAGTATCTCTGTTCCAGTACTTCTTTTAGTCTAATTTGTTCATAATTTGTTTCTGTTTAATAGTATTTTGCTGTTTGTTTAATTTTCTTTTAGTTCATTATAATTTAGTTCAAATTCTGTGTAGTTTGTGTTTCATATTACCCTCAATTTGTTTTATTTTGTTCTAACAAAAAAAAAAAAAGAGTTTATGTTCTGTTTTTGTTCCTGTTTCTGTTTCTGTTCCTGCACAATTTCAAATATTTGATCGATCTACTACAATTTTGATCGATCGATATTCGATCGATCGACCTCAACTCAGAAGGCAGCTCCAGGATAAGATCAGTAGCAGAAAGTTTTACCAAAAATTCTTTTTGGTCCCAATTTGTAAGTATTCTTATTTTTACTTCTGCTGCTATCTTCGTGTAAATTGTATGCATTTTTGTTAGTCTTTACCTTTTTATCTTAGTTGTGTTATTTTTCTTTTGATTTAAAAAAAAAAAAAAAAAACTTTTTTGCTAGTGTGGGTCTACTTAGCTATCTAATGTTGCGTTTGGGTATCGAATATTTCGAATATGAATAATATTCTGAATCTGATCACGAATTTCAAGGCAATGAAAATGTGTTTGGATGTTGAATATAATTTAGATTCTTTTGAATATGTAATTTGGAAGATTGGAAAAAAGTGTTTTATAATAATATAAAGTGATTGGAAATGATTGGATTGTATGAAAAATTGTGTATAATGATTGGTATGGTAAAAAATAATAATAAAAAATATATGATGGGTTTTAAAAAAGTGTTTTATAATAGTATAAAATGATTGGAAATGATTGGATTGTATGAAAAGTTGTGTATAATGATTGGTATGGTAAAAAATAATAATAAAAAATATATGATGGGTTTTAAAAAAGTGTTTTATAATAGTATAAAATGATTGGAAATGATTGGATTGTATGAAAAGTTGTGTATAATGATTGGTATGGTAAAAAATAATAATAAAAAATATATGATGGGTTTATTCAAACTATTCAAACTTTATTCAAGTGACCCATGGGTTTTATTCAACTTGGATCCGGGTATGGGTTTTTGAATAAAAACCCGGTTCGAATATTGAATAATCTTACGACCCAAACGCACCATAAGGGTAATGACAAGGCGAATTCTGGCAAGGACAGGTCTTGGGATTTAAGTGTGTCCAATGTGACCCCCCTCACCTACCGGGGAACTAGCCTAGATTGTACTTTGGAGAACTTTGTTCCGCATTAGCAAATTCTTTTCTTTATTTTTTGTTTGTCTTTTGGTTAAACATTTGTGTATGCTTGGTGTATGCTTGGTAGAAGATCTTTGAACCTAGACTTGACATCTTTAGATCCCGAAATTGAAAGAACTCTTAGGAGAAGTCTTAGAAATTCTGTTGAGATAGGAGATAACATCTGGAGGAAGACACCAAACCATCGAGGGAGCCACAGAGAAGGCTCAACCCGACCATGCAGGAAGTCGTCAGAGGAGAAGTAATCAAATTGTTGGATGCAGGAGTCATCTACCCAATCTCTGACAGCAAATGGGTGAGCCCTATTCATGTAGTGCCCAAGCAAGCTGGAGTAACGGTCGTGCATAACAAGGAAGGCGAGTTGGTCCCAACTCGAGTACAGTCTGGATGGAGAGTCTGCATCGACTACCGCAAGCTGAACACCGCCACCAGGAAAGATCACTTTCCTCTTCCGTTCATTGATCAAATGGTGGAGCGGTTGGCCGGGCACGAGTAATACTATTTTTTGGATGGTTATTCTGGATATAACCAGGTCCCTGTGGACCCTGAAGACCAAGAGAAGACGACCTTCACTTGTCCGTTCGGGACGTTCTCTTACCGACGCATGCCCTTTGGCTTATGCAATGCACCTGCTACTTTTCAGCGGTGCATGATTAGCATCTTTTCTGACATGGTGGAGCGTTTCCTAGAGGTATTTATGGACGACTTCTCAGTTTTTGGGTCATCTTTTGAGGAGTGTTTGCACCACCTCACGTTAGTCTTGGTGAGGTGTAAAGAGAAGAACCTGGTACTCAATTGGGAGAAGTGCCATTTTATGGTACAGCAAGGAATTGTGCTCGGGCACGTCATCTCTCGTCGGGGGATATAGGTAGACAAGGCGAAGGTAGACCTGATATCCTACCTTCCGTCCCCATGGACGGTTAAAGAGGTTCGCTCTTTTCTGGGCCATGCAGGATTTTATTGGCGATTCATCTAGGACTTCAGCAAGATCGCCCGGCCCTTGTGCAAACTGTTGGTGAAGGAGGCCCCTTTCATTTTTGACGAGGACTGCAAGAAGGCATTTAGGGCCTTGAAGGTAATTCTAACGTCCACACCCATCATTTGGCCCCCGAGTTGGGGTACACCTTTCGAGATCATGTGTGATGCGTCCGATTATGCTGTTGGAGCTGTGTTGGGGCAGGACATTGACAAACTTCCCCACGTCATTTATTATGCAAGTCGAACTCTGAACGACGCCCAACTGAATTATTCGACCACTGAGAAGGAGCTGCTGGCAGTCGCATTTGCACTGGATAAGTTTCGATCCTACCTATTAGGATCGAAAGTCATCATCTACTCGGATCACGCGGCATTAAAGTATCTTTTCTCCAAAAAGGATGCTAAATCTCGCCTCATCCGGTGGATTTTACTCTTACAAGAATTCGACATTGAGATTCGGGACAAGAAGAGTTCTGAAAATGTGGTGGCTGATCATCTCTCAAGGATTACCGTGGACTTCACGGAAGAAGCCGTCCCCATTTTTGAGACCTTCCCCGTTGAGCAGTTGATGCATATTGCTCATGCTCACTCACCATGGTTCGCTGACATAGTGAACTATCTTGTCACCGGTCAAATGCCTTTGCATTGGGGGCGGAAAGATAAGTCCAAATTCATGTCTGTGGTGAAGAATTTTTTCTGGGACGATCCTTACTTGTTCAAGAATTGTCCCGATCAGATCATTAGGAGATGCATTCCCGAGCCTGACCAATCCAGTGTCATCTCCTTCTGTCATGATCATGCCTGTGGAGGCCACTTCAGTGCAAAGAAGACTGCTGCAAAGATTTTGCAGTGCAGTTTTTATTGGCCTACCATCTTTCAAGACGCTCACACTTATTGTGTTTCATGCGAGCGCTGTCAGAAGCTAGGGAGTATTTCACGCCGAAATATGATGCCCCTCAACCTCATTCTTATTGTCAAGATCTTTGATGTGTGGGACATCGATTTCATGGGACCTTTCCCACTCTCCTTCGGCTATCTGTACATTCTGGTTGCAGTGGACTACGTGTCCAAATGGGTGGAGGCAGTTGCCTGCAAGACCAATGACCACAGAGTTGTGGTCCAGTTTTCAAAAGACACTATATTTGCTCGTTTTGGTACTCCTCGAGCAATTATTAGTGATGGTGGAAAGCATTTCTGCAACCGGGTCTTCGAGCAGCTGATGAAGAAATATTGCATCACGCACAAGGTTGACACTTCCTATCACCCTCAGACGAGTGGACAAGTGGAGGTTTCAAACAGAGAGATCAAGAGGATTTTAGAGAAGATGGTAAACCCGTCAAGAAAAGATTGGTCTCTTCGGTTGAACGATGCATTATGGGCGTACCAGACAGCTTTCAAGACGCCGATTGGCATGTCACCTTACCGTATCGTGTACGAGAAAGCATGCCACCTGCCTGTGGAGTTGGAGCACAGAGCCTACTGGGCCATTAAGCAGCTGAATTTCGATCTCACAAAGGCTGGCTCATAGAGGAAGCTCCAACTCAATGAATTGGAAGAGCTGAGGAATGATGCTTATGATTGTGCTAGGATGTACAAAGCACGGATGAAGAAGGTTCACGACCAGAACATATTGAGGCGATTCTTTGAGCCCAGTCAGAAAGTCCTTTACAATTCACTTCTGCATCTGTTTCCAGGGAAGCTCCGATCTCAATGGACAGGCCCTTTCATAGTTCGATCAGTGTTTTCTTTTGGGGCTATTGAGATTGTGGATCCAAAAAATGGTAGCACGTTCAAGGTGAACGGGCAACGACTGAAGCCATTTTTGGAGTTACAGAGCTCGGAGGTTGAGACGACCCTTTTAGAAGATCCGAGTTACTCGGAGTGATTGTCGTCAGGATGGAAAGTCTGGCTGAAGACTGAAAACTTAGCGCTTGTGGGAGGCAACCCTCATCATTTTTCCTTATCATTTGATTTTATTTCTTGTGTTTTAGTTGTGATTTTCAGGACAGTGTCTGCCATTCAAGTTTGGGGGAGCGCTTCTCTTGTAGTGTGCCCAACTTGCATCACCATTTCGGTATTGTATCTCAAGCCACATTGGGGACAATGTGTCATTCTAGTTTGGGGGTGGGGTAGACATTTCTGTCTGTTTTCATTTAATGTTTGCTTTGTTAATACTTGTTAATATATATACCTTATTGTTTGTTGAGCATGGTTACATCTTACTATGGTTTGCATCTCATTGGTTTGTTTAACATGTTGAATTTTGCATATCATTAAAATCTGAGATCTTTTGACTCATCTTTGGATTAGAGAGACTTGACATGTTTAAATTATTTATCATAGGCACATTAGCATTGTTTCTGTGGGGTATGAGATTTGAATTAAAAATTATGTGTCTGGAGATTTGTAGGATGACTTGTTGATGAAACCTTGGCTTATTGTTATATTTTAAAAAAAAAATAATAATTTTGCTTAGAATAATATCACCAATTTGACTTCTCATTGAGTAACCGGGCCCTTTGCCTCATTAAGCATTGGGTGTTCGCGTAAAAAGATGAGAATTTCACCTTGGATGTTTGTTTGGCTAGTTTGACTTCGTAGCCTTTTTAACTTGAGTAATTAAGCCCTTAGGGATGTTTTTACATCTAGTGCCCTAAAACCATCTGGTTTGGGAGTCACTAGCCCAACACTCGTTACATGGGTCAATTAGAAAGCTTAATGGAGTCAAGCATTGCACATCCGACACAAAAATAATAAATAAATAATAATAAATGTAAGATAAGCCTTGGTTATTTGATGAATGTCATACGAATTTTTGGATATATGTGCTTTGAGGAAAATCGAAACCCCATGACTCTATGTTATTCACACCTTACACTTTTGAACATGTGTTGTCTCAATTTTCCATCTATGAGTTGATCGATTTTTGATAACATGATAATATGATATTCATTTTGTTAAAAATACTCATGATGTGTGAACCATGTGTTTGAATGATGATTTTTGCTCAATTGATAATTCAGTACTTCAATGTTTGTGGGTATCATTTCTGACAAACCCTCACGAGACTTCACTCGTCCACTAGGGAGTCCTAGGGGTTTAAAAGGCTTGTTGCATATGCCAAATGCAATTGTTTCTCCCACGAAAGAGGACTTATGTTTCATGCTTTGATTTTGTTTTCCATTTTGTTTTTGCTAAGGGATTAGCAAAATGTAAGTTTGGGGGTATTTGATGAGTGCCAAATATTGTGTATTTGGACCCCTTGATTTACATTAGTTAGACCTTTAGCCTTGTTATTTTCTGATGCTTTGGTTAGTTTTTGTGTTTTTATGTTTTGTAGGTCAATAAGTGAGGAATGGCAAAATTCATGAGGAATTGCTTGGAAAATTCCGAAGTTCTTAAGAACTCGATCGATCGAACTTAAATTCGATCGATCAAATTTTGCCTGAAGTCGATCGATCGAATATTAATCGATCGATCGAAATTTCCCAGAATTTACTTTTGCAGAAGCGCGCCAGAACACCCAATCAGGAGCTTCTCCACGACAAAAAGCAGTTCTCCCTCTGATTTTCACAGCAGAACACGCTGGTTTCGTGACCTTGGTTGTCTCTAGCAAGAGAGGAACCCTAGAGGGGATTAGAGGAGTCATTTTACATGGGTTTCTAACCCTAATTTCCTTCTATAAAAGCCATAGCCATGCCTCCTTGTTGGAGAGTTCAGAGAACAGTAGCTAGGTTTAATTTCGTTCATTTCATAGTGTATTTCAGTAGCTTTTGTTTTTAGACACTTTTTCTTTGTAAAGCTTTTCTTTTATTTCCATGTTTGTTCTTCATTTTCTTGTGGTGTTCTTAGTCATGGAAGGCTAGTAACCTCAACTAAGGTTGACGATGAAACCTTTCCATTGATGAGACTCACACTCTTGTTATACTACTTGCACATTTGATGATATATCATATTTGTTGTTCAAGTTCCATTCATTTAAATGCTTTATCTTTTGCAATGAATGTGGTTGTTAGTAGATATAGGACATTTAATGTGTTTCAACCGATGGATATATTGTTTTATCGATTTGAATGATGATATCCATTGTGATTTGTTCATTGAATGGATACATTGGATGATTTGATTTCAAATGGGTACTCTTTGTGATTTATCTTTGAGTTGGATTCATTTAATGGTTCTAGAGTTTGTGGTTAAGACACTTGAATGACATCCAAAGCTTAATGTTCTTTGGGTGTTCAAGTGGAAACCAAGAGTGTGAGTTGTTGGATTTGGTTTGGTAGATTCCTTAGCCTTAGTTCCTTTTAATTTGCATATTTCATTTCATCTCTTTTATTTAGTCTTTTGTTCTTGAATCAATCCTCAAACCTCTGGAACTAGGTTAAAATGAGGTTGATTAAACAAGACACCAACATTTGACCAATTCCCTGTGGATTCGACCTCGCACTTGCACACACTATATTGCAAACGATTTGTGCGCTTGCGAGTACTCATTAAAACACACATCATAGGGCATAACCACCCTCAACTGATACACTCCCCCTAAGCTGCAATACTTTTCTTTTACTTAGTCCTTTAGTGACCATTTATTTCCGCAATGATTTGGTCACTGACTGTTTCTATAGGGACAAGTTCAATAATAGATTTATAGCACAAAACTAGTGGATCTTTTTATTTATCCATATTTATTTAGTTTTGTATGCTTTTTATCACTTGGTGCTACAACCTAGAAAGAATACCAGAATTTATGGGTTCTAGGTTCAACTAGCGAGTTGGTCAATTTGACCATCTTAGCAAAAAAAATTTCTCTCATTAGAATTTATAGAAGCTAAAAGTTAGAGAAAAAAAAATGTACCTTAGGAGAGCTTTGGATAGTGCTCAATTTTTTCCATCTCATGAGAGAAGTGATGAGTGCTAAATATTGTATATGTGGACCCCTTAATTTGCATTAGTTATACCTTAAGTTTTGTTATTTTCTGATATTTTTTGTTAGTTTTAGTGTTTTAGTATTTTACGGATTATTGAGAGAATAACATTTTTTAACAGTTTTTGTTAGTTTTGGCTCACTTTCATCGTGATTAATTTGAACCGATCATGATTTTTATAATAATTAATCCGATGGCCGAGGTTTGTGATGCAGCTAGGTAATGATCAAATTAAAAAAGAAGAAGGAGGAGTTCGTGCCGTACAAGATTGGAAGACATTTGTTGTCTTGACAAAAGAAACACATGTGGACGACTGTTATTTTCCAGACCTTGGAAGACCAAAAATAGACACATGATGTCTTGCCATAATTGGGAAACCTAACATACACGTGACTTGGGGACCACACAAAAGACACGAGCTGAGATGTAGAAAGGGTAGACCTGCAATAAATGCTTAAGAAGGAAAGAATCAAGAAAGCTTGGTGCGGCACCCTTGGGCCTTGAGTGATACTCATTATTTAATTTCCATATTAGGCACCTGTAACGCCCTGAATTTGAGCCTGCAAATTCGTAAGTAGAAACCTCCGATTTCCACGTGACATTACTACATCAGAGATAAACTCTCGCAGCGGAATATTTTGTTTTTTCTAAACTTTTAAGAATTGATAGCATAACACGTTAGAGCTGATTGAAATACCTCGATACATTTGTTAAAAGTTACTTAGGTTTATCTTTACATGCCATATGCACACTAGGTGCATTAAAATTAGTGCCACAGGCTGCCCTTAAGCATATAACATAAAACATGCCAAACATGACATCATTATGACATAAAACAAAACACACATAAATACGACTAGCAATTTCTAAGCTGGCACATATTACTTCGTAATGGTTTCAAAAACCATCGAAACTGGCATATGGGTCCATGCCTTCAACCTCCTGATCTGCATTAGTAACTATACAAATATGGCATTATCATATTTGCATAGACAAACAAGTGAGTCATCCATTTTCATATCTAAGTTACCATCAATCTAAAATAGTTTATAAAGAATGCAAATGCCAGGGTTGTATGAATATGCATCGTAGTAACCATTTAGTTTAGTGTTTTATAATCATCTTTCTTTAGACCTCTCATTCTAGGTTATCTGAATCCGTTCACGTCCTTTGCCTCGCATTTAAAGTCTTACTTGTTTTTACTAGAATCCTATCGGTCCCAGCATTAGTTATATATTAGGACTTTGGACTCCCCTGGGTCACTATGAACCCCTTGATCCACTGATTAACCTTCCTTCCACTTGCTACTACATCAGCTTGTTGATGGCTATCTCCTCAGCCGTTATATTAATTGGACGCAACATGCAATGCATGAACAACCACATGCAATGAACATACACCACATAATCCTAATGAAACGTAGAATCATTCCTCAGTAAGTACATCCATACTTACTCTCTTCTCCGTGTAGTTCCTTAGCCTTCTTTTCTGCATATAAAACCATTCATACAATAATATATATAGATTTCAAACAAATCATTGTTTATAGACCCTCATCTCTTTATATTTATTATTATCCATCACTTCATTATGTTTGAAACGATCACTTATAACAATCTTAAAACCTTGGTTCATAATTTGATGACGAGGCTATATAACCAATACCACCAAATATGAACTTGAAGGATTAAAATATATTATAAGGACAGTAAGAGTAATTACGATCAACTCATGAAAATCATGAGGACAATTAAATGTAAAAGAAAATATAAAAGGGAATATAAATACGATCAACTCATGAAGTCATGCGGACAATGAAATGAAAAAGGAAATAGAAATAGGATCAACTCATGAAGTCATGAGGACAATGAAATGAAAAATGAAATATAAATACGATCAACTCATGGAGTCATGAGGACAATAAAATGAAAAAGCAGTTTATATTACTCTTTACTTTAATTCTTTTATCTCTTAAGCTTATTGGGTCTTTAAACAACTTATAAAAACAAGTAATGAAATCAAATAGTAAGAAGGAGATGCCAAGTGGTTCATAAGATATTCCTTTGAAAGTTTCACGCTCAAACTATATCTTTTGAGTTTTTGGACTCGATATAGCGGAAGTGAATTAAACACTTTCTTAGGAATACCCAAGAAGTCACTCCATGCATCAAGATCACTTACCAAGTTGATTTGGAGAGGAAAGCCTTCAAGAACACCCAAGTGGCCGTGTGGTAGAAGGAGAGAAAAAGGGAGAGAAAACTAAAGCAAAAGCTTTCATGAAAGTTGTCTATGATTTGTGTGTAAAAACCAAGACCCTTGCATGCTTATTTATAGAAGGAAAGTAAGGGTATAAGGTGAAAAATGTAATAAAAGAATTAAATTATTAGATAATATCTTGCAAACTAGTCCTTACTTTATTATCTATTTGAATTTTAGGATTTTCGTCCAAATGGAGGGCAGCTTACTCCGACCTACTTTTCGATGGTCAAACTGACTCCGATTGATGTGAAAGTATGAGGGTAGATAGAGGACTTAAAGAAAAACACTTTCTCTTTTTGATTTGACTCATTTCGAGTTCGTTTTGACTTAGTTCCGGTCTAGTCAAACTTTCTGTCTATTAAGACAAAATACCTTTAGACTACTTTCTGCCTTCACACTTGCTTTATTGGTTTTCTTTTTTGTCATGATTACTCATGAGATATTCTTAAGATCTTTTATTCTTTCATCATTACTTTGACTTCTACACAAAAATGTTCTAGAAACACGGTGATATTTTTCTTTGACAGTTTTTTGTTTAATTTGACAGTTGGGTTATTTAAGCTCGGGTCAAAAAGTATACTGGTGGACTTTTTACTAACTTTTTCCATGTGATAGATCTTTCTATTGTGAGCACAACGGTCTTTGAATCAACTTAATCTGAGCTCGCTCAAATTTGCAGAAATTAATTTTTATCAAGTCAGTTTCAGAACACGCATGTATAATCAACTGATAACACAATCAGAGAGCATCTCAAAACTAATCAGAGATATAAAAGAGAGTTGAGAGTTCAATCAGCACAAATATTTTCCTGGACATAGAAAAATTAAATAGACAACTCAACTCATGAAATGCGTGTGTGTGTGAAGACTTATCCCACAAGGTATGACTTTCAATGATATGACAAATAGCAACCAGATTTTCTGAACAAGAGAGAAAATTAGTGAAAGATTAGTCGAAAGTTAAACCTTATAACTTACTAGGGCCTAGTCGCCCTCATCTGACACACTCCCCCTGAGATGCAGCACAAAATTGTTTTACTTGTACCATGAAGGACAAGGTAAATTTTACTTGCACATATAGGGCAAAGCAAAATGCAAATTCAGCATATAAGCAGTGAATAAACAATTAAAGAGCAGAATTCATAATTTGTACTGCTTGATTCTTATGGTGCTGCAACCTAGAGAGAATGCTAGAGTTTTTAGGTTCTAGGTGTAATACCCCAGTTTTTAAAAATATATTTTTAATATTTAAAAATATAAATGATTATTTATCATTCGTTTTATAAACTATTTTATAAATATTTTCAAACTGATTTTAATGAACCGGTATATTTTTTTTATAAACTGATAAATCATTTTATCACAAATATTTTCTGAGATAAGATTATTGACGGAATAACTAACCGTAAATATTTATTTACCTATTTTATGAAATTTATATTGTTTTAATAATAAATTTTATTTACAACATCTTCTGCCTATTCGTTCTTTTTCTGCACTAAAATAGACTCTGCACTAAGCAGAAAACAATTTGCCACTGCACTGCATAATCGCTCAACTATTTCCACCTTCTCCACTCTGTTTTATTTACTCTCCAATGAATCGACCACTGTTCCACTTCACCAAATTTTCTACACCATTTTTCATTTGTTAATCTCCCATTATCTTCTCCACTGCACCCGTTTGATCTCCACTGAAATTTCTTAATCCTCCACTGCGAAAGTATTGATCGACCAAACTCCACGATCAAACTCCACTGATCGTTCAAAGTGCAGCACTAAGTTCAGTGCTTACCAAACCATTTCCACTGAAGTTCTCCCACTCAATTCTCGCAGCTATAAAACTGGACAGTTTCTCTGCAGAAATCGCACGCTTCTTCTTCTGTATTTTCTTCTTTCTTCTCCTTCATTCTGTTCGTCATTTCTCCTAAAACCATGAAACCGAGAGAAACAGAGAAACCAAACACATGAACCACTCGGGATTCAGAGGACCCGAGAGTGGCCGAGTTCTCGAGAACCCGAAACCAATCAAACCGTGTTCTGTTCCGCAACCCAGGATCCCGATCCAGCCATCCCAGCTGGAACCTGTGAACCCAAAACCATCACTCAGCAGCAACCCGACGAACCCAGTGAAACCTCCAACCCAGAATCCGGCAGAACCCGAGACCCATCAAGCCCATACAACCGATCCAGCAATTCCGGCGAACCAAAGAACCCAAACCCAGCAGCGACGCAACCGTAGCAGGCCCGATCAAGACCCATCCAACCGAGACCCACCGAGTGCCCAGCAGATTCCAGCAATTTCCGTGACCCAGTGAAGCAGTGACCCCGCTTGAACCAGCAGCTCGACGATCCCAGCAAGCTTGAACCAGATTTCAGCAACCCAGCTAAACCCGAGGTTCGGCGTGAACCACGATCCAGCAAAACCGTTACCCGAACCCAGAGTTCCAACAGTGACAGACGAAACGAGCCTTCTTTCATTTTCTGTGTCTTCTACTTGTGGGTTGACCGAATTTATGGTGGGCGTTGTAATTTGGCTAAAGTGATGATGGATGAAATTCTGGACCAAAATCCCCAACCCGTGACCCAGCAGTGATCCAGCCATGATCCAAGGCAACCCACGAACCCAAAACTCGAACCCATCAACCTGTGAAGACCCAACCAACCCGTGAACCATCGGCCCAACCCAGACGAGCCCAACCCAGCAACAAAACCCGGAACCCATCGAATTAGCCATCAACCCGTAGCCAGAATTTCCAAAAACCCAGCCCAAAACCCGTAAGCCCCACACTAATTTCAGCCCAAAACCGCAAGCCCATTAACCCGAAACCCACTGACCAGTGTGTGTGCAACCCGTGACCCAGATCTCCAGCCAAGCCCAGTTAGGACCCGGACCAAACAGTGACCCAAAGCCCATCAAACTCAGAAGCCTATTAAACCCAGCAGTGACCTCTGCCCAACCCATGGACTTGAATCCATTGAGCCCATATCCGAAGCCCATCAATTTCCTTAAGCCATCAGCCCATACCACAGCCTGCAAACCATAACCCAGTCGGCCCATAACCCGTGACCCAGCAACCCAGAATTTCCTTAAGCCCAAACCCGAAGCCCATCAAACCAAGAAGCCCATCAACCATGATCAACCCAGGACCCATAACCCATGAGCCCAGACCCGAGATCCGACCCGGACCCGGAAACCCGACCCGCCGGTGACCCATCTCCGGCAGAACTCCGGCGAAATTTCTGGCGACCATCCGGTGACTTTTCCGGCGACTTTTCCGGCGAATTTCCGAGACCGAACTCATCGTTTTCACGGAATTTTCTAGTGAAAATTCTTAGTTAATAAACTAAGAAAATATACAAGAGGATTAAAGCTCGATCCCGATATTATGGGAAATCCAAGTAAGGGAACCCTTTGCCCCTTCTCAAATTATTATATTATTTTAAGTATATTCCTTTATTTACAAAATTTCGAATTGATTATTTTGATTTGGTATTTCAAATTATTAAATTATTATATAGAAAAGATTTGTTGGTTTTGATATAAAATTATTGAGTATAAAAATGATATTTTTGAAATCGTGATTTTAAGTAAAAACCCTCCAACACGTTGCCCTATATATACTAGTAAAGAATGAGAAAGTTTTGTGAAGAGATATACAAATGAGAAAGTTTTGGGAGAAAACTCTTTGAGTTATATATAAAGGAGAAATATTTTTGAAAAGGGCACGTGTGTGGAGGAGATTATATTTTGAGGCCTAGACCCGCAGAGATTCGAGACCCTTCAAGATTTAGCTCGGTACCGTAGCTCGAGATGGAAGCGCACCCGCTGGTTCGCTTAGTGACAGCGGTATCTGTCTCTATGTCAGTCTAAGTGCACTTCAATTAATTAGCTGATGGGGGTGGGGCCTGTGGCCACAGGTAAACCGCGTTACTCACCCAAGGTCAACGCATCGACCGCGCAACCCTACTTACACAGGGCGTAATAGTGTATTGGCATATATTATGACTAATGATTATTTCAAATATATATATATATATATTATTTTGTGTATAAAAAGGGAGTTTTGACAATTGTTTGAAGATTTTCAAAAGAATTTAACTCAACTGTTTTATGGTTGAGGATTCCTTACTGAGCATGTTTTTTTGTGCTCACCCCTTATTTTGTTTTTTTGTTTTCAGGTTATGAACAGAGAGACGTAGGTGGCCGGGATGGGATCTAGGAATGCATTAGGACATTTCATTTATATTACCCCATAATTTTCAGTTATTGTATTTTTTACAATTAAACGACCGTTTCCGCATTTATTAAAAACTCTGATATTTTGAAATCATTATTATTTTTATTTATTTAAATCAGCATACTAGTTAAGATATTTGGCAGACCTTACGAATCTTTGCAGTTTAAAGAGAAAAGTGACGAACCTAACCCATAGCGGTTTGGGGGCGTTACACTAGGTTCAACTAGCATTTGGTTAATTTGGCCATCTTATCAAAAACCTCTTCTCTTATCCAGAATTTCTAGAAACAAAAAGTCAGAAAAGGAAAGATGTACCTTTAGGGGAGTCTTGGATAGTGCACATTTTCATTGCATGAGGAAAGAAGCTATCCTACTTTTACATATACAGGAAAACACTTGGCAGATATAGTCATAAACTCTCAATTATATCTAAGCAGAGTAGATTAATGCACAAAGAATTGAGATATCAGGTGAAAACACATGCAATATCTGATATGCCAAAAAAAATCCTTCAAATTCTCCCCATTTTTTTTTATTAAAAAAAATACAATATGGAAATAACATCATATGCAAAGCAAGATCAAACATGTGAAAGTTTGATGATATCAATACAGAAAAACAGTCGCTCGACCTGCTTTTTCTGTCTTCCCCAACAAGTACTTACAAAGTTCTCTCAACAGAAATAGGGGGCAAAACAAAAACTGGTTCCTAGATTGCAAGTAAGATAAGCAATCAAACTTGATGCCGTAGGATTAGGAACCAAATCCTAGGCATGAACACCTGAACCTGCTTGGTGAGTCTGTTCCCCCTCATGGGGTGACTGTCTTTCTTGACCCAAGCCTGCCTTCCTGTGGGTGGTTGCTGGCAGGACTTTATCAACCATTCCATCATGCTCTACATCCAGATAGGTGGTTCACTGTGATATTGATCTTCTTCTACCTTTTCCGGCCTTCTAAACTGCTTGGATTTGTTCTTGGAGTTGCCACTGTGATTGGCAGGTACAAATTGCTGCTGAAGTAGCTGATGCTGAGATACCTGGTACCGTGGTGCATGAGACCAAGGAGCGTGGTATTGAGGAGCTTGATTCCATGGAGCTTGATATGAAGTCTGATACCATGGAGTCTGATGCTGGGCCACAGGTCTAGTGCCATGATTAGCTTGTCTGGGCACTTCTTTCATGGCCTTGGCTTTCTGTGCTTTCAAGAGGGAGCACTGAGGACGGACATGCCCACTTAGACCGCAGTGATGGCATATGGGAGATCTTCTGATGGAATGAGGCTTTTGAGTGCCTGGAACATCATCATTGATCTTGTCCTTTCCTTTGTCTTCAGCAATGGGAGGAGGCTCTAGGACTGCATGTTTGACAAATACAGTCTTGGAGGTAGAGGGAGCTACATACCCGAGACCAGTCTTGTCAGTTGGACTCTTCTGAATAGACAGTATTCGAGTTAGCTTTTAATCAGTGACTCGTTCTAATTGAAGCTAAGTCTCTAGCAGCTTCTCCTCTAGCTCTTGTATTCTGTGCAGCAATGAACTCTTCTCAGTTTGCAAGCTGTTTAGATCATGAAGATGCTGCTTACGTCCTTCCCTTAGCTTTTCATACTCTACATAGAGAGTCTTGTAAGCCTCCTTGAGCTCTTCCCCATTATCACTATGCTCCGAGTAATAAGAGTCTTCTTCCTCAACTAGTGGAGGAACAAAGGCAAAAAATTTCTCAAACTCAGGAGCTTCTTCTTCTGACTCATCACTAAGAGTCACATTGTAAGCCTTTTCTTTGCCCTTCTTAAGGTTCCCGCAGTCAGCTCTGATATGCCCAAAACCTGAGCATTCATAACATTTGGGCCCTCTGGGAACCTTCTTTTGTTCTTCCTTAAGTTCAGCTTCTCTAGGAGCTTTCTTCACTTTTTCAGAAAACTTCTTTTAGAACCGGCCATCTTTCATCAGTCTTCTGAAATTTTTGGCCAACATAGCCACAACTTTCTCTTCCTCCTCAAAGTCATCTTCAGATGAAGCTTCTACCCTTTTCTTGGAAGCTTTTAGGGCAATGGTCTTCAGTTTCTTGACCGAGGGCAAGGACAGCTTATAAGTCTGAAGGGATCCCACCAGCTCTTCAATCTTCATCTGTCCTAGATCTTTGCTTTCTTTTATTGTGGTCACCTTGATCCTGAAACGCTCAGGAAAAGATCTTAGAATCTTTTGGATAAGTTTTACATCCGAAACAGGCTTCCCAAGACTCACTATGGAGTTTCTTAGGTCACCCATTTTGGAGTAAAACTCTCAAAATGTCTCTTCTTCCAACATCTTAATTTCTTCAAATCTGGAAGTCAACATTTGAGGTTTGGAAGATTTAACAAGTTTCGTGCATTCATATGTTGTTTCCAAGATTTTCCACGCTTCTTGAGCAGATTCACAGTTTGAAATTTTTGCAAAAATTCAGACGGTGAAAGTGCTTGACATAGAGCATGGAGGGCTTTTCGTTTGAAAGACGTGCGGTTTTCTAAGGGACTAGTTCAAGAGATGCATATGCTGGTTTAGTCCAACCAGTTTCAACAATACTCCAACAGTCAATAGATTTTAGAAAGAACCGCATACGTGCCTCCCAATAGCCATAGTTCGTACCGTCAAAGGTAGGAACAATATTAAGAGTTTGAGACATTTTAATATATAAAAGTAAAAAAAAATAACATTCAAGAAATTAATCTTCTCAAAGTGTACCAAGCTCTGATACCTGGTGTTGTGATGCATGAGACCAAGGAGGTATATATTGAGGAGCTTGATACCTTGGTGCTTGATTCCATGGAGCATGATAAGGAGCCTGATACCATGGAGTCTGATGCTGGGTCAGAGGTCTTGTGCCATGATTTGCTTGTTTGGGCACTTCTTTCTTGACCTTCACTTTCTGTGCTTTAAGAAAGGAGCACTGGGGTTGGACATGCACGCTTAGACCATAGTGATGGCATATCAGAGATTTTCTGATGGAAGGGGGATTCTGAGTGCCCGGAATATCTCCATTAAGCTTGTCCTTCCCTTTATCTTCAACAGTGGGGGGAGGCTCTAGGACTACAGGCTTAACAAAGACAGTCCTAGAAGTAGAGGGAGTATCAGAAGGAGGAGCTACATACCCTAGACCAGTCTTGTCGGTTGTGCTCTTCTGAATAGATATCATGTGAGTCAGCTTTTCATCAGTGACTCTCTCAAATGGAAGCTGTGTTTCTACTAGTTTCTCATCTAGCTCTTGTATTTTGCGCAGCAATGAACTCTTCTCAGTCTGCAAATTGTTCAAATCATGAATGTGCTGCTTTCGACTTACCCTCAGCTTTTTGAACTCTATATAGAGGGTTTTATAAGCATTGAGTTCTTCCCCATCATCACTGTGCTTTGAGTAAGAATCTTCCTCTTCTACATGCGGAGCCACAAAGGCTAGGAATTTCTCTTGCTCAGGAGCTTTTTCTTCTTCGGACTCATCACTGAGAGTCGCGTTATATGCCTTCCCCCTTACCCTGCTTGAGATTTCCACAATCAGCCCGTATATGCCCAAATCCTGAGCATTCATAACATCTTGGGCCTCTGGGATCTTTCTTCCCTGCTTCCTCAGGTTCAGCTTCTCTGGGGACCTTCTTCATTTTTTCGGAAAACTTCTTTTTGAACAGTTCATTTCTCATTAATCTTCCAAAAATTTTGGCCAGCATGGCCATTGCTTTTTCTTCATCCTCAGAGTCATCTCCAGATGAGACTTCGACCTTCTTTTTCGAAGCTTTCAGGGCAATAGGTTTTAGCTTCTTAACCGGGGGCAAGGACAACTCATAAGTTTGAAGAGATCGCACCAACTCTTCAATCTTCATTTCTTCCAGATCTTTGCTTTCTTCAATTGTAGTTACCTTGATCTTGAAACGCTCAGGGAAAGATCTTAGAGTTTTACGGATAAGTTTTACATCCGAGACAGTTTTCCCAAGACTCACCATTTGGTTTCTTAGGTCGCTCATCTTGGAGTAAAACTCTCTAAATGTCTCATCCTCCAACATCTTAATTTCTTCAAATTTGGAAATCAACATTTGAAGTTTGGCAGATTTAACAAGTTTAGTGCCTTCATATGTTGTTTCTAGAATTTGCCACGCTTCTTTAGCGGACTCACTATTTGAAATTCTTGCTCATTCAGATGGTAAGAGAGCTTGACAAAGAGCATGGAGGGCTTTATCATTGGAAAGTCGCGCGTTTTTCTCAGTGACTAGTTCGAGCATTGCATCTAAAGGACACAAAATAATATCAATGCAGAATTTAAAGGACATAAGAATTTTGTTAACGAAGTGGAAACTCAATATGTGAAAAACCACTCCGGGGCAGCCAAACCCAGGATATCCACTATTCAGAAGATAAGACTAGTTTCAAAGTAGTAGCACTTACATACCCTTGATGCAGTGGTCGTACCTTGCACTCTAATGTGTCACCTAACACGAACGCCTCCCAACCAGGTATTCTACTTGAAGGGGCCTTCAATGGAATCCTTTACCTTAGGGCCAACCCCTAAGATAGACTTCAGATCAGCACAGCAACATCACACATAACAATGGCTTCAGAGAGACTAACTCAGCACAATAACCTTACAATATAACTCTCTAAGTACTAAGGAATTCAATACCGAATTCTTGCTGTTCTCAAGCCTAGGGACCTCTATTTATAGGCTGCAGGTTCAACTAAGTGTCTGGCTTGATAAAACTTAGGCGTCGTCCGGACGGTAAACATAGGGCTTCCAGACGGACAACTGTGCGATCGGCTTTCCAAAATTTCACTGAAATTCTTTCCTGATTTGAGCCGCGTTGGGACGGTGTTGCCCTGTCGTCCGGACGGTATCAGTTCAGCTACACACAATTTCCATATTGAGGCTTCGCGCGTCCGGACCAAGGGAATGGTCGCCCGGATGGTTGATCTAATGCACGCAATTTCCATATATGATGCTCGCGCGCCCGGACCATGATGACTGGCATCCGGACGTCTGGATTTTGAATGCAATACTTGCCTTATGGATGAGCTTGTCCGGACGGAAATCCACATCGTCCTAACGATTGCAGCGATCTTCCCATATCTGTGTTTTGGCAAGAAATCCTGTAGCTGTTCGAACACTAAATGTCGTATGGACGTGTTGCTGAAACGTCCGGACGGAGGCAAGCTGGAGTAGTTCGAAGCTTCTCAACACAGAGGAAGGTCGGATGGAAAGTTTCGTCGTTTGGATGGATGATCCTTTGGACAGTTGTGCGTCCGAACAGTATATCACGTCGTCCGAACGGTTGCAAGGAATCCAATTTTTCTGACTTGTAGACTGTGCAGAATTTTCTGGAAGCACTCTAAATAGCGGAATCCCTGTTTAAAAGCATCATTACAAAGAAGTGATTTTGTCCAACAGAATGAAGCCAATTACAAACTAACATTATATAAGTATATTCAATTAATGCACAAAGAACTGAGATATCAGCCAAAAACACATACAATATTTGAAAAGCTATCAAAAGAAAAAAAATAAAATTCTACTTCTTCTCCCCCAAATTTATTTATTTTTAATGTTGAAAACAATAAAACAGAAAAACAACAAGAACATGCTTATGGAAAAGGAAATAACATCTAGTCCCAACTTGTAAGGTAAAATCAAACCTATCCTCAGGGAGAGAGGCTTAGAAATATCAAGACAGAAAAGCAGCCACCTGACATGGTTTTAACTGTCATCCCCAAAAAAAATTTGCTGAAGCTTCTTAAGATAATAAGAGAAAATATGGGGATAGAATAAATGGTTCCTCAAACAGAATGGAAGGCATGAATAAGATATGACATGATAAACAATGCAATGCAAACATACCTAACATGCACTAGGATTTAGGAACCAAAATCTTAGGCATGGTGAGATTGCACCTCTACTAGGTGAGTCCACTCCCCCTCAAGGGGTGAATGGTCTCATCATTCCTGACCCATACCTGCTTGACCCGTGGTAGTTGTTTGCGGGTCTTGTCCATGTTGTCCAGTCTTCTTAGCATACCTTGCATTAGGCTCAGCAACCCTTCATAGCCATGGTTGCTAATGGGCTTCTACGGCTTTCTCTTGTAGCGCCTTGATTTGTTTTTCTTTGATTTGCCACTCTGATTGGCAGGAACAAACTGCTGCTGATGCCATGGAGCTTGATGTACCATCGGAGGTAGAGTGCCCGTTGTAGTTCTTGTTGGAAGCTCCCTCTGAACCTCTGACTTTTGAGCCTAGAGTTGTGGACATTTGGATCAAATGTGACCGGTGATGCCGCAATGATGACATGTGGGTAGGCTTATTTTGTTTGTATTCTTCTTGACAGTCTCTGCAGATTTTAGGTTAGGATTCTTACAAATAAGATTGTCCTTACCTTTTATGTCTCCTATGTGGAGGGACATATTTGGATGAGGAAGATTTTTCAAATTTACCTTTCCTTGGAGCATCCTCCTTAATTCAAGATCTGTGGGATTTTAACAGAAAACAATTCGATCTAATATGACAAACCTTCCCATAATTGTGACAAGTAGGGACAAACTTACCATGAGCTTGTGTACCTGTATCTTTAGATTTAGGCTTCACACAATCATTTAAGCAAGAATTTTCTAAACAAGCTGTATCTACTATCATAGGCTTAATATCAATAGAATCTAATTCAGAATCAAAAGCATGTGAAGTAGAAGTACTCATATCATCAACAATTAAAGCAAGCTTGTTAGAAATATCTGAATGAATACAAAGCATGCTTTTCAAATTATCACTAGAGAACTTTTCTAATTTATTCTCAAGTGCATCAATAGTATTAAGCAACATGGTATTCTCAGATTTCAAGGAGTCAATCAAAACATGTGATTCAGATAACTAAACAATCAAAGACTCTTTTTCTTGCTTCACCTTTTTGAGCTCTTTATTGGAGTTTTTAGAAGTTTTACTCAATTTGTCAAAAACCTTAGAGAGCTCAATATCAGAATTCTCTTCAGATAACTGAGAAAAATTCATGATAAAAGGTATTAACAAAAAAATAGAAGTCACAAGAAGAAAATGATCGTACTCAGGAAATAAATCCTTTAAACAGAGTGTACCTGCTCTGATAACAATTGAAAAATAGATGACTTCTATTTTAATCGTGTGTGTGTGTGCACAATGTGTTAGCAAAATAATATAAGTGCGGAATTTAGATGACACAAGAATTTTGTTAACGAAGTGAAAACTCAATTAAGAGAAAAATCACTTCGTTGTAATGATGCTTTTAAATAGGGATTCCGCTTTTCAGAATGCTTTCAAAAGATTCTGCACAATGTACAAGTCAGAAAAATCTGTTCCCTGTCAGCCGTTCGGACGACGTCATATACCGTCCGGACGCCTAACTGTCCAAAGCATCATCCGTCTGGATGACGAGAACTTTTCGTCTGGACCCTCCTCTAAGTCGAGAAGCTTTGAACTGCTCCAGCTTGCATCCGTCCGGACGTTTCAGCAGCACGTCCGGATGACACTCAATGTTCGGCCAGCTTCAGGATTTCTTTCTAACAACACAGATATGGGAAGATCGCTACAACCGTCCGGACGATGTGGATTCCCGTTCGGACGTGCTCATCCATAAGTTAAGTATCGCTTTCAACCGTGCGAACTACATATATGAAAATTGCGTGCATCAAATCAACCGTCCGGACGATCATCCCCTTGGTCCGGACGCGCGAAGACTTGATATGGAAATTGCGTGCAGTTGAAGTTCGACCGTCAGGACGACAGGGTAACACCGTCCGGACGCGGCTCAAATCAGGAAAGAATTTCAGCGAAATTTTGGAAAGTCGATTGCACAGTTGTCCGTCCGGATGCCCTATGTCTACTGTCCGGACGGCCCCTAGGTTTTATCAAGCCAAACGCTCAGTTGACCCTGTAGCCTATAAATAGACGTCCCTAGGCTTGAGAATAGCAAGAATTCGGTATTGAATTCCTTAGTGCTTAGGGAGTTAAATTGTAAGGTGATTGTGCTGAGTTAGTCTCTCTAAAGCCATTGCTGTGTGTGCTGTTCCTGCGTTGATCTGAAGTCTATCTTAGGGGTTGGCCCTAAGGTAAAGGATTCCATTGAAGACCCCTTCAGGTAGGACCACTGCATCAGGGGTATGTGAGTGCTACTACTTTGTAACTAGTCTTGTCTTCTGAATAGTAGATATCCTGGGTTTGGCTGCTCCGGAGTAGTTTTTTTTATATTGAGTTTCTACTTCGTTAACAAAATTCTTGTGTCTTTTAATTTCAGCATTGATACTATTTTGTTGACACTTTATGCACACACACACTTGTTTATATTAGAAACAATTTAATTTTTTTCAATTGGTATCAGAGCTTGGTACACTTTGAGAAGATTAAATTCTTGAGTGTTATTCTGTTTGACTTCTACCCTGTCTGATTTGAGTATTGATAAAGTTGCTTCTATTTCTCATGCTATGTCTGTTCATAGAACTATGTTCATTAAACCTAGCATGTCTCATAATCATACTTAGTTTACTTGTGTGGATAAAGGGGCAAATCATTCCATACCGACATGTCACCACTGTGGTGTTAATGGTCATATTCACCCAAATTGTTTCCATATATCGTTCTCAAAAACCTAGGAATAAAAGTCATGCTCCTAGAAAAGATGAACCAGGTTTTGAAGAACAAGTCAACAAGTTAAGTGATCAAGTTAAGCTCATTAGTCAGAAGTTAGCTTACCTCTCCCCTAATGAACAAAGATCTGTCTTGATAAATAACAAAAAGAAAGCTTCCAAACAAGTCTGGGTTAAAAAGGAAGATAATCTGTGTTTAGTTGCTCATACTGCCCTGAAAATTCTTGATACTTGTTTGTCGTATTTGGATAGTCGCTGTTCTAAACACATGACAGGTGATAAGACTCTGCTAAAAGAAGTTCAGATGGGCAAAGGAGGAAGAATCACCTATGGAGATGGGAGCGAATCCAAGGTTATTGGAAAAGGAATCATCGACATTCTAGGTCTCGAAACATCTCAGGAAGCTTTTTATGTGGAGGGGCTCAAGGCAAATCTCCTCAGCATCAGCCAATTTTGTGACAATGATTTGGTGGTGCAATTATCCAAAAGGGAATATAATATATTTGACAGTAGTGGCAAATGGCTTATGGGGGGAGAAAGAACTGCTAACAATTGCTATGGTCTTCCTGGTCTCACTGCAGACCCTCAAATTTTCTGCAATAAGGTAACCATAGATGACAGTGAACTGTGGCATCAAAGGTTGGGGCATCTAAATTTCACAGATATGTTGAAGATTGCTGGCAAAGATATTGTCAAAGATCTGTCCAAAATGGAGAAGACTGGGAAAGGAATCTGTGGTTCTTGCCAACTAGGGAAACAGACTCGAGCAGCTCATAAAAAGACCTCAGGTATTCAAACTTACAGAAATCTAGAATTACTGCATATGGATCTCATGGGTCCCACTAGAACTACTAGTCTAGGTGGGAGAAGGTATATACTAGAAATTGTGGATGATTTCTCTCGATATACATGGGCTATTGCTCTTTGGGAAAAATTTGATGCTTTTGATGCAACTCAACATTTATTCAAGAAGATTCAGGTTGAGCAAAACTGCTAGATTATGAGAATCCGCAGTGATCATGGAAGGGAATTTGAAAATACCAAATTTGAAGAATTCTGCCTTTCATATGGAATCAAGCAAGAATTTTCTTCTCCTACCACTCCTCAGCAGAATGGAGTTATAGAACGAAAGAACATGGTAATTTAGAAGATGGCTCGTGTGATGATCCACTCAAAGAATCTCGCTCAACACTTTTGGGGAGAAGCAGTTAATACTGCATGCAAAATTATCAATAGAGTCTACCTAAGGCCTGAAAGGCTAAAACAAACAAGACTCCCTATGAGATTTGGTGAGGTAAAAAGCCCACAGTTAAGTACTTCAGAACTTTTGAAGTAAATGCTACATCCTTCGTGATAAAGAGAATCTTGGGAAATTTGATCCCAAAAGTGATGAAGGTATATTCTTGGGGTATTCCTCAAACAGTCGTGCTTACAGGGTTTTCAATAAAAGAACAGAGACTGTGATGGAATCTATCAATAATGTTATTGATGATGAAGAAATTGAGGCACCAAGCAGAGGGAGGAAAATCAGCTCAATTCAGCTGAACTGCCAGTAACTTCAACTGACATTATCAAGACTTCTCCAAGTGTGTCTCCGGCTGAATCTCTTTCTACTCCCACAACTTTGGATACCATTGCCAGTGCTTCTAAAGATGAGGATACTCCTGTAAATCCTCCTAAGCGGTCATGGGTGAAGCTCAATCATCCTCCTCAGCAGCTTCTTGGGACCTTTGATGAAGGGCGTAGGCTAAGAAACAGAGTCATTTAGCTAACAAGTACAGTAGTTAATCAAGTTTCCTACAGCTGCTACCTTGCTCAAATAGAGCCCAAGAAAGTTGACGAAGCCCTACAAGATGAAAGATGGGTGTCTGCCATGCATAACGAGCTCCATCAGTTTACCAGAAATGATGTTTGGTTCCCCGATCTGCTGAACATAATATCATTGGTACCAAATGGATTTTCAAGAACAAAACAGATGAGCATGGTATAGTGGTCTGGAATAAAGCAAGTCTTGTCACCCAGGGATATACTTAGATTGAGGGAGTAGACTTTGATGAAACCTTTGCCCCGGTTGCCAGGTTAGAATCCATCAGAATCCTTCTCTCTATTGCTTGCCATCTTGGTTTTAAGTTGTATCAAATGGATGTAAAGAGTGCATTTCTGAACGGTATTCTTCAAGAAGAGGTTTATGTAAAACAGCCGAAAGTATTTCAAGATCCTCATCATCCCCATCATGTGTTCAAGCTGAAAAAAGGCTCTATATGGTCTTAAGCAGGCTCCTCGGGCATGGTACGAGCGTCTCACCACATATCTTTTGGCCAAAGGATTTACAAGGAGATAGGCTGATCGAACCTTGTTTATCAAAAATCAAGGCACTCACAAGCTCATTGCTCAAATCTATGTTGATGACATTATTTTTGGAGTTACTTTAGACTCCCTTGCCCATGGATTTTCTAAGGAGATGAAGCAGGAATTTGAGATGAGCATGATTGGTGATCTGAACTATTTTCTTGGTCTTCAAGTCAAACAAAATGCTGAAGGCATTTTCATCTCCCAATCCAAGTAGACGGGAAGAGTTGTGCCCGAACTCCCATGAGCACCAGTGTCAAGATCAGTAGTGACCTAGCAAGGAAACCGGTTGATCCATCTCTATACAGGAGTATGATAGGGAGTCTCTTATATCTCACAGCTAGCTGACCAGATATTGCCTTCAGTGTGGGAGTTTGTGCTCGTTTTTAGGAAAATCCTAAGGAATCTCATCTCACTGCAGTCAAGTGTATCATCAGGTATGTAAATGACACTCTTCTTTATGGCATATGGTATTCTAGGGACACAAATCTTGTTGTTGCAGGATATTCTGATGCAGACTGGCCTGAAAATGCTGATGATAGAAAAAGCACCTTGGGAGGATGCTTCTATGTGGGAAACAATCTCGTAGCTTGGTTGAGTAAGAAACAAGCCTCTATATCTCTCTCCACTGTTGAGGCTGAATATATTGTTGCGGGAAGCTGTTGTACCCAATTATTATGGATGAAGACGCTGCTAAGTGACTATGGATTCTCTCAAGGTACCATGATTATCAACTGTGATAATACTAGTGCTATAAATATTTCCAAGAATCCCATTCAGCACTCTCAGACCAAGCATATCGACATCAGACATCACTTCTTGCGTGATCTTGTGGAATCTGAGGTAGTGTCTCTCTCCTTCATTCCCACTGAAAACCAGGCTGACATTCTTACCAAACCTCTAGATGGTAGTAGGTTTGAGTCTCTTCGGAAAGCCATTGTTGTTTGTGACATGTCCTAGACATGCTTTTCCATGCTAGGATAAGACTTTTGTTGTTGTGTTTCTTAATTCTTGTCCTCCACTAGCATGATGTCTTTTTTTAAATTAAAAAAAATAAAATAAAAAATGGGGAGTTGTGTAGCGGGGCGGTTCTTTCAAAGGTTTGTCAGCTATCTCATGTATCTTTTCTGGTTGATTAGTTCTAAGTGCTTTGATGAATTATTCTTACATGTGGTTGAGAACATAAGTCTGACATATGCAAAGTTTTCCTGCTCACTTTTTATGATTGATAGTTACTTTTCTCATGTGATGACTCCGTGCACTATCCTAGGCTCCCCAAAGGTGTGTATTTTCCTCTCTGACCTTTTGCTTCTGGGTACTCTAAACAAGAGAGATGTTTTTGACAAGATGATCAAATTGACCAAGATGCTTGTTGAACATAGAACCTAAAAATTCTGGCACTCTCTAGTTGCAGCATAAAAAAGAATCAAGCAGTTACTCTTATGAATTATGTGCTATGTACGTAGATTCATTGCTTATGTGATGAATTAGAGCAATATATCTTGTCCTTCATGGTGCAAGTAAAATTTTACCTTGTCCTTCATGGTACAAGTAAAACAATTAGGTGCTGCATCTTAGGGGGAGTGTATCAGATGAGGGTGGCTAGGCCCTAGTAATTAATAAGGTTTGACTTTTGACTAATCTTTCTTGGATTTTCTCTCATGTTTGGATAATACAGTTGCTCTTTGTCATATCAGCAAAATTCAATATCTTTTGAGACAGCCTTCACACACACACACACGCATTGCATGAGTTAAGCAAGCTATTTTCATAATTATGTTTGCAGGGAAATCTTTGTCTATCGACTTTATGTTTGCATAATTCTGACTTGCTCTTTGACTAATTTTTCAGACGAAGATACATGCGTGTGCTACTATACTTGTGAAGGACTTACCCTTTTTTGCTCTTCTCTACTCCTTTTAGCAAGATGTTTTTATTCAGTCCTTTTTGTTTTCAACTTGTGGACTTTATTACTCTGTTTACCCTGGTCCTTTTAAGACATTTAGGGGGAGTAATTTTTTGTGTGTTTGATTCTTATTACTCTGTTTTACCCTTTGTCCATTTGTGACAAAAAAGGGGGTGTAATTTTTATTTGGATTGGGATTGTATTTTTAACAGATCAAGTGATTTTTGTCCCAGAATGGCCAAATGGGGAGTTTGTTAGTTTGTAATTGGCGTCATTCTGTTGGACAAAATCACTTTGTTGTAATGATGCTTTGAAACAAAGATTTTGCTTTTCGGAATGCTTTCAGAAGATTCTGCATAGTCTACAAGTCAGAAAAATCCATTCCTTGCCAGCCGTCCGGACGACGTGATATACCATCTGGACGCCCAACTATCCAAAGCATTATCCGTCCGGATAACGAGAACTTTCTGTCCGGATCTTCCTCTGTGTCGAGAAGCTTCGAACTGCTCCAGCTTGCATATATTCGGACGTTTCAGCAGCACATCCGGACGACACTCAGTGTTCGACCAGCTTCAGGATTTCTTTCTAAAAACACAGATATGGGAAGATCGCTGCAATCGTCTAGACGATGTTGATTCCCGTCTGGACGTGCTCATCCATAAGGCATGTATCGCATTCAAAATCCAGACGTCCGGATGCCAGTCTTCATGGCCCGGACGCGTGAACTACATATATGGAAATTGCGTGCATCAGATCAACTGTCCGGATGATCATCCCCTTGGTCTGGACGTGCGAAGCCTTGAAATGGAAATTGTGTGCAGTTGAAGTGTGACCGTTCGGACGATAGGGCAACACCGTCCGGACGCGGCTCAAATCAAGAAAGAATTTCAGCGAAATTTTGGAAAGCCGATCGCACAGTTGTTCGTCCAGATGCCCTATGTCTACCGTCCGGACGGCGCCTAGGTTTTATCAAGCCAGACGCTTAGTTGAACCTGCAGCCTATAAATAGAGGTCCCTAGGCTTAAGAACAGCAATAATTCGGTATTGAATTCCTTAGTGCTTAGAGAGTTAAATTGTAAGGTGATTGTGCTGAGTTAGTCTCTCTAAAGCCATTGTTGTGTGTACTGTTGCTGCACTGATCTGAAGTCTATCTTAAGGGTTGACCCTAAGGTAAAAGATTTCATTGAAGACCCTTTCAAGTAGGAGACCTGGTTGGGAGGCGTTCGTGTTAGGTGACACGTTAGAGTAGAAGGTACGACCACTGCATCAGGGGTGTGTGAGTGCTACTACTTTGTAACTAGTCTTGTCTTTTGGATAGTGGATATCCTGGGTTTGGCTGCCCCGGAGTGGTTTTTCGCATATTGAGTTTCCACTTCGTTAACAAAATTCTTGTGTCTTTTAATTTCAGCATTGATACTATTTTGTTGACACTTTGTGCACACACACACACACTTGTTTATATTAGAAGTCAATTTAAATTTTTCAATATATCTAGGTCTTTTGGTTTGCTATATTTGCTTATGTAATTTTTGCATCCAATTGACAGCCGTCATAATACCACATTGTTTTTGGAACTAACAGGATTTAATCTTTCTTGGTAGTGGTATTTTTGGAAATATTTCTACTTAAATCTTTTCAAGCATATTCACCAGCGGCTTACAGTACGACATCCGACATATGGATCCTTTGGAAAATAGACTGTTGTTGAAGTCATATATTCAATTTCCAAAGGTATCAGGATTTAGATGAGCTTGTCCCCCAGCTCTTGCAAAGCATTTTGTAGCATCGTTCTTCAGATCTGTACCAGTTAGAGGTTCAGTGGTGAATCTTCTCATTTATCTTTGCAAAATCAAGTGACTGAAGGTTTTCAGTCCATGGATACTCAACTTCAAGAGCTAGAAGCCAAAGTAGCACAAATCCAGCTTAATGTACGGATCTCTCTCCGTCTCTTTCTTTTAGTGGATTAGCAGGATTTGGTACTTGAAGGATTTTTGTTCATCTTTCTATCAATTGTTTTACAAACTTCTGATTATCTGGGCTACTTATAGACACTTCTATTTTATCCTTATTATTTTTGGATTTTAAAACTTTTTGTCTGTGGATTTTATATACTCTATTTACCCTTGTCTTTTTGAGACATCAAGGGGGAGTATTTTATGTCTGTGGTTTCTTACTACTCTATTTACCCTTTGTCCTTTTGAGACAAAAATGGGGAGTATTGTTTTTGGACCGGATTTTTATTTTTAACCGGTCAAGTGATTTTTGTCTCAGAATGGTCAAAGGGGAAGTTTGATAGTTTTATTGGCTACATTCTGTTGACAAAATCACTGCCATGTAAGGTTGTTGCTTTATATAGGGTTGCCGTTTTATTTAGAGTCTTCAGATGGAAAGGGCCTTAATATGACAAGTATCAGGATCACAAGCATCAAGAAGGCAATTTCCAGTTTCTAGGAAGATTCTGCACATGTCTCAGTATTTTTATCATAACTTTCAGCTTAAGTATCGGATTGAGATGAAATTGCTATCGTTGGAAAGATAATAAAAAATGCTACAACTTGACCATCTGGACGGCCAAGAGAAACGTCCGAATGGCCCAGCATCCAGATGGAAGATGAGTGGGTCTGGATGCTATATCTAGAGTTTGAAAAATTTTGGAATTCCCTTTCAGACACAGAAATGGCTAGCAACCGTCCGAATGCAAAGGCAACTCCGTAGATACTGAGGTAAAGGAGGAGCCATAAGGTAAAGGAATCCTTTGAAGACCCTTTCAAGTAGGTGACTTGGTTGGGAGGAGTTCATGTTGGGTTACGTATCAGAATGCAAGATACGATCGTTGCATAAGGATATGTGAGTGTTACTATCTTTGTACTAGCTTTGTCTTCTGAATAGTTGGTAGCCAACTCGACTACGTGGATTTTAAATTTATAAGTTTACCACTCGCAATAGTACGAATCGGTTGTACTATAGTAAGGGTGATCGAACCACAGAGAAATATTGGTTGTTTTGCGTAATAGGATATGAGAAGAGCGTATCTAACTTAATTTATTAACAAAAGTAAAAACAAAAGTTGTAGAATTGAAGCTACAACGATAAGGTGAACGAAATGGAAACGGAAATGAAATTAACTTAAAAGAAATCTTAGGGTGTTGATCCTATCCAATCCTCAACCTATGCAATGCTTAAAGTCTATATAGATCTTCCTAACATGCTTGATATGAGCGCGTAATGGGCGTCAACCACTACGACGACCTCGACATGAAAATACTTTCGTTAAGACGTAATCATAAAGCACCTAGATTTACATTAATCAACTCCACATAAAGATTAAACTATAATTGAAAACATTTTACTCTACCAAAGGTGTGGAGTGATTAAGGTGCCCTAGCTTACTACTCTATAACACATCCTAATAAGTATACACAATACATGAACAACCCTATTTAGGCCACAATGATAAGATATCTAGTTTCACACCCAATCATTCCACATAAAGTTAAACTACAATTGAAAGACAATTAGACTACCAAAGGGGTGAAATGATTGGTGTTCCCTAGCATACCCTATAAGGTAACTCTAATGAGAAATCATACATCATGTCAAATAGCACCATTGAAAAAGACATCGTTCTTGTTTCCAAGAACGTTGGTTTTACTCAAGACTTCAAGAAAAACTCATAGACAAGTTAAACTCTTTTTCATGAATAAATTTGATTGGAATCTTGATACCACAACCTTTTAGCATGGGTTTTGATATCCTCTAGCCCTCAACAATCATCAAACATCTAAAGATAATTCTAAGAACATCAAGAACACTTCATGGTTTTTGGATAGGATTTTGATTCAAACCCTAAGGACTAAATTAGCTAGACATGAATTGAATCTAAGTTAAGCATAAATTTAAAGAAAAGCAGTAAAGAAACAAGAAAGAAAGGAATTAAAAACAACTAGATTAACTTAAAGAAATTCGGATTACAAAAGAGAAAGAAAATGAAGAACAAGCTAAACTAAAACTTGAAATTAAAGAAAGGAGACAAGCTCTCTGGAACTAAGCCCAGAAAACGTGCACTAAAGGAAACTAAAAACGCAAGGAATTGAAGTGATACATCTGAGCAAATCCGAAATCTCAAAAGATGCATGATCTAACCTATAACCCTAATCTCATATATATAGAGAATTGGATTTACAAAAGATCATAGAGAGTGAATCCTAGCCGCACAAACAGAGCTGGTCGACGTTCATTTCTGTCCACAAAATCCAACTTTAAATTTGGATCGTACAAACAATACAAAGATCTGAGAATATCTGAACTTTCTGGAAGACACGATTTCGCTCGATCGAATTTATGTCGATCGATCGAGAAGTCGATCGATCGAATTATTGCTGTACAAATAATCGATCGATCGAAATGCCTTGGACAATTTTCCATTTTCTCAGGATCAGTTTCGAGCTCTGGAAATGACCAAAATACCCTTGATGTATTTTCAGGTCTAATTCAAGTATTTTGAATTAGATTTCAACTAAGACCTGAAAATAAGAGAAAACACTAAAACATAACAAAACGTTATATATACAATACGAACTAGGTCTAATAAATGCAAATTAAGGGGTCTTGAATTGAATAATTCAAGACTTATCACACCCCCAAAATTACATAATGCTAGTCCCTAGCATTACAACTAGAATTTAAAATATAAACAACTAATCTACATCCTCTTTCGTGGGAAACGCGATTGCATTTAGCATATGCAACAAGCCTTTTAAACCCCTAGGCTACCCTAGTGGACGAGTGAAGTCTCGTGAAGGTTTAGCATAAAATGCTACCTACAAACATTAACTTTACAAAATATAAAAAGAAGTATCATTACAACAATGGTTCATAATTCATGAACAACTTTAAACTAATAAACTCCATCTTCACACAGTTTAAATAAATCATAGTCTACTCACTTACAAATGGCCAGCTAAGATTTCACATGTTAGAAATGATGCAGTTTGATATTAACATACAGTTATGAGGCTTTTAAAGAACATTACCTACATACATGCTCCAGTGTCTCAAAATTTTATATATCTCTCGCTAAATGGAATAACAAAGGCATAGGCATACTTTACTATTATTTACATTATTTATTATGGTTGTGCAATGCTCAACTCCTTTAAGCTTCTAAATGACCTATGTACCAAGTGTTAGGCCAGTGACTCCCAAACCATATGGCTTTAGGGCACTAGATGTAAAACATCCCTAAGGGCTTAATAACTCAAGTCAAAGAGAACTACGAAGTCAAACTAACCATTTTTTTTTTTTATTTACTTACATCTTTTGACCCGAACACTCAATGCTTAATGAGGCAAGAGGTCCGGTTACTCAATGAAGTTTTTTTTTTTTTTTTTTGAATTTTTTTTTTTTTTTGAATTATTATTATTATTATTATTTTTATTTTATTTTATTTTTTTAATTATGCCCACGTCATCCATCTAACAAGTAATCTTGGTTTTCCAAAACACTAAAGACCGTATGCAAGGTATTAACTTAAATACATACCCCACAAACAATATGCCAATGTATGTCATGATTTTTCAAATTTTAAAATATGAATCTCGTAGCCAAAAGTAATTAAGCAGACTTAGAATCTCTGATTGTGTGATCATGTGTTCAAAATTTTAAAATTGTCAATGAAAAGCAAATCACAGTTATAAATCAACTAAATTCTACAAAACAACATAGATATTCACAAAGAAATTTTGAAAAATTTGTACAAAATTCAGACTAAGTGTAAACATGTATGTCTATACTCCCAAACTTAAAATAGCACATTGTCCCCAATGTGTATAAAATGAAAGCATGGTTTAAGGATAAGGAAAACCTGAGTGGGGAAGTATGGCTCAAAGCATACCCCCAAACTTAGAGGTAGGAACACTTAACCTGAAAAACAAAACTAAATACCAAAGTAATATACAAGATAAAAGAAAAGAATAACAAAAGAAAATTTCACATTCCCATCAGCAATACAAAAAATAAATACCAACATGTTCGGTACATCCCATAGGCATATCAAAGTACATTGTGTTAAACATAAAATATCCAGAAGAAAACACAATGTCTATCAAAAATACATGCCTATAATCAAAATCAGCATAAAGAAAGATATGTGCCCTAATGGCAATCATGGAGCTGCATCCGGTGGTGGTGGAAGACGTCCTAAAATCTGTCTCATCATGTCCTCCATAGCACTCTGCCGAGCAAGGATCTCTGCGCGTGTCTCCCGCATCTCAGTACGCGTGTCGCGCATCTCTCTAGCTATAACGTCCAACTGGCTCTGAAGCAAAGAAAAATCTGTGGAAGTGGACGGAATTGAAGTTTGCTGTGGAGCGGAGGGCTCAGTCTCGGGTGCTTCGTCTACGGGTGCACCATCATCTATCTCCATGTCGACCTGTGGCTCGCCCAACTGTGGCATGTGAGAAATGCTCTGAGTCCACTGAGCAAGGCCGAACACTGGAATACTTCTATCTAAATTCGCCCGCTCCGGAATAGGAATTCCACTAGAAATGATCAGCTTGGTAATGAGGCACGGAAATGGAAGTGGCCTCTGTGCAGCACTGGCCAGTCTCTTTTCAATCATATCTTCCCAGCATTTATGCAATTGTCTCCAAATCAACTCCGGGATGTTAATCCAATACCGCTTTTCAAAAGCATAGAGAGCGGCTAAAACATCACCTATCCTCTGTGTCTTGTGTCCCAATGGACACACATTTTTCTTTAAGATTGAATCTATGAGCAATAGGTGAGGTGGCAATTGTGCTCTCTTCGCACAAGTGCGTCTAATATCCCCATAAGTACCTCCAAACATATCATGTATAATGAAATGCAAGTCACAGTGTGGAGGGTACTCACCAAAACGGCCTCTCGGGTCATCGGTTGGGCAGCCAAGTGCATTGGCTATGTCTTCAATGCTCACGTACACTTGTTGCCCCAAGACAACGGAAGACAAGTAAGCCGGGTTGTCCGTGTCATATGTGAGATTTTGGTAGAACACACGGACAAATGGTGGATAAAAGAAATCACCGGCGGGCTTCAAAAGTGGCGACAAGTTCCACTTTCGGATTTGACGATACGCCCATTTCACTTCTTCCTTTTCTCGGAATGCACCAACAATGTCGAAACGTGTTTCGACATTGAACGTCCGTCTCTGCCATTCTCGCCGTATGGTTTCACCGAGATGTCCGGGACTGTCGGGAGAGAGAGGAGAGTTCATTTCCATGAAAAAGTGTCTTTGGGAACTTTTGTCGAACACTTGGTGTGCCAAAATGAATTTGCCAAGGAAGGCAAATTTTTGGATTTCTAATTGGTGGGAAATGGAAGAAAAGAGAAGGGGAAGAGATTTAATGAAAAAGAAATGAAGAAAAATGAAGAAGAAATGAGAAAATAGAAGAATTGGGAAGAAGACACAAAGAGAGGAAGAAAGAAGCTCTCGGTGGGTCTGAAAATAAGAAGGGAAAAGTGAGGGAATGAGAGGGACACGGGTGTTTTAAACCCTGTCACGTGACTTACTGGGCGATGTCGATCGATCGAAACAAAAATCGATCGATCGAAACAAAATCGATCGATCGAAAAGTAGATCGATCGGAACAACAGTAGATCGATCTAAAAGCCTTGAACAAAAATAATTACAAATCAAGAAAAAACACACAAATAACATATAATACATAAACAACAAAATGAATGGGGTGCCTCCCAGGAGCGCTAAGTTTAACGTCTTCAGCCAGACTCTTCAAAATTCACTGCTAATGAATGGATTTGTGTCTGGCAGTGGTTGGGCAAAATTTATCGTTTCGTGCCCACTAGAATCCTTGAAACTTAAAGGGTAAGGCACTTCAGGTTTAAAATATGCCTCAAGGAATTTTGTGTTGGAGTGTGGTGTTTCGGTAAACACTCCTTTACCCTTGGCAAGTTTGATCTTTTCTAATTGCCCTACTTGTTCAGTATTCGTCTCTCCTACCTTTGGATCAATGACTACCCCTCCACTCCTAGGTTTAAAAACTGGTGGACTAGAACACTTCCCTTTCTCTTTCTCACTAAAGGACTTAGCTAGTTGTCCGAGTTGGATTTCTAGCTTTGCTATAGACTGAGAATGGGAATTCATAATTTGAGTCTGAGACTCAAATTTACTGAGACTAGTCAACACTTTTTCCTCAAATGTAGAATTTCTAGGAGGTGGAAGGGCTGATTGCTATTGTGGGTTGGGAGGATGACTATTAGGTGGCGGCTGGTAGAATTGATTGTCGGACTGCTGATAAGCTTGGTTTTGCAGTCCATTATACTGTGGAATGTTAGGCCGCCACACACTACTATTGTTTCTCAAGACCGGGTTATAAGAATTATTAACTGGTCTAGAGTAAACTGCGTTCATCTGCTCAAAAGGAGGCTCAGAAGACTGTCCAACAATAGGACAATTTCCGGCCTGATGTGATGGATCGGAACAAAATGAACATGCATCATGTGGTGTGTGTATATGAGATGCAGTCGCAGGAACAAAACCAGATGCAAGTAATTGATCTAACTTTCTAGATAAGGCATCCACTTTGGTATTCAAGTCCAAAGGTTGGGAGACCTCATAAAGAGTTTGGCTCTTAGTGTTTGTCCTACGACCGGATGATGAATGGTGTAAAGAATTTTCAGACAAGTTTTCAAAAAGTGTCCATGCAGCATCCTCACTCTTTAACATAAACGTACCCCCACATGTGGCATCTACCATCTGTCTATGTGGCTCAGTCAAACCATCATAGAAGCATTGTACTAACTGCCACTTGGGAACAGCATGATGTGGACACTTTCGTAAAAGGTCCTTCATCCTATCCCAAGTTTCATGAAATGGTTCTCCCTCTATTTGCGAAAAACCAATTATGGCCTTTCGTATTTGATTGGTCTTTCCTATGGTAAAGTACTTCTTAAGGAACTCGTGTTGCATCTGAGCCCAAGAAGTAATGGAATTAGTCTCTAAAGAAGTCAACCAATACTTAGCTTTTTCTTTTAAGGAGAACGGAAATAAACGCATCCTTAAAGCATCCTCTGTAAAATTCTGCAACTTGATGGTGGAGCAGATTTCTATGAATTCATCTAAATGCTTATAAGGATCCTCAGTACTAAGTCCGTAAAATAAAGGAAGCATTTGAATAAATCCGGACTTAATTTCAAAATGAGCTGCCGTAATGTCCGGCAACTGAAGGCTTGAAGTAAATGTGTATGTTGAGGGAACATAGTGGTCCCTTAACAACACAGGCCTTGGTTGTTCAGCCATTGGTGAATTAGAATGGGCTCTTAGACGTGAGTTCCGTTTGGATCTACTTCGTCTAGAAATCCGCTCTAAGTTTGGGTCGCATGGAAAAATAGGCAATGACAATGAACGACGACCAAACATACACCAATGTAATGTAATTTATATATACAATGTACAGAAAAGAAATAAAAAGAAAAAGGAAGAACACTTCATGGTTTTTGGATAGGATTTTGATTCAAACCCTAAGAACTAAATTAGCTAGACATGAATTGAATCTAAGTTAAGCATAAATTTAAAGAAAAGCAGTAAAGAAACAAGAAAGAAAGGAATTAAAAACAACTAGATTAACTTAAAGAAATTCGGATTACAAAAGAGAAAGAAAATGAAGAACAAGCTAAACTAAAACTTGAAATTAAAGAAAGGAGACAAGCTCTCTGGAACTAAGCCCAGAAAACGTGCACTAAAGGAAACTAAAAACGCAAGGAATTGAAGTGATACATCTGAGCAAATCCGAAATCTCAAAAGATGCATGATCTAACCTATAACCCTAATCTCATATATATAGAGAATTGGATTTACAAAAGATCATAGAGAGTGAATCCTAGCCGCACAAACAGAGCTGGTCGACGTTCATTTCTGTCCACAAAATCCAACTTTAAATTTGGATCGCACAAACAATACAAAGATCTGAGAATATCTGAACTTTCTGGAAGACACGATTTCGCTCGATCGAATTTATGTCGATCGATCGAGAAGTCGATCGATCGAATTATTGCTGTACAAATAATCGATCGATCGAAATGCCTTGGACAATTTTCCATTTTCTCAGGATCAGTTTCGAGCTCTGGAAATGACCAAAATACCCTTGATGTATTTTCAGGTCTAATTCAAGTATTTTGAATTAGATTTCAACTAAGACCTGAAAATAAGAGAAAACACTAAAACATAACAAAACGTTATATATACAATACGAACTAGGTCTAATAAATGCAAATTAAGGGGTCTTGAATTGAATAATTCAAGACTTATCAATAGTGAAGTGATTTTTCTCTTAATTGAGTTTCTACTTCATTAACAAAATATCTGTCTCATTTAAATTTTGCACTTTTGATATTTTGTTACACGTTGTTCACGCACACACGGTTAAATTAGAAGTCTCAATATTTTTCAAACATATACCGTCCGTCACTAGTAGCCCGATTGGGTCCAACCTCAGGTGAGCCATGCCACTAATGATGTTCAGAGTGGTGACCCATCGGTATATGCTATGCACATCACAAAATAATAATTAGATCTATGGCCAAACATTAAAGTAAATCTCTTTCACCATAGGATTAACCTGTATAATAGTAAGCCCATGACCATTATCCCACACGTACCGGTGTACCATGTCATACGATGCAATGTAATCCACAGTATTTTACATTTATGCTTTTATAAACATATCATTTTCATTATCTTATTATTCATCAATTATTTTCACAAAATAAAGTCCACATTAAAAAAATTGAAATTGACTTCTAACACAAGGTAAGTGTGTGCGTGCGAAAAGTGTTAACAAAATAATAACAGTGCGGAATTTAAACAACACAAGAATTTTTGTTAACAAAGTGGAAAACTCAAAATGAGAAAAACCACTCTGGGGCAGACAAACCCAGGATATCCACTATTCAGAAGACAAGATTAGTTACAAAGTAGTAGCACTCACATACCCCTAATGCAGTGGTCGTACCTTGTACTCTAACGTATAACCCGACACGAACGCCTCCCAACCAGGTCTCCTACCTGAAGGAGTCTTCAATGGAATCCTTTACCTTAAGGCCAACTCCTAAGATAGACTTCAAAGTAAGCGCAGGAACAGCACACACAGCAACGGCTTTAGAGAGACCAACTCAGCTCAATAGGCTCACAATATAGCTCTCTAAGCACTATGGAATTCAATACCGAATTCTTATTGTTCTCAATCCTAGGGACCTCTATTTATAGAATGAGGATTCAAATGAGCGTCTGGCTTGATAAAACTGGGTGCCCTCTGGACGGACAACTGTGCGACCGAAATTCCAAAAATTTCACTGAAAATCTTTCCTGTTTTTGAGCCGCGTTCGGATGGTGTTGCCCTATCGTCCGGACGATCGCACTTCCGCTGCAAGTAATTTCCATATAGAGGCTTCGCACGTCCGGACCAGGAGGATGGTCGTCCAGACGATTGATCTGATGCACACAATTTCCATATCTGATGCTCGAGCGTCCGGACCATGATGACTGGTATCCGGACGTCTGGATTTTGAATGCGGTACTTGTCTTATGGATGAGCGCATCCAGACGGGAATCCACGTCGTTCAGACTGTTGTAGCGATCTTCCCATATCTGTGTTTTGAAAAGAAATCCTGAAGCTTGGTCGAACACTGAGTGTCGTCCGGACGGGCCGCTAAAACATCCGAACGAATGCAAGATGGAACAGTTCGAAGCTTCTCGACACAGAGGAAGGTTCGGACAGAAAGTTCTCGTCGTCCAGACGGATGATGCTATGGACACTCGGTCGTCCGGACGGTATATCACATCGTCCGGAAGGATGGTTCTTTGGACAGTTGGGCGTTCGGACGGTATATCACGTCGTCCGGACGGCTGGCAGGGAACCAGATTTTTTGACTTGTAAATTGTGCAGAATCTTCTAGAAGCACTCTGAATAGCGGAATCTTTGTTAAAAAGCATCATTACACAGAAGTGATTTTGTCCAACAGAATGTGGCCAATTACAAACTAACACACATTATTTAAAATGTATTTTATGTGAGTTGTAAATATGCAGGATTGATATAAAAATAATCATGCTATGCGAAAAAATAATAACAAGTATTCATGTGAGTTTTACTCACTTGGGTCTGAACAAACTCCAAGAGACTCCTCAACCTCTAAATATGAGAAAAGTCCTCACATCAAATCCCAATCTAGACAAAAATACCCTTAAACCTAACTAGGGGTCAAAATGGTCATTTTCTCTCGTTGTCGATCGTTTGAGTATCGTGTTGAAAGTTCAGCCGCAAACGTTCGACAACCCCTTGGAATGTTCGAAGGCCTAATAGGACCTCCCATTTGGTAAAAGGTTCAAACTTTAACTGATCTAACACGAACTAAGGTTCTTTTAGGACACTAACCATGATTCTAAACCACAATAACACTTCCATTCATAATAAAGTATGTCTAAGATCATCAACTTATTAACCCATCATTAACACAACCTAGATCTATAAGATAGAGTTGTCTAAACTATGAAAAGAACACTAACACAAGCTAAACATGTTGATAACATCAAACTAAACGATTTAAATGCTAGTATATTACCTCTTGAAGAAAATAAAACCAAGATAACCTTATCCTCTCTCCCAAATCTCCACTCTCTCTCTCTCTCTCTCTCCCTCTCTCTCTCTCTCTCTCTCTCACTAGGGTTTAAGAATTGAAGGGAAATGAAATGGGGCTTAAGGGTTGTAGAGAGTCCTATTTATAGGCCTCCATGAATGGATATTTGAGTCCAAAATTTTTAAAAGCCCTCCTGACAAGCATCAAACGATCTATATGTATTGTCGAATGTTCATTGGCAATCGTTAGAAGGAAACTTTGAATGTTCATTTTCAATCGTTAGAAGGAAACTTTGAACGTTCACTAATGATCGTTCAAGGGAACCTTTGAACGTTCTCAGAGACAAAAAATTCTTAAAAGTTTAGGATCTCACACTTTACCAATTGAGACCCAACCCTAGCATCCTAAAGTTATGATTAGAGTGCACTTAACCTAAAATAATGTTCGGGGTATTACACAACCGACCATAGTAGATGAGAGAAAAGGAGGAGGAGGAGGAGCCTTAGAAGGTGGTGTTCACATGACCAAGATAGAAGGAAATAAGGGGTAAATTTTTATTGAGCTTTTTTGATGCATTTGTTTAGATTTTGGAACTTGAAAATTGTTGGGTGGTTGTTTAGTTGGATAATAACTTTCATACAATGAATGGTGTTAGTTGATGGATGATTATGTGTGGGATGATTAGATTTTGATGTTTCATTGTATCACTAACGCTAGACTGTGGTTGCATGTAAGAAAAGCTTGAGAGATTATGTCGTTCATGGCTTGAGTATTTCTGATTTGGTGTAAATGATGAGATCTTGTTGATTTATGTGATGGATGATTGTTCCTTGAGTTGGGTGATGTCTTCCATGATGTGAAAAATTTTAATTTGTCATTGTATGTTGAAATAACATATGAAGATGTTGATTTTATCAAGCTTGATGATCTGGCCATGACAAGGTTTATAGATGATGTGAAAAATACATTCTTTCATGGAGATCTAGAAGAAGAAATATACATGGATGTTCCTATTGGACTTGAACATTCATCATCTATGGGTAGTGTTCAAACTGAAGAAGGACTTGTATGGTTTAAAAAAGACTCTGAGAGTATGGTTTGAGTGGTTTTTTCGGGCTATGTAGAGATTTGGTTACAAAATAAAATCAAGCTGATCATGCACTCTTTATCAAACATTCCACTCAAGGATAGGTAACAACTTTGATTGTGTATGTTGATGATATTATAGTGACCTGAAATAATGATGAAGAGACGATTTTTTTTTTTTTAAAAAAAAAAAAAAATCGCCTGCCAATGAATTTGGAATAAAAAACTTAGACAATTTGAACTGGTGTTTTTCCTTTGGCTCTTGAGAGTACTACTAACATAAAAAATGTGCAAAACATCATATCACAATTAGGCTAAGAGGCTAACATATGGGAGTTAAGGGCTTCAATGTGCAACATTCAATGCTTATCACTCGTGTTAACCCAATTGTAACCTTTGGGCCAGGAAACCCTGTATCTAGGGTGAAACCTGGCCCTTCCTTGAAGTCTTGGTTTTGAAAAAACCAAGTTTAATCTTTGGACCGGGAAACCTTGTATCTAGGGTGAAAACCTGACCCTTCTTTGAAGACTTGGTTTTGAAAAAACCAAGTCTTAAACCTTGGGTAGGGAAACCTTGTATCTAGGATGAAATTCGACCCTTCCTTAAAGACTTGGTTTTGAAAAAATAAAGTTTAAACCTTGGGGTTGTTTTTCCTCAGGGTTTTCTCCCTTCCATTTGTCGATATTTCACAAGTGAGAGAATTTATTGTCTTCATTGATATTAGATCTAAATTTATTGAAAAAAATAACATAGTTGTAACAACCCACCCCCAATGACACAATATTGTTCGCTTTTGGCTCCCCAAACCAGACTTCCCAAGAGGTCACCCATCCTGGGATTGCTTTCGCAGAAGCACGCTTAACTGCGGAGTTCTGATAGGTTCATGACCATCACGGCTTTAAAACGCGTTGTGTCATAAAGGATGCATTTATACATATAAGCACATCCCTATTCCCAGGCGATGTAGGACGTCTCAATCACCTCCTCTTTGGACCCAGCGTCCCCGCTGGTGTCCCTCATTGGGCTTGTGCACGCTCCCACCATTTTAGGTTGGGCAATGGCTCTGATACCATTTGTAACAACCCACCCCCAATGACACAATATTGTCCCTTTTGGCTCCCCAAACCAGACTTCCCAGGAGGTCACCCATCCTGGGATTGCTTTCACAGAAGTACGCTTAACTGCGGAGTTCTGATAGGTTCATGACCATCACGGCTTTAAAACGCGTTGTGTCATAAAGGGTGCATTTATACATATAAGCACATCCTCATTCCCAGGCGATGTGGGATGTCACAATAGTTTTAAATAGACATAAACGAAAACAAATGCCGGGACACTACTAATAGTATTTCTTCAGTTGCTCCACGTTCCATGACCTCGGTAAGGGTCTACCGTCTGTTGCCCGGAGTTAATATGCCCCATTTTGGTCCTAGATTTTCTTCGGTGGGGTCTCGAGTTGCGAGTGTCACTTTCTGCAGAACCTAATCTCTAACCTCAAAGTCTCGGTGTTTTACATTTCTATTGAAGTACTACTCGGATTTCCTCTAGTATGCTGCCATTGTGACTCGTGCCTTATCTTTCATTTCTTCCAATAGGTCTAGGTGCATCCTCATGCCATCATTTTTCAATCCAGGTAGTAGTTTTTAATCTGGTAACTCAAGGATCTGACTTCGACTAGTATTACTGCCTCGGTTCTGAAGGTCAAAGCAAAAGTAGTTTCTCCACTAGGGGTCTGGACCATTGTTCTGTAGGACCACAACACTTCCGGCAAGAAATCTACCTAGGATACCTTTCTATCTTTTAGTTTCTTTTTCAACGTTGCCATCAAGGTCTTGTTGGTTGCCTCTACTTGTTCATTTGATTGGGGGTGTCTCGGTGTTCTTGATACGCAACTCCATACACTATTTTCGGAAGGATTCACAGTTAAATTACGTGTGGGATTCCATACCGGCGTACTATTGTATGTAATAAGAAGTTTTTGACATTCCTGGCAGTTATAGTCACCAAAGCTTCTACCTTGACCCATTTCGTGAAGTAGTCTATTGCCACCACCAGGAACTTACAATCCCCTTTTCCTGGGGGTAGAGGACCCATAATTTCTAACCCACATTGTGCGAAGGGACAAGGGACAGAGAATGAGCTTAGCTCCTCCAGGGGATTCTTCATCACTCTGGCAAATGGCTGGCATTTTTGTCATAGCTCTGTACAATCCTTGCGGATTCCTCATTCATATAGAGCCAGAAATAGTCTGATATGATTGCTTTGTGAGCTAACAATCGACTTCTCGCATGGCTGCCACATACCAGTTCATGTATTTTTTGTAAGACATATTTTGCTTCGAACTTGGAGATACACTTGAGGAGGGGTAGCTTGTATCCTCGTTGGTAAAGTGATAAGTGCTTAATGTTACATATTCAAGCCCCTTAATTTACATATGTTAAGCTCTTAGTTTTGTTATAGTTTGATGTTTTGTGTTGTTTTTGTGTTTTCTTGTATTTTACAGGTTTTGGAAGTAAATAAATCAAATTCCAAGATTATAACGAAGTCGGAAAACTCACTTTTAGATAGATTCAACTCCAAATCAATTTTGAATTTAAGGAAAGAGAAGTCGGCAAAAATTCGTTATTTTTGGAAAGAATCCAGAATGAGCATGTCTCAGTAATTTAATCATAAATTTCGGCTCAAGTATCATATTGCAACAAAATTTGTGGCGTTGGAAAGCTAATAAGAAATGAAACAAATATGTCAGAAATAGGTTTTTCCTAATTTGAAATTTTACCATGCCAAAATCGCCCCGAAATAAAAGACCGCAAATCTGTACGAATTTTGGAATCCTTTTCCTACTTGGATAGAAATTTCAGAAAAGGAAAAGACTTGTAATTATTCTATTTGGACTAGAAGACCTACTTAGAATTGTAATAGGAATTCTAGAGCTTCTAGAGCTTCTCTAATCCCTATAAATAGGCCTCTAGCCTTTGAAGAAAAGACACACAAGCTTTGAGGAAGAATCAAAGGCTACATCAAGAAGGAGGTTCTTTTTAGTTTTTATTTTCTTTCTTCCTTTATTTATTTTATGTATGTATATAATTTTATTTTATATTTGTTGTAACTAATACTTTAGTTAGGGCTCGATTGAAGCCCTAATCATGTCTCTTTAAGTCTTTCAATTTGCTTTGCTACAATTTATATATTGATGCTTAACTTGATTAATTCTAGTTTCTTGAATTCCTCGCATGTTTATGTTTGGCCATCATATGCATGTGGTATGGATTTGTTATTTATGTCAATTTGGATGACCGAGTCCTGGGCATAATAGAGTAACGAAAGAACCTCGACACAGGTTCTTGGATTAATCAACATAAAGACAACTGGAATAGATACCATGTTAAGTCCTTCAAGGAAGAAAAGAGTTAGAGTAGATACCATGCCTAACTCGTTGCTCAGGGAAATCAATAGCTTTAAGAGAAGATACCATTCCCTTGTGGCTGGTAAACATTAAGCATCATGTTATGACTGTAGTATTGTGCATATTGCGAATCTTATTTGAGTATGATTAGCGGTGGATATTAAAGCCCTACCTTTTCTTCTCATTATTTTTAATTCAATCTTTTATCCCGTCTTATTAAACATATCTCTTTTAGGAATATCTTTTTAAGCATAATTTACCAATCCTCGTGGGAATGATCTCGTATTTGCTTACTATACTATCATTTTGATCTTGTGCACTTGCGAGTAAAACGTACAAATATTTATCTATTTATTTAGGTAGATATTTGCACAACATAAAGCATATCCCCGATCAGGGTGTGATGTGGTCTTTTGTTTACCAAAATATATCAATAATAATAGTTACCACTCGCAATAGGACGAATCCTTGTAGGATAAGGCTATAGAGAGGGTGTCAAACCTCAAGGAATGCAGGGGTATTGCTATCAAGTTTGTGAAGATTAAAAATAACTGAAGAAAATATTGATGAATTTGTAATTAACTAAAGTGCATAAAAAATAAACATAAAAGATAGTTGAAATATATGAGAGAGAAAGAGTAGAGTATTGACTTTACTACTATCCGCACATCAATGGTTAATCATATTTAATTAGAGAAATGCATTCTATGCATGCTATAAATAAACAAGAAGTTACCATATTAAAGAATAAGTATAATCCATCTTTGGTTGGCACGGACCGTCCACCTAACCACTAAGATGCGGTATGACCCGTCTTCCCTAGGCATGGATTAGCTACGTCTTTAATAGGATACACACAATCAATGGAAAAGTATAACCCATCTTCGGTTGGTATGAATCGTCTACCTAAATTACACTAAACTAGGGTGTAGTACGATTCGTCTTCCCTAGGCATGGCCTATCTAATCCTCTTGATCATATGTCAATTAAACCCGTTGTATAATCATCATTCTCATAATCACAGAAAATAAGAATGATTTGAGTTCAATAAAGGTAAAAAGCTTTCTAAGACAATAGAAGAATTCTACCAATATTGATTATGAATTGAAGAACAATTGCATTAAAAGATGAAGAACAATATCAAATTGTAGCAATTCTCATAATTATACAATCAAACCATTGTGCTTGGATAAGGCTACATCAATACCCTACAAAGGTTTTTAGCCACTCATGACGTTGCTGCAATGGCCTCCTGCCATGATTACTTCTCTTCAACTCTTCAAGCCTTCAAGAAGTTTTTCTCTGAATTTGCTCAAGGTAGCAGTGTGTCTTTCTTCAATGTTTAGAGGCCTATTTATAGAGATTAGGATAGGCCTAGAAGCTCTTGGAATTCCAGAAAAATCGTCTCTTGAGTTTTCTTGTCCAAGTAGGAGATTGAAACTTCAATCCAAGTAGGAAAAGGATTCCAAATTCGTCCAGAATTGCGATCTTTTATTGCGGGTCGATTTTTACATAGTCAAATTCCGAATTAGGGAAAATATATTAAAGACATATTTGTTTCATTTTTTATTAGCTTTCCAAAGCCACCAATTCTATTGCAATCCGATATCTGAACTAAAAGTTATGATTAAAACACTGAGACATGTGCATAATCCAAATTTGAACCCAATCCGATTTTGACTCTTAGTGGAGAAATTCCGATTTAATCCTTCACTTGATTTGATTAAACTTAACCACATCATATAGGTCTTCTATTATAATTGGTTAAGCTTAAACATATCTTCTAGGTCTTCTCAAAGTGTACTTTAAGCCCAAAATTAATGGAATTAATTGTATCTTTATTTAAAACCTGAAAACAATAAAACAACACAAAATCAAACAAATAACAATGCTAAGGAATTAACATATATAAGTTAAGGGGCTTGAATGTGCAACATTCAACCCTTATCAGGGTGTACCGGGCAGACCACATCCACACCTGTAGAGACTTCTTCTTATCCTTAGGGAGTTTCCCTTCCTTAAGGTATTGGATAACTTCCTCAACCCATTCTAGGGCTTCAGCGACTTGTATTTGGATCACCTACATGAGAGGTGTAATTTAGGTTTCGATTAAGGTCTGTACCTGTTGGTTCGAGGCTTCAATTTCTTTGTTTGTCCCGGATCTGAGGAGGGCCAAGAAATTTACCCTCGCATTATCTTCTCGGGGCACTCTTGTCATTATTACATTCTTAAAGGAAGTCTCGATTTCCTGTACCTTTGACAAATACCGACTCATTTTTCCCCTTAGGCCTTATACTCTCCCCGTATATGCCCCACTACTGCCTGCGAATCGCTCCTTACTTCTAGGTTCTTGGCTCCCAACTCTCGGGCTACCTCCATCTTGGCTACGGATGGCTTATACTCAGCCTCGTTATTGGTGGTCGTAAAAGCCAGCTTTATTGCTAATTTCAGGTGTTCTCCTTTTAGGTGTATAGGTACAACGCCAACACTGCTCCTTTTCCAGGTGGACGATCCGTCCACACACACCACCTAAGTTTCTCCGACGGGGAGTCCAACTTCTTTCGGGAATCCGTTGAGCTTTGCCAGGAAGTCAGCTAAAGCCTGCCTTTTGATTGTTGTCCGTTGAAGGAAGTCAATATCGAACTCCCCAAGCTCCACTGCCCAATTCATCAATCTCCTAGATATTTTCGGCTTCTGGAGGATCTTCTTTAGTGGATACTCTATGAAGACCTTGACGGTGTGCACTTGGAAGTGTGGTCTTAGCCTCCTTGTTGAGACTATTAACGCCAATGCCAGCTTTTCTATCTGGGGATACCATTCCTTTGCACCATGAAGAGCTCTACTGGTGAAATATATTAGCTTCTGGACCCCTTGATCCTCCCGTATCAAGACTAAGTTTACAACCGAAGGTGATACTGTTAGGTAGAGGAAGAGAATTTCTCCCTCAATGGCCCTACTGAGCAGCAGGCCAGCAGTGGACTTCTCTGGTACCGCTTGAACTGATTGAAAGCTTCTTCGCATTCTTTTGCTATTACCGGGAGTTCAATCAAACCTAGTGGCTGAACCTATTCACCCGTAAATCCCATTAGCAGAAAATGAACTAGGACTATCTTTTCTCGGCCTAGCTTCAACTTCTCAAAAATCGACCAATATAGGATATTCGTCGAACTCCCTTTATCCACCAGGATCCGGTGGACATTATGGTTTGCTGTCATTAGGGTGACCACCAGAGCATCACTATAGGGAAAATAGATCCCCACATAATCATCGTCCGATAATCTTATCACCGGGGATTCTTTCTTTTGACACATCACAAGCCTATTTACTGCATATACCTCCTAATTCTTGGCCTGCCTGGCGTAAGCCTTTCTAGTGTGATTGGACTCACCTCCTCATGCAAACCCCTCGGATGTAGTCCAGATCTCAACTATAACCTCTTGATTCTTAAGTTCTTGGCATCGTTGACTCCTGCTCCTTACCCATCTTTGGTCATCACTTATTTCTTCGTTCTCTGTGGGGGATATTGTCACGTCGCTGGTCATTATACCGAGAAGGGCCTCGTAGACGATAGTCCCGAGGTTGATGGTCTCTAGGTTGATATTCCCTGGGTTGATTGTGTCGAGGATTCAGTGGCCAGTCATTCCCCAGTTGATTCCTCTCTTTGTCTAAAAATCAAACCAACTTTCCGTTCTTGATGAATTTTTTGATTAATGACCTCAAGGCTATACACCCCTTTGGTATGGTGACCCACTACTTCATGGAAGTCGCAATACTTGTCTTTGTTATGGGGATGGGGTTTACCTAATATCTTCAAGGGTTAATGGAACTTCGGGTCTTCCTTTATTTCCACGAGGACTTTTGCTACCTTGGTGTTAAGAGGCGTGAAGTTGTAGTATTGGAACTTATTTATCTGTCTTCTTGAACTTTTTTTTCTTCTTCTCCAAGGGTGTCTCCTGGGGCTGCCTCGAGCTGATCATTGGCTTTAGAGTTTCTTCCTAATTAACAAACTCTTCCACCTTATCCATCAACTCTTGCAAGGTGCTCGGTTGCTTCCTGGCCAACTTCTTCATCAACGGTCCTTCTAGTGATATACCCTGGTAAAGAGCTGCAAAAATCATGTCGTTGGTGGGATCTTCCACCGCTATCTTCTCTAGGTTGAACCAAGCCATGAATTCCTTAAGAGTCTCGTTGCCATGCTGCTGTAGCATCAACAAATATCCTGAAGGCTTATTCTGTCTCCGCACAGCCATAAACTGTACTAAGAATTACCCGCCCAACCCTTCAAACTTATTAACGGAACTCGGGGGTAGCTTTATGAACCAGTCTCGGGTATTCCTTGATAGAGTCAAGGGGTAGGCCTGATAAGCTACCTCATCAAGGGTTCCGTGAATATCAATGTGGACCTGGAAGTTCTCCAAGTGCTCGATGGGATCTCCTACCCTGATGTAACTCTGGATCTGGGGACCTTGAATTTTTCAGGCAGCTTTGCCCTTGTCCTTTCTCTACATCTCCCAAGCCATGTTTGTGCACTTTTTCTCCAAATCGGCAACCTTTCTACCCAATCCCTAACATCCTCCCGCGATCCCTTCGGAGATTGATCCTCCTATTGTGTCTTCCCGAGTGGTCATCTCCTAGTGGTCCTCCTCATGAAAGTTATCTTCATGGTGATCACGATCGTCGACACGACTGTTATGCTCCTCCTCCCTATGCTTCTCTCGGTTTATCTCGAAATAAGACGGTTTGGGGATTCTGAGCAGCAGCTATGGGTTTTATCGTGTCAAGGCTACAATTTGGGCTTCCAAAGCCGCCGTCTGATTCTGTTCTCCACCGCGCGAGGAAGGGAACGGTGGTGGAGGTTGTGGCTTGTTCTAGCCTTCTAGGGGCGGATTAGGCTGGACAATTGGCTCCAGTTGCTGTCTTCTTGGCCGGACGATTCGGCCGTCAGAATGTGTGGTCACTGCCATCATGTATATATTTTAATGAGAACAAAAACGTTCCCACAGACGGCGCCAAATGGTTGGTACAATTTTCATTATGGTGTGAGCTAGACGTTCTTCGATGTTCTTCTTGTTCCTTAAATTCACGCTCATTGCAAAAACCAACACCGTTATGAGAACGCACTGGGGTTCCTAGTGGATCTCACTCCGACCCTTAAGTAAGTTTATGAGGGAGAAGTATGTAAGTCTATGAAGGATTAGGTTTCGACTCGGAATTTTTCTTCTACTCAAATTGAGACTATTTCCTTACTTATCTTGGAGTAAGATTCTAGGTGAATTATTCGGGATCAAATTTGGTCCCAGATTTCTTGGAACTAGATGCGATCCCGGATTTCCTGGTATCGCATGTTGTTGCCTTCAGGTAGTCATGTCGGTCCCAGAGCAGTCTCTTCCTAGGGCTTCTAGGGACCTGAACTCCGTACCCGAGGACTCGTGCTTTGCAGGCTTAGAGCCCGCGATTTTTGGTGGGCCAGTGTGGGTTTAGAAGCCCTTAATTTGCTAGATGGGCCATGCCGAGTAGGATTATTCCCAATATACATGTTATTTTGAAGGCAGAAAATGATGTTCTTTTGGTGGAGCTTTTGCTCCATCATATATATAGCGCAAAGCCATGGAGCGTACAAGGCATATAGTTGAGTTATTGTATCATAGGGGTGGCATGCTAGTGAACCCGTTTCACTAGTTGAGATGTATTCTTGAATTTATTTATTTATTTTTTTCACGGCGGAACGAAATGCCTTGAATTATGGGTGTAATCGAGCTAATCTTTAGCGGTATCCCCTGTTCAAGCTCGGCTAGATTTTCTTTTTGCCTGGCTCTAGCTCGAGCTCATGACGAGCCCCATTTCTATGCTTGAGCTCGGCTCGCCCAAAGGTCAACCATGTGTGAGCTCGAGCTTGAGTACTATGAAGACGGCGACCCACAGAACAACTGAGAACGTTCATCATGTGAAGAAGAAGAAGAAAATTACTTAGAAACAACACATTTGAATAACTAAGAAAAGAAAATTAAAAAGAAAAAATGCCATACGTGAGAAAATAAAAATGAAGTGAAGAAGAAGAAGAAAATTACATAGAAACAACACATTTGAATGAGTAGAAAATTAAAAAAGAAAAAATGTCATACGTGACATAATAAAAATGAAGTGAAGAATAAGAAAATGGGCAAGAGATCAAAAGAAAGAGAGAAGATGGGAATATGATTTGAGAAGCATTGAAGCAAGATTAACAAGTCATTGAATTAGGAAAGTGAAGAATTAGGCGTGCATGAGAAGACTAAGTGCATAGTCCAAGGCCACGTGTGAGATAAGGAATGGCCAGATAAAATGGTGGGAATGCAGGTTAGATGCAGCTATATCCATTATAAAGGAAATGTGCGTTTAATATTTTGGAAGCATGCGTTTTGGTTAGCTTTTATACAACCTGTACGTTAAGGATAAGTTAGATAACCAAGTCCAAGTGACTTAAATAAAAAATGACCGGGTAAAATAAAGACAAACATTAAAATAATTTATACTTATAACTTAATTTATAAGTATATATATATGTATATATATTTATGATTATGAATTATGAATCATATGGTTCATATCATATCACTTCACTTATGAGATTATCTATGAATCTATGATAAGTATGATCATTATGAGTAAACAATCATAATTATCTACTAATAATACTAATATCATATGATCATACGATCTAAGTATTATCATATGATAACGTATTAACATGATCTAACAATCTGTACGATCTTAGATCTTGGATCATGTGAAGTAATGATTATTAAATATTTAATGATAATACTTATAACATATAATAAAGTGATTACATATCATATGCCACAATATTATATTATTATGTGATCAGATAGTCCTATTATATTACATGAATAATATGATTAAGTATCTGGATTGTCATTATATCATATGACTAATAATTAAGTATTGATATTATTCACTTTTACTATTTTATATACATATAACCAATTAATATATATCGACCAATGACCATTGTTATTTGTTACTTAATTTATGCTTACTTATAGTATATTATTTATTAATATACAATATTATAAAAATAAGTAATACATTAACAAATTAATATATAAATTATATATATATATATATATATATATATACATGAGTCGATCCTTATGCGAGCGGGTTCATGAGCTTTAATTGAGTCGAGCCAAGTTTATACGAGCTTGCATCATTTAATAATCGAGTCTAATTTCATGGTCACGAGTAGCTCATTTAATAATCGATTCAAGCACGAGTCAAGTTTATTCGAGTCAATCTTAAGTAAGCTCACTAGTAACTCAGCTCGTTTACACCCCTACCTTAAAGATAGCAAGATATCCGTACCCCAACCAAGTTTATGGGGGTTATTGATCTATTTCTTCATAATTTTATTATTAAAAATTTTCTATATACACAAATACATTAAATGTTATTATCTGTCCTAATTAATAGTTTTAAATTATTTTATTAGCGGCATAACCAACAAAGTGCACATCTTTCAGCACATTATTTTTCCTTATTGACCACCCTTACATTTTTTAGCCTACCGTGTACTCCTATTCCCTCTAACCTTTCAAAGCATCTCAATAACAAATGACCTAACAAATCACGTAACACACACACACACACATATTTTATTATCAATTAAGAAGATTGTGTCATGTTATCTTCACAACTAAAATTCAGACATTTTAAAGGGAACTACCACACTCACGTAAAAGTCATTTCAGCAAACAGCTTACACCATTTGCGGCAACCGAATGAAACATCTTTCTTTATTTAAGGAAGACTAATGCTACTCTTTTACATACTTATTTTATATTGGTTGATGTACTTATTTTATATTGATTGACATGACATATTTAAGTATACTACATCAAATAATTTGAAAATATTCAGAAATGGATATGAATAGTAATATTACTCTTATTAGTTTTAGTTGAGTAATGCCGATAGAGTAATGATTTACGGTGTAAAATTGATAAGTATGATCATTATTATAAAAAATCATAATTATCTACTAATAATACTAATATCATATGTTCATACGATCTAAGTATTATCATATGCTAACGTATTAACATGATCTAACAATCTGTATGATCTTAGATCTTGGATCACGTGAAGTAATGATTGTTAAATATTTAATGATAATACTTATAACATATAATAAAGTGATTACATATCATATGCCACAATATTATATTATTATGTGATCCAATAGTCCAATTATATTACATTAATAATATGATTAAGTATCTGGATTGTCATTATATCATATGACTAATAATTAAGTATTGATATTATTCACTTTTACTATTTTATATACACATAACCAATTAATATATACCGACCAATGATCATTGTTTTTTGTTACTTAATTTATGCTTACATATAGGATATTGTTTATTAATATACAATATTATAAAAATAAGTTATACATTAACAAATTAATATATAAATTATTTTATATTGTATATATATATATATATACGAGTTGATCCTTATACGAGCGGGTTCATGACCTTTAATCGAGTCGAGCCGAGTTTATACGAGTTTGCAAAATTTAATAATCGAGTCTAATTTCGTGTTCACAAGTAACTCATTTAATAATCGATTCGAGCATAAATCAAGTTTATTCGAGTCAATCTTAAGTATGCTCACTAGTAGCTCAGTTCGTTTACACCCCTACCTTAAAGAGAGCAAGATATCCGTACCCCGACCAAGTTTATGGGAGTTATTGATCTATTTCTTCAAAATTTTATTATTAAAAATTTTCTATATACACAAATACATTAAATGTTATTATCTATCCTAAATAATAATTTTAAATTATTTTATAAGCGGTGTAACCAACAAAGTGCACATCTTTCAGCACATTATTTTTCCTTATTGACCACCCTTACATTTTTTAGCCTCCCGTGTACTCCTATTCCCTCCAACCTTTCAAAGCATCTCAATAACAAATGAGCTAACAAATCACGTAACACACACACACATACACACACACACACATATTTTATTATCAATTAAGAAGATTGTGTCATGTTATCTTCACAATTAAGATTTAGACATTTTAAAAGGAACTACCGCACTCACGTAAAAGTCATTTCAGCAAACTGCTTACACCATTTGCGGCAACCGAATGAAACATCTTTCTTTATTTAAGGAAGACTAATGCTACTCTTTTACATACTTATTTTATATTGGTTGATGTACTTATTTTATATTGATTGACGTGACGTATTTTAAGTATACTACATCAAATAATTTGAAATTATTCATAAATGGATGTGAATAGTAATATTATTCTTATTAGTTTTAGTTGAGTAATGTCGATAGAGTAATGATTTGCGGTTTAAAATTGAAAAGTATGATCATTATGAGTAAAAAATCATAATTATCTACTAATAATACTAATATCATATGATCATACGATCTAAGTATTATCATATGATAACGTATTAACATGATTTAGCAATCTGTATGATCTTAGATCTTGGATCACGTGAAGTAATGATTATTAAATATTTAATGATAATACTTATAACATATAATAAAGTGATTACATATCATATGCCACAATATTATATTATTATGTGATCAGATAGTCCTATTATATTACATTAATAATATGATTAAGTATTTGGATTGTCATTATATCATTTGACTAATAATTAAGTATTGATATTATTCATTTTTACTATTTTATATACATATAACCAATTAATATATACCGACCAATGATCACTGTTATTTGTTACTTAATTTATGCTTACATATAGGATATTGTTTATTAATATACAATATTATAAAAATAAGTTATACATTAACAAATTAATATATAAATTATTTTATATATATATATACGAGTCGATTCTTATACGAGCGGGTTCATGAGCTTTAATCGTGTCGAGTCGAGTTTATACGAGTTTGCAAAATTTAATAATCGAGTCTAATTTCTTGTTCACAAGTAGCTCATTTAATAATCAATTCGAGCATAAGTCAAGTTTATTTGAGCCAATCTTAAATATGATCACTAGTAGCTCAGTTCGTTTACGCCCCTACCTTAAAGAGAGCAAGATATTCGTACCCCAACCAAGTTTATGGGGGTTATTGATCTATTTCTTCATAATTTTATTATTAAAAATTTTCTATATACACAAATACATTAAATGTTATTATCTATCCTAAATAATAATTTTAAATTATTTTATAAGCGGCGTAACCAACAAAGTGTACATCTTCAGCACATTATTTTTCCTTATGACCACCCTTACATTTTTTAGCCTACCGTGTACTCTTGTTCCCTCTAACCTTTCAAAGCATCTCAGTAACAAATGAGCTAACAAATCACATAACACACACACACACACACACATATTTTATTATCAATTAAGAAGATTGTGTCATGTTATCTTCACAACTAAAATTTAGACATTTTAAAGGGAACTACCGCACTCACGTAAAAGTCATTTCAGCAAACAGCTTACACCATATGCGGCAACCGAATGAAACATCTTTCTTTATTTAAGGAAGACTAATGCTACTTTTTTACATACTTATTTTATATTGGTTGATGTACTTATTTTATATTGATTGACGTGACGTATTTTAAGTATACTACATCAAATAATTCGAAATTATTCATAAATGGATGTGAATAGTAATATTACTCTTATTAGTTTTGGTTGAGTAATGCCGATAGAGTAATGATTTGCGGTATAAAATTGATTTGATAATTGAGCGGGAAGTGTAGTTTTACTCGCGTAATGTTATACACCACACTAATATCATAATTTTATCCAATTATGCTCGCATGACATGATCTATTTACCACTGGATATTTTTTTAATAAGGTTGGAACTTTTTTATGTTTATTAATATCATGCCTATTTTATATTGGTTGACGTGAAATATTTTAAACATGTCACATCAATCATTGTTAAATAATCAATAGATGGATGTAAAGAATATCATTACTCATATTATTTTTAGTTTAGTAATGCTCAGTAATGAGCTGCTATGAGAAGTTGATGTGATACATAGGCATGAAGAGTAACCACTATGCTGACATGGTAAGATTTATTAGCCAATGGATATATATATATATATATATATATATATATATATATATATTTCATAAGGTTTGATTCTTTTTTTTTTTTTTGTTTTTTTTTTGACATGTCCACACAAGAGGGGGGGGATTCGAACTAGTGACCTCCGCTTTATGAGGCGTGGTTTCCAGCCGATTGAACTACCCCTTGAAGAGATAAGGTTTGATTCAGGAGCTATTAGACAACGCTACGTTAACATAATAAAATAGAAGTGGGATATTGGTATAGTATATAAAATTACTCATTTTGGTTTTTGTTTAAGGCCCAGCTTCACACCCATATATATCACATCGACTGATATAGCATGTGTTTTAAGTGGCATCTCATATTAACTGCTTAAAGAAAATAAAGTGTTAAACTACTCAAAATATGCAACGTCAGCCGTTGGAGCACGGGAAAAATAAAGATCAGAATAGCATTACCCTTCTTATTTCTAGTTCTTTAAGTAATACTGATATTCCCACCAGCTTACGAGGAATAAATGTCATAAATAAATACGAAAGAATAACATTATTCTTACTAGCTTCTCCGGGTCGTGGCTAAGAAGGAAATCTCACGCCACAACCTTCGCCATTTGGCCTTTAAAAACCAACAGAAATTCAATCACATAAACAACCAATCGTTCCCACGTTTTCTCATCTGGCAGAACTCGAACTGATCTTTAAGGAAATAATGGTGGTAAGCTTCAAGGGTTGCTACACAGTGAAGCCAGCAGAGGCAACATGGAAGGGTCCCCTACCCTTATCAGAATGGGATCAAATTGGCACCTTAACTCATGTTCCCACAATCTACTTCTACCGCCTGGCGCCAAATTGGCTTTCACCAGCTGACACCATTTCCAATATCCTTAGAGACTCATTGAGCCGGGCATTAGTGCCTTTCTATCCACTAGCAGGCCGTGTGCGGTCGATTGGCAGAGGCCGTCTCGAGCTTGACTGCAATGCTGAGGGGGCTCTGTTCTTTGAAGCTGAATCTGAGGCAAAACTAGACAACATTGACCACTTCTCTCCATCTCCAGAGTATCATTACCTTGTCCCAACTATAGACTATAGCGTCCCAATTCATGAATTGCCATTAGTGTTGGCGCAACTCACCAGGTTCAAGTGCGGGGGCATTAGTCTCAGCATAATGATATCACATACTGTTGTCGACGGACCAAGCGCCCTACACTTCATTTCTGAGTGGGCTACGCTTTCTCGGGGCGAGCCATTAGGGACGGCGCCATTCCTTGACCGTAAACTGTTGCGAGCTGGGGATCCCCCGACTGCTCCGCCGTGCCTCGATAACTCGGAGTACAGCTATCCGCCAGTGTTGCTAGGGCAATCCGACAATGTAGAGGAGGAAAAGAAGAAGAACACGGTTGCCATGCTAAAGCTTTCCAAAACCCAGGTGGAAAAGCTCAAGAACATGGCAAATGATGGTACGTAATGTTAAATCACGCTTGCTTGTCCCAAAAACTTAACTAACACTCCTTCTCACTTGTTATGATTTTTGATTCTGATGCTATAGATGATAAATTTAATCATTTAATTAATATTCTAACAGATAAAAGTAGTGATAGTTGCCGTGATTACACTCGGTACGAGACGTTGGCAGGACATGTATGGAGATGTGCATGCAAGGCACGTCAACAAAAAGATGAACAGCCTACGGCATTAGCTGTTTGTATGGACTCAAGGAACCGCACGAATCCGCCACTGCCACGAGCGTATTTTGGCAATGCAACGCTGGATGTTTTTGCTACAAGTCATGCGGGGGAGTTGATGTCCAAGCCATTAGGCTATGCTTCAAGCAAGATAAGACAAGCTATTGACAAAGTGACTGATACGTATGTGAAGTCAGCTATTGAATTTTTGAAAAATCAAGAGGACTTGACACGGTTTCAGGAGCTTCATGCCTTGGGGGGCACGGAAGGGCCTTTCTGCGGAAACCCAAATCTCGCAGTAGTGAGCTGGTTGACGCTGCCAATCTACGGCCTTGATTTTGGCTGGGGGAAAGAAATATACATGGGGCCGGGAGCGCATGATTTTGATGGAGACGCACTACTCCTCCAGAGTCCTGATGGAGATGGATCTTTGATTTTGGCGTTGTGTCTGCAAGTGGCTCATATGGATGCGTTTAAGAGGCACTTCTATGAAGATATCATATAATTTGTAGGGGAAAAGAAAGAAATAATAGTATCGCATGCTTCTGAAGTTGACAAAATAGGAAGAGAAGGTAGAAAAAAAAGTCATTTTTAAGAAAATAAGCCTATATGCATGATATCAATTAAGAAATTTCTTGAATAAACAAGTATACAACGATGCAGTTGACAAGTGTGGTGATTTGGAAAAATTCCAGTTCTGAATCAATAATTCATATCACAGCTTCTATTTCACAACATAAATTAAGACATTACAGCGTAAAACTTATTGTTTATACATAAACACTTGATATGCCATACGTGGCATTAATACAGTCTACAAAGACTGACTTAGCTCAAGTCTGGACTCCATAAGCTTGAGATTCCTGATTCACCTCAATTAAAGACATCTAAAGACACGTACGGATTTTCTCAAATCTTCCATACGTGCGAGTTCTATAATAACATCTATATAATTGTAGGGATACCGCAATTACATAGGCAGAAGAATGAGTCAAGATCTCAATACGTTTACAAATCACTAACCTTTTATTATGAGCCTTCTTTTAGAAAATATCTCTAATATGCGTTTATAATAACAACTACATTAAGTTTTCAAAAAGAAGTGTTGTTCACATTAAATCATAACCGATAAGATAAGCACCATAGAGTTGTTTAGTAATATATATAGAAATCTTCTTATCTATTCCTTGGTATTTTCCCCACATATATGTTAAGCAATCCATAAACTCATTATACATTTACATGTGCAATACATTACTCCAGACGACTCAAACCCCTTGGCCTATTAGAGGATTTTAACCTCACGTTCACGGATTATATAAACTCATTATATATACATTTACATATGCAATGCATCACTCGAGAGGACTCAAATCCCTTGGCTTATTAGAGGATTTTAACCTAACGTTTACGGATGATCATAGGGGACTTTAACACCCACATTCTCACTTTTCTATTAGCATAGGGAGTACTTTAAGCACAAGTCTGGGTACTTTAACCCGCCTATTATATCTTTCAGCACTTGTTGACTATAACCACTAGCTTGGGGACTTTAACACACTTATTATTATCTTTCAGCACTTCGGATTTTAACCACCATCGCGAGGACTAGAACCCACTGCATTGATATCTTTTAATAGGATTATGCAAGAATATGCAATATCATCTCTTTCTTAAATCATTATTTTGTTTTCATAATCATCCCTTAATTAACCTCATCTCTTTACACATCATAAACATCATTTATCTTAAAATACATGAAACTCATTGAAAGCATATATAATCATGTTTAATTAATTAGGTTCATTTGAACGTAAATTTCATGCTTTTGAAAACAAGTATCATCCTCAATAAGTACTTACAATTTCCATATATAGACTGTTCGAAGAACTCTTGACGCTGGCAATCACTACATTTTATTGTTGTACATGACCGTGCATTAGTCTAAAATTATACTTCAAAAGCTAATATCCAGACCACTTCTTATCTTCCTTATACTCTAATTAAAAATGGGCAAAATAATGATGTGTCTACAAATATAAACACATCAACAACAGAACATCATGAAAGTGCATGAATGGTGCTATTAACATGAGTGGATAAAACAGTACTTAGGTTTTATTATAATATTTGAGACATATCACTAAAGCATCATATTAATTTCGGCATAATAGCGATATACCTAAAATGTCATAATGTCACTTGCTGTGAATTTTAATTGTACTTGCAAATATACAAACCGTTTGCAGTTAATGGATTGGAAGTGCGAGGTTGATCCCACAGAGAATCGTATTTTTTAAAACAAAATTTATATCCGAATCGATCTAATCCTAACCTAGTTCCAAAAAAATCGAGAGATTGTCTTTGTAAATAAAATCAAAAGCATAAACAAAATTAAACTGAATGTAATCAAGTAAAAAAAAGCACTAAGGTATCGGAATCCGCACTCACAAATTCATCGCAATATATTCTCATGATCAATAATATTTCCCAAAGTTCTCACAATAAAATCTTAAGTATGTTTTACTTTGCTTCAAATATTTAATCAAAATCATTCCATGTATCCATTCTTTACACAAATCAAATAAGAAATCCAATTTAAATTAAATCATCAAATGTATCATTGAATTACAAAAGATATCCAAGAATCATTCCACAAAATTGAGTTGAAGTAAAACAAATTGGAAAATCAATACTCATTAAAATTGGAAAAAATTACATCACATGAGAATAGTGTTGCTAATTATAAGTGAGGCTTCATCGTCAACCTTAGTTGAGAGTTTAGCCTCTCATGGCTAAAAATAATATGCTAACTTTTATTAAAAACATAAACTATGAATGACTTATAAATAGAAAATCAAAACGTGCAAGAAGCAAAACTCACGAACAGCTCTAATCCTTTGAATTGCGCCTCTCCCCAAAACGCCCACCCATTCGTGTCTTATTGTATGCTGGACACGACGTGTATATGTAATAACTCATGCAAGGTGTTTACACAAGTTGGTGCTGCCTCTTAATTCTTTTGGAAAGAATCGGTGCTTGCATATTCTGAGAGGAGTCGCATGTTGCCCGATTTGGTGAGAACGTGGTGCTGCCAGTCTTCAAGTCGGTGCTAAGCCTTCCACGTGTTTATGCTACTGTTTTTCTTGGAGAGAACCACATAGTGATTTTATTCCCAGGTATGGAAAGAAATCGCCTTATGCATGGCTTAGAAATCTACACTCAAAACAACACGTCTCACTCATGTACGTATCTTTTTATTTGCTACCAGGTTGCCGCTCCTGCTAAGGAAAGAGGTCAAGTGTCGGTTGTTGCTCCATCCTGCACTTTTACATGCATGCAAACTTGGAAAGAATCACGTGTTTCTTGGTTCTAAGCATGGAGAATAATTGTGTTTCAGTGTTGCCTATCTTGCATTGCTCTAGAGAAAAATAGGTAAAACAAAAGAAGTCTTGCCGCTTCCCACGTTTGAGTTTAAAGAGTAACGAAAAAATATATATGTTGCATGTCCTTCTTTCCACGTGAATTGCTCTCTTTGTTTCCTTTAAAGGGAAACATGCATTAACATTAATTTCCTAACTCAGATGTCAAAGCGGAATACCCGATTCTTTGTAATTCCACAAAAATATCGTAATTTTTTCTCAATGACCTGCAAAACACTAAGACACTAAAACTAACCAAGAACATTAGAAAATAATAAAGTTAAAGGTTTAGCAAATGCAAATTAAGGGGTTCACATATGCAATATTTGACACTTATCAAATACCCCAAAACTTACATTTTGCTAGTCGATCCCTTAGCAAAACAAAAGGAAAAACAAAATCAAAGCATGAAACATAAATCCTTTTTCGTGGGAGAGACGATTGCATTTAGCATATGCAACAAGCTTTTTAAACCCCTAAGACTTCCTAGTGGATGAGTGAAGTCTTGTGAGGGTTTGCTAAGAATTATACCCACAAACATTTTAAAGCAGTATGTTATTTTCAAACAATGACTTCTGTACAAACATATGGTTCATATATCATGAGCAAATTTAACAAAGTGAACATCACAATCATATCATTAGGACATTAAAAATCATTCAACTCATAGCTGAAAAATTGAGACAACTCATGCTCTAATGAGTGCAAAGTGAGATTAACATAAACTCATGAAGTTTCAATTTTTTCAAAAAGCTTGTGTACCTTAAAATTCATAGGAATTTTATCAGATGAAAACAACACGGCTTACATCAAAAAATGCATTTTTTTTTTTTTTTTTTTTTTTTTTTGTGTCGGTTGTACAATGCCTAACTCCCTTAAGCTTTCTAATTGACCTATGTAACGAGTCTTGGGCCAGTGACTCTCAAGTCATATGTTTTTAGGGTACTAGATGTAAAAACACCACTAAAAGCTTAATTATTCAAGTCAAAAAGGCTATGAAGTCAAACTAGCGATACAATCAACCAAATTGAATTTCTCATCTTTTTACGCGAACACTCAATGCTTAGTGAGGCAAGAAGTTCAGTTACTCAATGAGAACTCAAACTGATGATATTAGTTTTATTTATTTATTTGAATTTAAGCCAAGGTTTCATCAACAAATCATTCTACAAATCTCAAGACACACATTCCTCAATTCAAATCTCATACATCACAGACCCTATGCTAATGTGCCTGTGATAAACAATTCAAACAAGTGAAGTCTCTCTAATCCAACAGGTCAAGACACACATTACTCAATTCAAATCTCATACCTCACAGACCCTATGCTAATGTGCATGTGATAAACAATTCAAACAAGTGAAGTTTCTCTAATCTAACAAGTGAGTCAAAAAATTCAGATTTTTAATGACATCCACTCTTCAACATGTTAAACAATTCAATGATATGCAAACTGATGAACGCCAAATATTGCATATGTGCAGGGATGGAGCTAAAAACTCTTATGGGCAGGGGCCAAGGGTAAAAAAAATTTGTTGATAGGGAGTATAGGCTAATTTTTATTTTTTATTTTTAACTAATTTTTTTGTTCTTTTTTTTTTTTTTTTTTAATTGAGGGAGTCCATGGCCTCCCTCTTAAATCTGTCCTTAATGACAAGTTATTGACCCAACAAAAAAAAATAAAAAAAAAATAAAATTAGTCCAAACTGTTTTTTCTTCACTTTTGAAGAGACGTTTTTTATTTACGAAACCAAAAGAAAATTTTTTGCTCAAAGCTTTTTATACGACATAAAGTGTAAGAACTTAATAAAAATATACTCAATTTTCATTGTTAATATGTTACATTTTTAATATGTAAAATATCAAAATTCACATAATTTGACAACTACACGTGTAAGCATGAGTTCCCTCCCCCCAATGAATTTTCCAAACCCTTCGGGTGGCCCGGCCCTCTCGAACTTTCCTCTCTCCCTTTGCTAAACTCATTTAGGGCTAGTTTGGCAAACTATTTTTATTCTCCCTCTATTTCTTTTCACTTCTTTCAAAAATATCAAATCAAAAACATTCTAATTTTTTTACACTTTTGTATTTCACATTAATAATTTTTTATTATTATTCAAATAAAAAAATCCACTACAAAACAAAACTTTTTCACTTTTCTATAAAACATTCTCAAATTTTATATCACATCAATCACTTTTTACTATACAATACACAAATATTCTCCAACCCAATTACTTACCAAACAAGCCCTTAACTTTCTTTGCCATATATTTCTCTTCTCGAAACTCTCTCTCTTGCTTTTAGCGTGCTAGTCCGGAAGACCATTTAGGCCTTAACAGGATAGCGTTCCTTGTTATAGCAAATAGTAGTGCCAAGGTGAAGCCCCTGGATCCGTAGCTATTTTTTAACAAATTTCCAAAATATTTGGGGTTCTTTTTTCCTTCTTTTTTTCCCCCCCTTTTATTTCTAGGGTTCAATAGTTTTTTGTTCCTCATTTTCTCAGGAATCAAACATTGTTTACTATTTTCATTTCTTTTATATTGTTGAGAAGGGTAATGAGCTAAAAATATACATTGTTTTAGAAGTTTTTGGTTTTTAACCTTATATATATATTTGCTTTCAAGAAATTGAGGGGGGTCCATGGCCCCTACCGGCCCCCCCTTTCCTCCGTCTCTGCATATGTGGACCCCTTAATTTGCATTTACTAAACCTTTAGCCTTGTTATTTTCTAATGTTTTTTTGTTAATTTTGGTATTTTAGTATTTTGCAGGTCATTGAGAGAAAACAATAGCTTTAAGATGAAATAAATCACACTTTGGAAAGACCTAGATGATGTGGTTATGTTCAACCAAATCAAGGAGATGACTAAATCGGAATTTCTCTAAATGGAGTCAAAATCGGATTGAATTAAATTTCAGATTATGCACATGTCATAGTATTTTGGCTATAACTTTCAGCTCAAGTATCAGATTAAGATGAATCAAGTGGAATTAGAAAGCTAACTTAATTATCTACAGATCATTGTGAAATATGATTTTCCTAATTCGGACGTTTGCTATGCCAAAAGTGCCCCGTAATAAAATACCACAAATCTGGACGAATTTGGAATCCTTTTCCTTCTTGGATTGAGTTTTGAGTCTCCTGCTCAAACTAGAAGACTAACCTCCAATTGTACTCGAAATTCTAGGGCTTCTAGGATTTGTTTTCTTCCTATAAATAGACCTTTAAGCCTCAAGAAAAAGGGTGAGAAGCTAGAGACCAAATATATTCTTTTCTTTTTAGTTTAGTTTTTCTTTAGTTTAGGATTTATTTTTTAATAATCATGTGTAGCTAGATTTTCAACTAAGGTTGAGGATGAAGCCTCATCAATGAAGAACAATAGCACTTTCATGTAAGTTTTTATTGTCCGATTTTATTGGGTTTTATATTTCAATTGTTTTACTTCTTTTCAATGTGTGGAATGATTCTTGGATATCTTTTGTAATTCAAGGATACATTTGATGATTTGAGATAATTTCACATAATTGATTGCTTAGTTTTTATTTATAAAACAATTGGATATCCCTTGTGATTTATTCTACGGATACGATTGATGTTTTGATTTAAATTGGATATCTTGTTGTGATTTATAGATACACTTGATGATTTAATTTAAATTGGATTTCTTTTGTGATTTGTGTAAAGAATGGAGACATGGGATGCTTTGATTAACTGTTTGAAGTATAGTAAAACATACCTAAGATTTTAATTGTGAGAATTTCGGATTAATATTGATGAACATGGAGTATGTTGTTATGATTCGGTGAGTGTGGATTCCCAAACCTTAGTATTTTTCTTTTGTTTTATTTTCTTTTATTTATCAAAATCAAATTTCTTTTGGAACTAGGTTAAGATTTAATTAGTTTAGAAACAAAATTGCTCTTCAAAAACACAATTCCCTGTGGGATTGACCTCGCACTTGCAAAACACTTTATTGCAAACAATTCGTGCACTTGCGAGTACATTTAAAATTCACATCACAAACCACAGTTGCGATCTAATCATGCTCAATCAACAACATAACACAATTTTTTTTTTTAAAGCAATAAAAATAACAACAAAAACAAAAACAAAAATAATAAAGATAATAGACAAAAATGTCTACCTCACCCCCAAACTAAAATGGCACATTGTCCCCAATGTGACTAGAAATACAGTACCGAATGGGCGATGCAAGTCAGGTGTACTGTAGAAGAATGCTCCCCCAAACTTGAATGGCAGATATCTGTCCTGAAAAACACAAAAAAACAAGCAACTAAACAAAATAAAGTGACAAGGAAATAAAGGGAAAGATGGGTTGCCTCACACAAGCGCTAAGTTTACCGTCTTTAGCCAGACTCTCCACAGTAGAAGAGGATTAGTTGGGATAAGTTGGGTCCTCCAAGGACATTTCTTCAATCTCAGGGATCTTCAACTCCAGAAACAGTTTCAACCGTTGACCATTTACCTTGAAAGTGTTTCCATTTTTTGGATCCTCTATCTCGATGACTCCATGAATGGAAACTGTACGAACTATGGATGGTCTCGTCCAACGAGATTTAAGCTTGCCTGGGAATAGATGCAGACGTGAATTGTATAAGAGAACTTTCTGACCAACTTCAAAAGATCTTCGCAAAATGTTTTGGTCGTGTGCATTCTTCATTTGAGCTTTGTACAGCTTAGCAGAGTTGTAAGCATCATTTCTCAACTCCTCTAATTCATTGAGTTAGAGCTTCCTTTGAGAGCCGGCCTTGGTGAGATTAAAATTTAGCTGCTTGATGACCCAATATGTTCGATGCTCCAATTTTACAGAAAGATGACAAGCCTTTCCATACATAAGTTTGTAGGGAGACATGCCAATTGGAGTCTTGAATGCTGTCCAGTAAGCCCATAGTGCATCATTGAGTCATAGAAACCAATCCTTTCTTGTCGGGTTCACTGTCTTCTCTAGTATCCTCTTGATTTCTCTGTTGGACATCTCAACTTGACCACTTGTCTGAGGATGGTAGGGAGTTGCAACTTTATGAGTGATACCATACTTCTTCATGAGTTACTCAAAAAATCTATTGCAGAAGTGATACCATACTGATAATGGCACATGGTGTCCCAAAACGTGCAAACACATTGTCCTTGAGAAATTGCAACACAACTTTATGATCATCTGTTTTGCAAGCAATGGACTCAACCCACTTGGAAACATAGTCAACAGTCACTAGGATGTAGAGGTACCTATATGAGTTCGGGAAGGGTCCCATGAAGTCGATGCCCCAAACATCAAAAAGCTCCACAACCAGGATCAGGTTCAATGGCATCATGTTTCTTCTTCCAATACTCCCCAATTTCTAGCATCTCTCGCAAGCTAAACAGTAGGCATGGGCATCATGAAAAATGGAGGGCCAATAGAATCCACTTTGAAAAATCTTCACAGGGGTCTTTTTAGAACTAAAGTGGCCTCCACATGTATGATCATGGCAAAAGGAGATGACATTTTTCTAGTCACTGTCAAGAATACATCTCTTTATAATCTGATATGGGCAGTATTTGAACAGGTAAGGATCATCCCAAAAACAAATGTTTCACCCCAACCAAGAATTTTGACTTGTCGTGCCTGGTCCAATAGGAGGGCATCTTTCTTTGACAACAGATACTTCAAATCAGCATGATCCGTGTAGGCCAATATTTTAGACCCTAGCAAATAAGATCTAAACTTATCTAGAGCAAAAGTGATAGCCAACAACTCATTTTCAGTGGTAGAGTAGTTGAGCTGTGCGTCATTCAGGGTCTTGCTGGCATAGTAGATGACATGAGGAAGCTTCTCCACTCTCTGTCCCTACATGGCTCCCACAGCATAATCGGAGGCTTCACACATTATTTTGAATGGCACATCCCAATTAAGTGGCTAAATGATTGGTGTGGAGGTTAAGGTCTTCTTCATAATCTCAAAGGTTGTATGGCACTCGTCATTGAAATCAAAAGGAGCATCTTTTGCAAGCAAGTTGCACAAAGGTCTCGCTACCGTACTGAAGTCCTTGATGAATCTTCTGTAGAACCCAACACGTCCGAGAAAAGACCGAATCTCTTTCACTGTTTGCGGGGGCGGAAGGTTGAAGATCTGATCCACCTTGGCTTTCTCAACCTCAATACCTAAGTGGGAAATAACATGCCCCAAAACAATCCCTTGTTTTACCATTAAGTGACATTTTTCCCAATTCAGAACCAAGTTTTTCTCCTTACATCGTACCAACACCAAGGTGAGATGGTGCAAACACTCCTCAAATGAAGATCCAAAGACTGAGAAGTCATCCATAAATATTTCCATGTGACGTTCAACCATATCTGAGAAAATGCTAATCATGCACCGTTGAAAAGTAGCAGGTGCATTGCACAACCTGAAAGGCATACGGCGATAAGCAAACGTACCAAAAGGACAAGTGAAAGTAGTCTTCTCCTGATCTTCGGGGTCCACCAGAACTTGATTGTAGCCAGAGTAGCCATCAAGGAAACAGTAGTAAGCATGGCCAGCCAATCTCTCCTCCATCTTATCAATTGAAGGTAGAGGAAAGTGGTCTTTCCTTGCGCAAGATTCAGCTTCCTGTAGTTTATGCATGATGAGTCATAAATATTGTATATTTGGACCCCTTAATTTATATTAGTTAAACATTTAGTTTTGTATTTTCTAATATCTTTTGCAAATTTTAGTGTTTTAGTTGTTTTTCAAGTAATGGGAAGAAAATAGTCTCAATTTATGCGGAATTGCAAATAATATTTTGTCCAATAAAATACCATGTGCGGCACCACATATAGAAAAGGAAATATTTTGACTTAACCAAGAAGAGTCCAGCATGCAGCTCTTTACACGTTATTAATTTTGATAAGGAAATAGCATGCACGTGAAAGGCAGCACTTGGTTTTCAATTGGACATATTTTTCTCCACAACAGTGCAGCACACGTGAGGCACCAAACCAGCAACTCATGCACACGTCATGCAGCTCCCAAGCTGCTGGACAGCAGCTGAACAGCAACTCCCAAACTGCTGGACAGCAGCTGCACGCACAGAAATTCCTCCTACAAACAGCAGCTCAAAGACCAAGAAGCACCAACTCATGTCCCACGTAAAACCTGATCCAATGCAGCACTTGAAGACAAGAAACTAGCTAGCAGCAAGCACATCACTTTTCTTTTCTCCAAAGCAGACTGAACTGCAGCACCGAATGGACAAAAGCTGGAAATTCAGCATGAAGCTGTGCGGCTATAGCTATAGGTGAAAAACTTGTCTTGAAGATTCAGCCATGCTCTTGAAAAGAGGTGCCCCAGATTCCAAGTTGATGAAGCGGTGAAATAAAAAAAAGAAGCGATGATTACATTTTCAGATTAGTTCAAGGACTAGGTTGGGCGGCTAGGTACATTTATTATACTTTTTGAGATGTTTTTTCCTTGATATTAAAAGGAAATCTCTTCCCATTTGAAGGGGTGGTCAGCTTTCACGTAGAGAGTTCTTTTGGTTGTTTTTAAGATACATTCAGCTCTAGAAAAGTTTTACTAAAGGAAAAAAAAAAAAAAAAAATAGTTCTTCACGTACAGTGAAGGACTTCTCTCTTTTGTTTAGTGTTCTTTCCTTAGCGTTTTTAGATTGCTCGTGGACAGCAGCGTGGAATGCATTGCACATCAATTCCAAATTATCAAAGGACCTCCATGTGTGGCTAAAGCTCTCCCTAGGGTTTTGATAAACCCTATCCAAGTATCAATGGCTTAATTGTGCTTTGTTCTTTGGGATATTTATTTTGGGCATCAATGATTGTATAACTATGAGGATTACATTTTTGTAATTGGCTTTAACGATTAATGCAATCTTGATAAAATGTTTATCTTGTCTATGAGAAAGCTTTTTATTTTGATTGTGCTCAAATTATATTTATTGTTCAAACAATGATAAATGTAATGGTTATGCAATTGTATTATTTGAACATGCAACAAGAGATTTTGATAGTTCATGCCTATGATAGACAAGTCATGCTACACCCTAGACTAGTGTAATTTAGGTAAATGATTTGTGCTAATCCAAAGATGAGCTACACTTAATCCTTGTTTGTTTGTAACCAAGTTAATGAATTTGATAGTCCATGCTTTACAAAGATGGATTACACTTATTTATTAATGATGGTATTTTCTTGACAATTTGTTGTGTGATTGACAACCACATACAAATAATATTAGGCCTAGAATGAATATCCCATATTATTATGATAGCCATTGTTACACGGATAGCGGTGAAATCAATTCCCTAGTTTTCATCTAATTAAGTTCAACTTTAATTTATTTTCCAGCATTTTATTTCCATTGTTTGTTTATAAATTAAAAATCACAAAAAACAACATTTTTCTAAGGGAAAAATTAGGATTGATTTTATTTAAGCTTGATACACGCAACCAATACAATTCCTGTGGACCGACACCCTCAATATAGACACTGTCCTGTAGTGACTCGTGCTATTGCGAGTGGTATTATTATTATTGAAGTACAAAACGACCACATCAATGCACACTCTCCATCCCGACTGAACACGAGTTGGGACCAACTCATTCTCCTTGTTCTTAATCATTGTAATTCCCACCTTCTTGGGCACCACATGAATGGGTCTCACCCATTTGCTGTTAAAGATTGGCTATATGATTCCCGCATCCAGAAGTTTGATCACCTCAGCTTGAACTACCTCTTGCATGGCTGGATTCAATCGTCTTTGTGGCTTACGAGAGGGTTTAGCATTTTCCTCCAAGTGAATCTTGTGCATCACTACTGCAGGGCTGATGCCCTTTATGTCTCCAATTGACCACCCTATGGCTTTTTTATGTTCTTTCAACACATCCATCAATTTCTGTTCTTGAGCCTCAGTCAAGTCAGCAGCAATGATTACCGGCAGAGATTTAGTAAGATCAAGATATTTGTACTTCAAGGTGTCTGGTAGTGGCTTCAGTTCTGCTTGACAAGCTCAGCTGTTGATGGCGATGGATCAGAGGGTGATGTCTTGGTGGTTGCCCCAGTATCAGTTTCTATCTCAGGAGTTGAGTCCAACAAGGCATTAGCTTGCTCAAGTAATGTGTCCAGGTCCATGTCACCTCCAAATGCAGTAAGGCACTTTCCCAACGGGTCTTCAATACTTGGTTCATTGATAGTCTCCTCCACTATCTCCTCAATTGTGCATACACTTCTGACCCCTTAGTCAAATGGCTGCCTACTGATATCAAAAATATTTAGCTCCACTGTCATGTTCCCAAAGGATATCTTCATGACTCAAGTCCTACAATTGATTAGGGCATTAGCCGTAGCTAAAAAAGGACACCCTAACATTACTGGAATCTAAATATCCACATTTACAACTGGTTTTGTGTCTAAGACGATGAAGTCCACAGGGTACTAGAACTTATCAACTTTGATCAGAGCAACTTCAATGATTCCTCTCGGAACTTTCACAAATCTGTCGGCCAATTGAAGTGTCACTGAAGTGGGTTTTAGCTCTCCCAATCCGAACTGGACATAAACAGAATATGGCAATTGATTCATACTAGCCCCCAAATCCAATAGAAATCTTTCAACCATGTTATCACCTATCATGCACGCAATTGTAGGACATCCAAGGTCCTTATACTTGACAGGAATATTGCACTGCAGAATACCGACCTGCTCAGTTAGGAAAGCTTTCTTGGGAACATTTGTCCTTCTCTTGATGGTTACCAAATCCTTAAGAAATTTGGCATATGAAGGCACTTGCTGGATGGTATAAGAACTAATAGTTAGGAATGTTGATCTGCAAGTGTTTAAACACTTCCAAAATGTCATCGAGCTTTGATCCTTTCTTGGGAGCCGTTAGTCTTTCTGGAAACGGAGCTTTGGGAACAAACTTCCCCGGACTCTCCTTATCAATTGGACCGACAGTGTTTGGTCTAAGATCTCTTTCAGGCTTGTCATGGCTTTCCTTTTCTTTTTCTGTCTCAATCGCCTCTTCAAGCATGGCCACTTGATTGTCCGCTCGCCTTCCTGACCTCAAAGTTGTGATGGCTTGCACATGCTCTTGCCCATGAGACGGGGAAGATGTACTCCCAATAACAAATTACCCTTTCGGGTTAGGCACTAGTTGACTCAGGAACTTCCCTCTTTCTCTTTCCCCCACTTGATTCTTTAACTGGCCAATTTTTCCTTCCATCTTGGCAGTAGCTTGATGTATGAATTGCTTAAGCTCTTGCATATTCTGGTTATTGCTCATAGTGGCTGTCTTAAGCTCTTGTATAATCTGGTTGTTGCTCATGGTGACACTCTTAAGCTCTTGTATATTTTGGCTGCTTGCTTGTATGAATGCTTTGACTGTGTCTTCTAATGATGACTGGGGTGCTGATTGTGGCACTTGAGTGGCAGACTTAAAAGCAGGAGGTTGGGTTTGGTGGGATGACCGAAACTGATTCTGAGCCTGTGAAGGGAATCCATGAGGAAATTGATTATGCGCTTGATTTGAGGTTCTTCCTTGATTTAGTGGTTGATTTTGCTTCCAAGAGAAATTGGGATGGTTCCGCCATCTTGGATTGTAAGTCTCAGCAAAAGGTCCACTTGTTGGTTTCCTATAATCATCGAAGGCATTGACCTACTCCAGCAGATATTCGGCAATTGTTGACAGAGATGGGCAATTTTGAATAAAGTGCATCGGGCTGGTGCATAAAGAACATATGTCAGCTTGGTAAATATTTGCTGTAGTTGCTGGCTTGTTTAGAACAATGGCTTCAACTGTACGCATGATGTCCTTGAGTTACCCCTAATATCGTCTTTTCTACTTCACCTCATAGAGTCATTCCTTCTTGGTGGTGAAACATTTACCCCAACGACTTGAAAAATCCCACCGTTGTGAATTTTTGGACAATTCATCCAAAGTCCTATAACCTGCTTCCCTTGTGAGATTCAAGAAACCTCCTCCATTCATAGGCTCGATCATGTTACGCTCTGGTTGAGTTAACCCATTGTAGAAAAAATGAACGAGCCTCCAAGTCTCAAAACCATGGGGCGAACACTTCATAGTCAGCTCTTTAAACCTCTCCTAGCTATCATAGAATTTCTCGTCATCTTCCTAGCTGAAACTACTGATCTCTCGATGAAATTCATTAATCCTCGACATTGGGAAGAATTTGTTGTAGAACTTGGTCAGTAGAATTTCCCAGGAGGTGATGGATCTAGGCATGTTGGAATGCAACCAGGCTTTCTCCTTATCATGTAGGGAAAAAGGAAATAGCCTTAGACGGATCGACTCATCTGAGAAATTTTGAAACTTGAAAGTATTGTACGTCTCCAAGAAAGACATCACATGAGCGTATGGATCTTCATTCTCTAGACTTTTGAAAGAAGGAAAGATTTGAATCACATTCAGCTTTAAATCAAAATGAGTAGCATTAGTAGCAGGCAACACTATGCAAGATGGAGTATTGGTAGTGATAGGTGCAAATAATTCCCCTGAGGGTCCTGGGTGGATCCCCATTCCCAAGCGGTTCTTCCATCTCAACAAACTTTTCCGAATCAGACATGGAACTTCTCAGTAGTCTTAGATTCTCTCTAACTATTCTTTCAATCTTAGGATCAAAAGTGAAGCTGCAGAACAGATAAAATCAATTTAGACATAAATTGTTTTCAAAAATCAAACAAGTCCCCGGCAACGGCGCCAAAAACTTGTTGTGAATTTTAATTGTACTTGCAAGTGCACGAATCGTTTGCAGTTAATGGATTGCAAGTGCGAGGTCGATCCCACAGGGAATTGTGTTTTTGAAAACAAAATTTATATCTAAATCAATCTAATCCTAACCTGGTTCCAAAAAAAATTGAGAGATTGTATTTATGAATAAAATCAAAAGCATAAACAAAATTAAAGTGAATGTAATCAAGTAAAAAAAAGCACTAAGGTATCAGAATCCGCACTCACAAATTCATAGCTACATATTCCCATGATCAATAATATTTTCCAAAGTTCTCACAACAAAATCTTAAGTATGTTTTACGTTTATTTCAAATATTTAATCAAAACCATCCCATGTATCCATTCTTTACACAAATCACAAAAGAAATCCAATTTAAATCAAATCATCAAGTATATCCGTATATCACAGCAAGATATCCATTTTAAATCAAAACATCATTGTATCTGTAGAATAAATCACAAGAGATATCCAATTTTTTAAACAAAGAAAACCAAGCACAAACAATTTTATGAAACTATCTTAAATCATCAAATGTATCCTTGAATCGCAAAAGATATCCAAGAATCATTCCACAAAATTGAGTTGAAGAAAAACAATTGGAAAATCAATACTCATTAAAATTGGAAAATATTACATCACAGGAGAATAGTGTTGCTAATCATAAGTGAGGCTTCATCCTCAACCTTAGTTGAGGGTTTAGCCTCTCATGGCTAAAAATAACATGCTAACTTTTATTAAAAGCATAAACTGTGAATGACTTAGAAAGAGAAAATCAAAACGTGCAAGAAGCAAAACTCACAACTAGCTCTAATCTTTTGAATTGCGCCTCTCCCCAAGACGTCCACCCATTCATGTCTTATTGTATGCTGAACATGACGTGTATATATAATAACTCATGCAAGGTGTTTACACAAGTTAGTGCTACCTCTTTATTCTTTTGGAAAGAATCGGTGCTTGCCTATTCTGAGAGGAGTCCCGTGTTACCCGATTTGGTGAGAACGTGGTGCTACCAGTCTTCAAGTCAGTGCTAAGCCTTTCATGTGTTTATGCTACTGCTTTTCTTAGAGAGAACCACATAGTGATTTGGTGCCCAGGTATGGAAAGAAATCGCCTCAAGCATGGCTTAGAAATCTGCACTCAAAACAACGCGTCTCACTCACATACGCGTCTCTTTATTTGCTGCCAAGTTGCTGCTCCTGCTATGGAAAGAGGTCAAGTGTCGGCTGTTGCTCCTTCCTGCAGTTTTACATGCATGCAAACTTGGAAAGAATCACGTGTTTCTTGGTTCTAAGCATGGAGAATAATCTTGTTTCAGTGTTGCCTATCTTGCATGATTCTAGAGAAAAACATGTAAAACAAAAGAAGTCTTGCCGCTTCCCACATTTGAGTTTAAAGAGTAACGAAAAAAAATATATATTGCGTGTCCTTCTTTCCACGTGAATTGCTCTCTTTGTTTATTTTAAAGGGAACCATGCATTAACATTAATTTCCTAACTTAGAAGTCAAAGAGGAATACCCAATTCTTTGTAATTCCACAAAAATACTGTAATTTTCTCTCAACGACCACCAGCAAAACACTAAGACACCAAAACTAACCAAAAACATTAGAAAATAACAAAGCTAAAGGTTTGGCAAATGCAAATTAAGGGGTTTACATATGCAATATTTGGCACTCATCATCACTCTAGCATTACACTAACATATATATAAAGTCATAGTACCACTCATTGATGTTGTCATGAATGTATCAATAATAAAATAAACCACTCGCAATAGAACAAATCTTTGTAAGATTGGGTCTATGTGAATGTGTCGAACCTCAAAGATTGTAGGTTTGTGTCGTGTTAAGTATTCAAGATTAATTGTAATATAATTAAGAGAATGAGTTGATTGTTTTTGTATCAATTATCACTAATATATGGAAAAGTAAATGAGAATGTAGTAAGGAGAAAGATAGAGTATTGATTTCACCACTAACCTCATAATAATGGTATATTGCAATTATCAAGGGAATAGCATGACCATGAGTTTTAGGACTTGTGAGTCTGTGTTAAGCATCCAACGATGTCATAAAGAAAGTACTTGTATTAAGAAATAAGAATAATCCATTTTTTGTTGGAATGGATCGCCCACCTAGCCATTAAGATGCGGAATGATCCGTTCTTCCCTCGGTATGAATTATCAATCCAATTAATTAGCATATACGTAATCAAGGAATAAGCATAACTCATATTTTGGTAAGTAAAAATTGATTTAGCTAAATTAAACTAATTAGGGTGTAAAACAATTTATTCTTCCTAGGCATGGCCTATCAAACCCTCATGATTTCTTGTCCATTAATAATGTTGTAAAACCATCGTTTATACAATCACAAAAAATATGAACGTTGAGTTCAATCAAGATAAACAATTTTCTAAGACAAGATAAAAGATTTATCAAAATCGAATTTAAACATTAAGAAATATTCTCAAGATTAAACAACCAATACTCATGATATGAAATTCCCAAGAGAAAATATAATTACACAATTATTACTTCAGAGAGGGCTACATCAATACCCTATGAAGGATTTAGCTGCTCATGGAGATCGATGTTGAAATGGCCTTTGTTGAAGAGAATTCCATTCCAAGAAGCTGCTGGAAAATAAGAACTATTTTCTCCAAACCCTAGCCACTAATCCTATTGAATTATATTCTCTAAAAAGTTGTGTCTAATGCACCAAAAGAATGTGTATTTATAGAGTACAAGAGAAACTGTAGTTAATTTCCTGGTTGAATAGGATTTCTAGTCCAAGTAGGAGAAGGAAAAAATCTTTCCTTTTTTGGTTTTGCCTTACTATCTGTTCTGTTGCCTCCAAGTGCACTCAAGCTCTTATGGAAGGGCGTTCGAGCGTAATTGTTGGTGTTGTTGGCCTCCTGTGCTCGATCTATGCTCGAGTGCCAGTTGCTCATGACTTTAGCTTGAGCCCTTTGAGGTGCACTCGAGTGCTTATAGCAGTGTAAGATGCAGGATATGTCTTGTGCATTTTAGCCCTTTAAATCCGAAGAATTGCTTGCATTTTTCCCTTTAGTTCTTGAGAGTGCTGATAACATAAAAAATAAGCAAAACATCATATTACAACGAGACAAAGAGGCTAACATATGAGAGTTAACGGATTGAATGTGCAAAATTCAATGCTCATCACTTATGCATTATGATGGCTATGTAGCATTTCAATATATTTTTATACGAGCATTAATACTACATTAACATATAAAACGTAAAAATATTTCTAACATAAATCAGGCACTACAACGGGGCTATTATAGAATACTTAATTGCATCTGGCATTACAGTGACACTATTGTAATATTCTAAGACTAATTGAATATAAAGACATTATTTAAAGCATTAACCTAAACTTTCCCGAGCTATTTTGGCATCGTAAATACATAATTTAACTATAACAATTTCAAATTATAAAAGCTAAGGATAAAAGGAATATACTGAGTGATTTCTAAAAAAATGCTTTCCGAGCTATGAAAACTCTATTTCGAGCCTAAACGACATAATTTGAAGCTACAACTTGAAATTGAGAAATCTAAGGATAAAAGGAATTTACTGAACAATTTCTAAAAAAACATTATTATTTCTCAGCTTCTGAAAATACAATTCCTAAGCATCACGAAAACTCACCAAGCTCTCACTCTTTTCTTAGACTTACTCTCTCTAGAATTGGAGAGCTTCTCTCAATTGAATGGAAGAAGAAAATAAGAGATGGTGTAAAATGTACAGAAGGACGTAGGAATCTCCTTTTACAGCCCAACTAGACTCATGGATGAGGGACGTGTCCCTCATTGATTGGTCAAGATCGCTCATTAGAAGACCAAGAAGACTAATGAAAAATAAATATGACTCCAAATGTGTGTGTGCAATCACAGCCAAACATGCAACCAAAATATATAGTGCGGAAAATAAAGAACACAGATATTTTGGTGACGAAGTGGAACTCTTTGTACCAAAGAAAAAAATCACTCTGGGACAGCCATACCCAGAAAATCCACTATTCAGAAGAAATAGTTGGTTACAAAGCAGTCGTACTCACATATCCACAGGCAGTAGTCGTGCCTTTAACTCTATCACGTACCTATACGTGAGTGCCTCCCAACCAAACCTCCTGTCTAAAAGGTTCTTCAACGGACTTCTTTCCCTTAGAGTTCCTCCCTAAGCTAGATCTTCAACGGTTGATCAAATTACACACAATAACTCTAAGAGAGCTAGCAAATATTACAAACTCTGCCTAAACACCCTCTCTTAGCACACTGAGAATTCTACCATGGAACTCTTACAAAACACAGCCTAGGAGCCCCTTTAAATAGGCTCTGGGAAAACATAATTCTATAAGAAATCGGATTTCCATAGGCGGCGTTCGGACAGGACATTGGGCGTCCGAATGGTAAGCAATATTCTTTATAAGTTTGCTGAAGCGTGTCCGGACGGCTTGGCCTAGCATCCAGATGGTTGCATAAGTTCCTTCCACTGTTTGCAGCCATCGCATTGTTGTTCAGACACATCATCGAACAGGTGGTCTCTGTGGGTCTCGTTCGATGGGCTGTCCAGACATCTATGCAAATAGGAACTTTCTGTGGTTGGCGATTGCTAAGCCGTTCGGACACTTCATCGAACACTGGGGGGCGTCCGGACACTTCCTTTGGCCGTCTGGACGGTGACTAGGGAAAACCCCCTTTGCTGAGCTATAAATTCGCCAGAACTTTCCTTGTCTCAGAAACGTTCCTTTCTTGAGCAATATACTGCAGATCTTGTTTTGTTTAGTCCTTTCCATGCTAGAATATTAATTCTGCAATAATCTGAAAGCCTTCTAAATTACGATGTCCCTGATTAAGTAGTGCACTGATAAGGAATCTTTTTGTCAACAGAATAAGAACCAATTACGAACAATTAATTATGTAGAACATTTTTCACATCACACATCTTTCATTTCTTGATTAATATTCTGCAATATTTTCACCACTCAGCTCTTTCATTTTCTTGAAGAATATTCTGCAATATTCTTTATTTCTTAGCTCTTTCATTTTTTTTTTTAGGAATACTACGTAATATTCTTTCTTACTTGGCTCTTTCCTTTCTTGAATTAACCAAATAAGTTTTGACACCGAATTTTCCAATATTAACAACAATAAATCTAATTTATCATTTTGCAACTCTTTTCTCCTAAATGCATATAACTCTTATATCTTAAATGTTGGTAACTTTTGTCTCTTGAGTTCTTGTAACTATGGCCTGAATTAGAACATCAGTTTCATTGACTGAAACTTGGAGTTTGACGACTCTTGGCAACATAGGCGACTTTCCCCAGCATCGGCTACTATGGTCGGAATTTGGACAATGGCATTTTTGGCTAGAAGCGGCTACTATGGCCGGAATTGAGCCAACTATGGCAATGAAACCTCTTTTGGCATTTTTTTTTGTTTAACAAGAGAGAATTGGGTGATGGTATTTGCCAGTAGAGGAAATAATGGTAGTGTGCATGTCATCTTGACAAAGAGAGAGACTCACGTGGGTGTGGGAAGATAACCGCTTTTAAAGTAGCCCACTGAACTATCAAGTGCATCACTCAGGCCCTACAAACTACCAAAGAGTAGCTGAGACACCCCTTTGGACAAAATGGGGATGGTCGGCCACCCTCATTTTGGCCAAATGGGTGGTCGAACCACCCCCATGGTTGGTTTCGGGGTGGCCTAACCACTCCCATGGCCCTCGGGGCTAGTTCGGCCACCCCCCAAAGAGCAAAATGGAGGTGGTTCGGCCACTCCACAAGGCCATAGAAGAATTTTTTTATTTTTTTATTTTTTTTTTTAAAAAAAGGAAGATGAAGAAAAAGGATGAGGATTTGGCCGATTTAGGGGTGGCCCAACCACACCTGAAGGCCATGAGGGTTGTTCGGCCACCCCCAAATTGGCTGGTCTGGGGGTGGTCGAACCACCTCTGTGGCCCATGCGGGTGGTTCGGGCACCCCTACAAGGTTAGAGAGGGGGAAAAAACAAAACAGAAAAAGAAAAAGGGTTGAGGGTTTGGCCCTTGGGAGTGGTCGAACCCACTTTCAGGCCAAACGGTGGTGGCTGAGCCACCCCTAAGACTCTTGAGGGTGGTTCTCCTTGGGGGTGGCTGCCTTCATATTTTTTTTATTTCAATTTTTTTTTCTGAATATTTTTAATTTTTATTTGATTTTTAAATTTTATTATTTTTTAATTGAAAATATGACATGTGGTAAGGGTATTATAAGAATATTTTGACAAAAGTGGTCTTTTTGGTACTCTTTGGTAGTTTGTAGGTCCCGAGTGATGCACTTAGTAGTTCAGGGAGCTTTTTTATAATTAACCCATTAATAATTTAAGAAAGAGATAAAAATAGCAAAGAGATATAGAATTAAGGTGGTTCAGCTTATGACCTGCATCCACATGTCAAAACCTTTTGTTTGTTACATCTTTCCTTGATTTATTTGATTGAACGATACAAGTACCTTCTACTTTTATATTAACAACAATAAATCTAATTCCTCATCTTGTAACTTTGTCTCTTGAGTGCTTGTAACTATTGTCTAATTAATATGCATAACTAAACATAGAAAATTTTTCCCTGAAGATCTTCTGAGCCCGTTTGAGAGCGGGAGTGTGTAGCATTACTCTAATTAGATGTTCTGCTACCGCATACTTTAGTTGCTAAAATGCTGTTTTGTTTTTGAGTAAAAAATATTTTGAAAACGAAGCATGGCCATATGTGTTGCATTAATTAGGTGATCACTGTTTAGAACATAAACGTTATTGGTTTATTATGAGTACCAGATGCGGGGCACTTGGAACAAAAATCCAAGCAATGATTATCATATGATACACTTAATTGAAATAAGTATCCTTTTTTCCCATATTAGAGCTGTGCGAGGTGGGCGATATCATATGGATAAGCATCAGTTGGAGACTGAGCTTTGTATGCTCTTTCCGCAACCAACGCATCTGCGGCATCAGTGGGGTGGATTGCATCCCAAAAAAAATATTGGCTCCGGTTACAGCATGTATTTCCAAATGCTTTGCATAGCCCAGTACTGCTCGACGGTTCACAGCAGGGAACATCGGTAACCATGAAAGCTGAAACATGCATGCATGCACAATTCAATCTCAATCATGTCTTATATTTAATAAGTAAATCTATATATAACGTTAAAAGGAGTGCATGTTATAATTAACATACCCAGAGACGGACTGGTGGACGAGATTCCAGTAGAGTTTATGAAGATAAAAGAAGCCCCGGTTAGATTGTTATTGAGAGCAGGCAGCAGTGATTTAAGCCTAACATTGAAAAGTTGGACGGCATTGTTGATGTTGTCCACACACGCAGCGCCACTACTTCCATTTCCACATGAACTCGGTACGATTGGAATGCTACCAATCGCACCCAGCCCGAATACTGCAAATTTCCTTGCCCCATACTTGTACAAACTCTAGCAATATCAACACATAAAATTGCCTGAACAGTTGCTATTAAGTTATATATATTCTCAATGGCGGCGACATGTTGCCACTATTTAAATAGACGCTAATGATCGTTAGTGGCGATTTGAATGTTGACGCTAATGATCTATCAATAGTGGCAACAAAAATCCTCATGCACTGATAATTTTTTGGAAAAAGTATATATATATATATATATATATATATATATAAACTTCTTCAAACAGTAATAGACTATAGTTGTCTTACATTACGTATGAGTGTTATTATTACATGGATGTAATTAAGTCTATTTAAAGGCATCAGGATCAATCCTCTCCACTTAATTTTCAATTGGAGAGGAGCCGGTCATTTCTACACATGAGGTATTTTTGTAATTTTACGTAGTGTAAAATTATAAAAATGTCTCCTATGTATAAAGGACTAGCTATTCTCTCGTTCATGTGAAATTACAAAAATGCCCCCTATTTATAAAGGACTAACTCTTCTCCGGTTGCTCTCAATTGGAGAGGATCCTGATCCTATTTAAAGGCGTTTCGGTACTAATAAAATAAAGAAAAAAGTTTATTTCAAAACTTTATGCTGGAAGGAGATGCCCTAAGAAATTCCATATTTATATTATATATGCTAATTAACAGATGCAGGTTTCTTCTAAGAACCTACCTAAATTTATCTCATTAGAGATTTAATATTTAGGTTCCTAGCATAGTAATATTAAGAGATAAAAACGAACAGCTGCAAAAAGTATGAAGAAAGCGTGCTAACCGTTAACTGCTGAGACAATTGGTCATTGAGAACAAGGGCATATTGCTGTTGGGTGTATATGGTGCTAGTAGGGTAGAACTGCGGCATGAAGTAGTTATTAAGGTAGTCGTTGCTACCAATTGCAACAGAATATATGCACTTGCTTAGGTACTCTGCGCTTCTTTCATCATCTCCCAATATCCGGTTGATCTCCGGCACAGTAGTTTGGTGATTTTTCAACTGCCTATTCATGCTTATCCGATCACCCTGCAATGACCAACCAAATTATATTTTTAAGAGAAAACTTTACTTACCACTCTGATCTTTTATTACTTTTGCAATTATATCTTTAAATTTTAAAAATTATTAATTTAGTGTATCAATTTTTCAATTTCACCACTCCGTTAGGATTTTTCATTAAATCCTGTTAAAACTTTCAAAATATCGATCCCTACCTTTTTTTAAAAAAAAAAATTATATATACAAAAAAATTGAAAGATTCAAGCAAGGTTATTTTTGCAAATTCCTTTAAATCCTGACCAACGCCGAAATCCTTGCAATTTTCTTAGGGGTATTTTAGGAATTAATTTTGACACCCTTCTGTTAGGATTTAACGGAAAATCCTAACGGAGAGGTGAAATTGAAAAAAATAAATATAAAAAAATTGAAAGATAAATACACTAAATTGAGAGTTTTAAAGTTTATGTATATGATTGCAAAAATGATGAAAAATGAGGGTTGGCATATATATGAGTGAAATGTTCACTATTAGGAACTTTGCAGTTATATATATATATATATAGAACACCATTGCAAGGAGAGAGACCTCAATATATATATATATATGGGCATGAATGAATGCGAGTAATTACCTGGGTTTTGAAAGAATAGTGCACAAAGTGATTGAAATACTCGATAATATTACAGAGCATTGTACATGTCTTTATATACACATTAGATTTACATGGAAAGCACAATAGTTGGAAGGTTTCCTAATCTAGATGATTGCAGTATTTGAATTGTCTTTACTGCATGATTATTGTCTGCAGATTCTTTCCTTGTATGTTTGCATGCCAGTTACGTTATCTTGCTCAATATGGTGCAGCTGCATGATTAGCTTGATTGATGCTTGATTGACGACGTCTGTCCATGTATGGAAGATTTTCCAGGATCTGTGGAATCTTGGTTAACATCCCCCCTCAAGCGAATGGGAGGAGGGCAGACCATGAGCTTGTTGCGGAGGAGCTGAAACCTTGAGGAAGTAAGGCCTTTAGTAAAGATATCAGCCGGTTGATCACAGGTGGATATGAAACCTAGAGTGATGTCTTTGTTCAAGACTTTTTCTCGAATGAAGTGGTAATCGACCTCGATATGCTTGGTCCGAGCATGGTAGATGGGATTAGAGGCGAGAGCCATGGCCCCAAGGTTGTCACACCGAATGGCAGGAGGAGCAGTGAGAGGAAGATGGAGGTCTCGAAGTAACATTCGAATCCAGTAGAGTTCTGTAGTAGCCATAGCCATAGCCCGGTACTCTGCCTCCGTGCTTGAGCGTGCCACCACAGACTGTTTTTTAGCACACCAGGAAATGAGACACGGACCGAGGAAAACCCCATAACCAGTCGTGGACCGGCGATCATCAGGATCACCAGCCCAATCTGAGTCACAGTAAGCTTGTAAAGTAAGTGGTCCCTATGAATAGAAGAGGCCATGATCAACCGAGCCTTTAAGGTAGCGGAGGACCCGTTTGAGAGCTGTCCAATGAGTGGATGTAGGAGAGTGGAGATGTTGACAAAGCTGGTTGACCGAGTAGGCGATCTCAGGTCGGGTGAGAGTGCAGTACTGCAGATCACCAACAAGCTGTCTGAATTCGATGACATTCTCAAGAGGAGTGCCATCCGTGGAGGAAAGTTTGGATCCAGTAACACAAGGGGACCGAGAGGCTTTAGCACCCACCATCCGGGCTTTGTTCAGCAAGTCTAGGATGTATTTAGACTGGCGGAGGTGAAGAGAAGTGGCTGTCCGTTGCACTTGGATGCCTAGAAAGTAGCTCAGTTCACCCAGGTCCTTGAGAGCAAAGTCGGACCTAAGTTTGGCAAGCAGAGATTGAATGACCGTGTTGTGAGTACCTGTAATCAAAATATCATCAACGTATATTAAGATAAACAAGTGAACAGCACCTTGATGAAACAAAAACAGTGAAGTGTCGACCAGGGACTAAGTGAAGCCAAATTCCAAAAGAGAGTCGGACAGACGGTTGAACCAAGCACGAGGTGCTTGCTTCAGGCCATAAATGGCTTTGTGGAGCTTGCACACATGGTTGGGGAAGTCAAGGTGGACAAAGCCTTGTGGCTGCAGCATGTAAACTTCTCTTGCAACTTGCCATGGAGAAAGGCGTTGGAGATGTCTAGTTGACGGATAGACCAGTTAAAATGGACAGCAATGGCAAGTACAACGCGAACTGTGGCCGGCTTGATCACGGGGCTGAAGGTGTCGGTATAATCTATTCCAGAACGTTGATCAAAACCTTTGGCGACCAAACGCGCTTTATAGCGCTCAATGGACCCATCCGGCTGTTGTTTGAGCTTATAGACCCACTTGTTGCGAACAGCATGGCGGCCAGCAGGGAGTGGACAGAGAGACCAAGTGTTTTGAGTGAGGAGTGCATCAAATTCCTGGTTCATGGCAGCACGCCAAGCGGGAGACTTGGAGGCTTCAGAGAAGCAGGTGGGTTCTGGCAAGAGAGTGCTGTGCAGAGCTTTCTAGAGGTGCCGAGTTGAGTAGAAAAGCTGGAAATCAGCATAGTTCTTGGGTCTGAGGGAGCTAGTCTTGGAGCGGGTGACCATCTGGTGAGGAGCTGGTAAGGAGGCCGGTTGAGTGGATGGAGCTACAGGAGCCACCTGTAAAGGGGAGTCTTGAGTAGATGGAGTGTGAGGAGCCACCTGTAAAGGAGAAATGTGAGCAGTAGATAATTGGTTAGGGACTCCAGAACCAGAATCACCAGGTCAATGAGGTATAGTGGCGGGAGAGGGGTTGGAAGTGGCAGGGGCAAGAGTAGTTGAGACTTGAGGAAAGGCTGCAGGGAGCTGTATGACAACAGGGGAGGCCGTAGAGGCTGGAATACCAGAAGAAGGAGAAAGGGAGGATCGTTGCTGGGCTGGGAACAACGTTTCATCAAAGACGACATTTCGAGATAGATACACACAATTAGTAACGGGGTCAAGGCATCGGTAGCCCTTGTGGTGAGGACTGAATCCAAGGAAGATGCATTGTTTACTTCGAAAGGAAAGTTTATGTGGGAGATAAGGCCTAAGTAGAGGGTAGGCAGCACACTCAAAAATTCGAAACAGGGAGTAATTGGGAGGACGGTGGAAGAGTTTGGAATATGGAGATTCATTGGAAAGCAATGGGGTGGGGAGCCGATTGATAATGTATGCAGAATGTAGGAAAGCATCCACCCAAAACAGAGTAGGAAGGTGTGATTGAGCAAGGAGGGACAATCCCATCTCCATTAGGTGTCTATGTTTACGTTCGGCTAAGCCGTTTTGTTGGGCAGTATGAGGACAAGACCTACGATGCAAGATGCCATGAAGTGCAAAGAAATCAGAAAAGACCTTTGAAACAAATTCGCCTCCATTATCAGATTGAAATTGTTTTATTCGAGTACAAAGCTGATTCTCAACAAGAGCTTTAAACTTAACAAAGGAAATAAAAACATCAGATTTCTGAACTAGGGGATTGACCCAACAAAAGCGACTAAAGTCATCTATAAAAATAACATAGTAGCGAGAGCCACCAAGAGACATAGATGGGGACATCCAAACATCAGAATGAACAAGCTCCAAGGGTGATGTTGTAACCCGAGAGGAGGAAGGAAATGGCAGCTGCTTGGACTTTCCATACTGACAGAATTCACATACTGAATTTTTATTGGGATGGGAAGAAACCGGAAGCTGAGATGACCAGAGGACACGAGAGAATACAGCCGACGAGGCATGACCCAGCCGGGCATGCCATATATCAAATGAAGCAGACACACCAAGCAGAGCAATGCATGAATTGGATTTGTTGAGATGACAGCTTTGCAGATTTATTGGGTAGAGGCCATTGACACTGGGACCTTTAAGGATGGTTTTGCCCGTCCGATTTGCCTTGATAAGAAAGTAAGTACTGGTTAGTATGAAAAAACAGTCGTTGTCAAGGCAAAAGCGATTGATAGATAATAAATTTGCAGCAGCTTGGGGACAGTGAAGGACACGGGTGAGGAGTAATTTAGAGTGAGGAGTTTGGAGAAAGGTGGAACCTGTGTTCTGAATCTGGAGACCAGACCCGTTACCTACTGCCACTGTGTCTTGGCCATGGAAAGGCTGCTGGAGAGAGAGCTTGTCCAAGTCGGCAGTGATATGGGCATTTGCCCCACTGTCAGCATACCAGTTATCATCCATAAGAGAGTTGTTCTGACTAATCATTGCAGCCAGCTGCGATGGTGGGTGGCGGCCTTGGAAGGTGTAGTCCATGCGATGGTAGCAGTCCAACGCTTGGTGGCTGGTCTTACCACAGATCTGACATGGAGCCCGTGGAGCAGCAGAACCGGATTGGGGTGGTCCAACAGGGGAAGCTCGAGGAGGAGCATGCTGCCGGGTCTGCTGATGTGAGAAGCGTGCATCCCTTCTTTGTGTATTAGAGAAGGAGCCACGTGATTTCCTGTGAAAGGGAGAAGAGTTAGGCTTCTTATTAGATAATAGTGCAAAGGAAGTATTACCCGGGGGTATGGAGTTGTTGTGATTCTCCAAGAACAACTCATGAGACAGTAGTTCAGCCTGAAAGTCTTCAAATGACATAGAGAGGTTGCGTGTCGCAACTGAGATGGAAGTTATAAATGGTCCATAGGACGTATTGAGACCGCTGATCACATAAGAGATCAGGTCATCTTCATCAACTGGCTTGCCTACGATGGCAAGTTGATCGGCCAGCAGCTTTGCGGATTGAAGAAAGTCAGAGCACGACTGGGATCCCTGGTGAAGGTGCTGGAGTTGACGTTTCAAGTGAGCAATCCGAGATCGAGATTGCGAGGCCAACTTGGTTGCAAGATAGGCCCAGACCTGGCGAGAGGTATTCAATCCATAAACCATGGAGAGGACCTTCTCGGTGAGAGTGGCATTAATCCAACTCAAGATACTCTGATCCTTCTTTGTCCAAGTGGAAAAATCAGGATTGACATAGAGTGTCACATGTCCTTGATCATCAAGGAGAAACTAAGGTGGGCAAGGTTCAGTGCCTTCAACAATGCCCATGAGGTCATGGAGGCGTAGAACAGGAAGAAATTGGCTGAGCCACATGTAATAATTAGGCCCTTCCAGTTTGACATAGACGAACGTGGTAACATTGGGAAAGGTAAATGTGGGTGGTGTAGAGTTGGTTGCTGTGACAGTATTTGGTGCTGGTGGGGTAGTAGAGTTTGGTGAATCGGTGTTGGTGGTATTGGTGGAAGAGGCCATTTGAGATATGCGGAAGGAAAAAAAAAACTGCTAAGGATCGAAACAAGCTTGAGCTTGGTTTAGAGCTCTGATACCATGAAAGAATAGTGCACAAAGTGATTGAAATACTCGATAATATTACAGAGCATTGTACATGTCTTTATATACACATTAGATTTACATGGAAAGCACAATAGTTGGAAGGTTTCCTAATCTAGATGATTGCAGTATTTGAATTGTCTTTATTGCATGATTATTGTCTGCAGATTCTTTCCTTGTGTGTTTGCATGCCAGTTACGTTATCTTGCTCAATATGGTGCAGCTGCATGATTAGCTTGATTGATGCTTGATTGACGACGTCTGTCCATGTATGGAAGATTTTCCAGGATCTGTGGAATCTTGGTTAACAGGTTTGACCAGATTCATCGCGAATTCCCGTAGCACCAGATGCATAGTTGACACCTCTGAGTATTTCCAAGCCTCTAGCAGTAGCGAAGGGTGGGATGTAATTGACGAATCCCAGAAGTTGAGCTGCAATGAGAAAAGTGTTCAAAAGCATCGATCATACTTTGGCAAATTGGCAACCATATAAATATATGTAATAATTAGAGCACGATTAATATCTCTCTCTCTATATATATATATGTAGAAAGAGCAAAATGCAGACCAATGATATCGACGATATTACGACCGTTGGAAAACCTTCCTGTTGGCCCCTGGGGAAATCAATCCCATAGGGTGGATAATTGACCTTTGCTAGTGTCACAAGATTGTTATTGTTCCCATTGTCGGACAATGAGTCCCCGAAAACAAAAAGACAAGGCACCTGTGGCTTTCGATTTGCATTACAATGTTGCAAGAAAACAAGCAGCATCAACAATATTGTCTTAAGCTGATCATGAGATGCCATTGGCAGCGCCAAAACGACTGGGAAGAAAGGAGGATCGATATATATATAAATATATCAGATGAAGGTGAAATCCAAACGCGGTGTTGCCCAAAGCTGAAGAAGCAAGAGGAGAACTCTTCAACTTATAGGCGGTATCCGAAAGTATTGACGAAGATATATATATATATATATATATATATATATATATATATATATATATATATATATATATATATATATACAAAACTATTGGATATAGTTTAAAAATGTATCAAACAAAGACGTACACGTGGAAAATGCATTTCATTTTTAAACCAACCCAATTTTAAAGTCGTTGTGACCTTAGCTAGCTTGAGCTCGAATTATTTAATATTCGAATTATTTGTTTTATAGGATGGATACAAAGCTTAAAGGAATTTTCAGTTAGCCTGCATGACCCAACAAGAATGATCAACTTGTATATATTATTATGATATGATAATGATCTCACATGATGTTAGGTTTTAACTACTACAAATATTTTTATTGATTAATTTATATATTTTATTCGTTATTTTGTTTATTATATATGTGTAGGTCTAAGTACTCATTGTTCGTTGAAGGGACGGAGCCATAAAGTATTTTGAGTAGGGGGCCAAGGCATTTTTGAACAAAAAAAAAATATTAAACAAAAGTAATTATTGAAAATAAGGGTTTCATAATACATTAAATTTCATCCAAAACACCTATCAAAATGGAACCCACCATTTTTTTGAATCCCGAAAATCATCTATGATTGAATCTATGCTAATTGTTGCAGCAACTTCTCTTTCGATGTACACCATTAAAGAATCCGTCAGAAACTCATCTTCAATTTTCTTGCGAAGCCTAGTTTTGATAATATTCATGGCTGAAAATGCTCGTTTTGTTGTTGCGGTACAAAAGGGAAGAGTAAGCACAAGTACAATAACTCGAAAAACAAGTTGGTAGATAGCTGATTTTTCGGAACTAACCAACCATTGGCACAATTCAGAAATATTTGACAATGCTTGAAAACTCGAATGTTGAACTACATTATGCTTATAATGGTTAAGTTCTATTTCCAACTGTTCCTTTTCAAGATCAGTAAAATCTTGTGAATAAAACTTGTTTACCAACTGACAAATATCATCAATTCTAAAAGATTCACGTGCGGCCGGAGGATCAAGAGCTGAGCAGAGAATAAGCAACTCCACTGCATGCTCACTAAATCGGCGATTTAATTCTTGCAATTGAGAATCTATAGAGGCACAAAAAATATCCACTCGATAATGTTGCTCAATTGTAAAGTCGGCTTGTTGATGGTGAGCTCGACCTCGTCTCTCAATATAACGGGCATTCATATCTGGGACATCTATATTGCGTTTCTCGCAAAATGACTTCACATTTGTAAGTAAATCATCCCATTTATCATCTCTATATTGTTGGATATATGATTTAATGGATGAAACAAGATTCATGGCACTTAAAATGTCTTGAGATTTTGATTGCAATTCTTGACATAGATGATCAGTAATCTGCATCGTTTCTTTCATGAGATGCAAGATGAAGACAAATTCAAATGAAGTCATTACCTGATAAACTGAATCTGCTTTTGCTAGTTGGGAAAAAGTAGTTCCCACATCAATGATTTTACGAATAACTTCACAAGCTGGACTATAAATTTTGATCAAGCTTGAAACTGATCTCAAGTGAGAACTCCAACGAGTATCTCCAGCCCGTTGTAAAGTACTAATTTGATTAAGTCCCCTTCCACTCTCAATCTCATTAATTTCAATCAGGTAAGCAATTTCTGCAGTTTGAGAAATCCACAATTCTTCAAATCGATTGCATGAGGCATAAACAATATTGACAATAGAATTCAAATTAGTGAAAAATTGATGAACAAGAATAACTTCTTTTGATGCCGCCACTAATGTCAATTGCAAACGATGTGAGAAACAATGAATGTAGTAGGCATATGGACAATCATTTGAAATCAAAGCTTGCAACCCATTCCACTCACCTCGCATGTTACTTGCGCCGTCATATCCTTGCCCTCGAATATTTTCAATGGCTAACTTATGTTGAGACAATACAAAATATATACCCTTTTGTAGGGTTAGTGCTACATTAGCGACATGAACAAGCCCAAAAGAACATTCCCGCACAAAACTATCTTTGTCGACATGAACAAGCCCAAAAGAACATCACGAGCTTCATCAACCATTATGCAAAACTTTGCATTACCAATTTCGTTATGAATTGCCTCCTTCACTCTGGTTGAAAAAATATGTAAAATTTCTTTTTGTATCATTGGTGATGTATAAGAGGCATTTTTTGGAGCTTTAGCTTTCACTTCAACAATCTGTTCATTATATGAAACCATTAAATTCAATATTTCAAGAAAATTTCCACGATTCGTTGAACCCACACTTTCATCCCAACCTCTAAAAGCAACACCTTGAAATGCAAGCACTCGAACAACATCAATTGAGGCTTTTAACTGTAGTCGATTGTTTGCAATTTGTTCAGAAGTGAAATTTTCAAACACATTTTGTATGTGTTGAGATTGGTTCTTCAAGTCTTCGTATGACCTCTCAGCAATTCTGGGAAATGAATTAGGATCTTTTCCTATATGATTGACAAAAGCACAATTTTTTCCATCTCTAACTTTCTTCCAATTCTTGAATCCATCTATAGTGAATACGCTTTGCGTAGGATGTCCAGATGGCTTATTAAAGAGAAAGCATGGTAGAAAAAATGCTACATCTTTTTTGCGTGAATATTCAAGTCATGAAGGAAATAGATGGAACCACGAAGGTTGAAAGCAACGAAGATGATTTGGATCTCCAAATTTTGGGTAGTCTGGGTGGATAAATTGGTACAGACCAGCTTTAATGTAAGCTCGTCGAATTTCAACTCGTTGATTAACATTATACTCCCATATCTGACGACGCAATCCAGGATCAAACTCCAATGAACTAATATCAAATTCATTGATGTCAACTCTTCGAGATTTTTTAGAAGAATTTTCAGAAATTACGATATCAGAAGTTGGTGATGATGCATCACCAACATTGACATTTCAACTTTGTGTATTTTTTCTTTTGAAAAAGCTAAGTATTGTATTTGGCTTTCCCATCATCTACAAATAAATTTACATGGTTATATTAGAGTCTTTAGAAAAGCAATAAAAAATATTTGTAAGATAGCAATTAACAAACTCAAATAAAGAACAAATTGAATACAATAGTTTTTACGTGTCAAATTCTATAATTAATTGTTTAGACTTATAAACTATAATAACCAATATTCTCAATATTTAATAACAATAATATCCAAATTATAATACCACTTATATTAGGAATTGGGCTTAGAAAACTAACCTCAAAAAGTGCAACTTGCGTAGAATGGTTTCACACTGCTTCTATGTTGCGAATTAATTGTTATTCAGTGTCATAAAAATCAAATTAAATCAACAATTTCCAAAATCAAAATTTTATAATATTGTTAAGTAAAAACTAAAAATAATAATAATAATAAAATCGTCAACAAGGCATTCAATAATCACTAAATAAACTATTTAAGCTATTTAATAATTCTCACCCTTACCAGTTTTTTCTTTTTAATTAACCTATTAACTCTACTTGGACCACTTTTCCGATACCCAACTTTAAACATTATTATAATTTATCAATAACACAAATTAATCTCACAAATGACACAAATAATCAGTCTCACTCTCACTATTATCAACTTCACACGGTAAAAGTAGCGGTTTTGAACTTTTGATTTCTCCTGATTCTTTTACTGTGGATGTGAGATTTAAAATTTTTGGGATAAATAAATTGCCTGAGCAATGCAAACACTTGTCCTAATTCTCCTAATTATTTGACTTGCTTGTCCTGTTGACCTGTTGTCCATCGGTGCAGATGGAGAAAAACTGAAAAGACAAATACAAATTATACATGACTTTTTTTTCTTTTTCTTTTTTCTTTTTTTGAAGGACAAATTATATTTATACATGACTTGCTTGTCCTGTTGTCCGTCCGTTCATTGTAGTAGATGGAGAAAAGCTTAAAAGGAAAATACAAATTATTATTATACAATTATACTTTTTGACTTCCTTACCTTTCCCTGACTTTTTCTCTTTCTGTAGTCTAGACTCTTCTAAAGTTCTAAACTATTCTTGTCTTCCTCTTCAGACTTCACGTTCAGTTTTCTTTCTTCTTCTTTTTTTCAGTTCTTAACCATATATGACCGGAAAAAATGATTTTTTTTTTAGGGATTTCAGATTTGAGAACTTACAAAGTGATATTGTGCTGGCTGGGCGATGAGTCTGTTGGTTCCGTGACTCCGTCCCTAAAATTTCCGGTGCAGTGATCAGTCGAATGGTCGCTTCTTGTGTAGGAGAAAGATGGTGAATCTAGAAGTGGTGATAGGTGAATTTGGTGGGTGTGGGTCGGCTAACAAAACTGTTAGGATCTGGAGGAAAGGGGTGGAGAAGACTAGAAGAGGTATTCTTGTTTGATGTTTCAGTTTTTTTTTTATTATTAAATTATAAATATTTTTGTTTATGTTTGGTTTGGCTGTTTTGGAATTTGGAAGGGCACCGATGCTCTGCTAAGTGCTTGACAGTGTTTTTGATGTCTATAGCAAATCTGTGGATTGTAGAGTGTTTTTTTTAGGTTTATTTGGTTATGGCAAAAAAATTTAATTGGGTAAGGGCCAACAAAATTTGTTGAGAAGGGGCCAATGGACTAGAATTTTCTTTTCTTTTTCTTTTTTTACAATTTTTTTTTTCATCCTTATAATTTTTTTTTTCAAGAAATTGCCCCCCCCCCCCCCTCATCCTCCGTCTCTGGTTCGTTGTGCATGTCCTAATTATTATTCCCTGTTAAAACAAATGATATATATCATCATAACTTAATGATATAAATATTTATTACAGTTAAAAATTAGGGTAAATGTCTAATAAATAGTTCATGAGTCAACGCGTGATTGAAATTAGTTCCTCATTTTTTAAAAATCAAATTTTACTCCCACAGTTTTTCGTGGATTTGAAATTGGTCATTCCGTGAGTTTTCCGTCCAAATTTTTGACATCCGTTAGTATCACATCAGCCTTTTTACCACATCACCTTAAAATATTATATTTTTAATAATTTTATTTAAAACGATTTTTTTTTTTTTTAAAAAAAAAAACTTCAAAAAAAGAAAAGGGGGTTTGGGGGGTGGCTGCGCTAGCCACCCCAACGATGGCGCCAGCCACCTTTAGGGGTCTCTTGCCGCCTCCCCCAAGGGCCGAGGGTGGCCGTGCAGCGACTCCCAGCCCCATCTGAAGTGGCTTGCGGACCACCCTAGAGCAAGGGGTTGGTGGTGAGCCACCCCCAAAGGTGACTGACGCAACGTCTAGGGTGGCTAGCGTGCCACCCTTGACCTATGGGTGGCTACGCGGCCACCCCTATGGGCTAGGGGTGGCTTGCTGGCCACCCCCAGCCTACTCTGAGGTGTCTCGCAAGCCACCCCATATGGGGGAGTGGAGCGCGGCCACCCCCAGCCCATTGGAGAGGCGGCAAACCATCCAAGAGGTGGCACCAGTCACCTTTGGGGATAGCTCGTAGGCCACCCCTCAAACCTTCCCCCCCCCCCCCCCCCCCCCCCCCCCCCCCCCCCCCCGTTTCCTTTTTTTAAGTTTTTTTTTTTAAAAAAATAAAATTATTAAAAATATAATATTTTAATGTGATGTGGCACTAACGGATGTAAAAAATTGGGACGGAAAGAATTATATCAAATTTTCGAAAAATTGAAGGGGTAAAAATTGATTTTTAAAAAGTGAGAGACTGATTTCAAATCGCACGTTAACTAAAAAATTTAATTATACATTTACCCTAAAAATTAAATGCACATATCCTAGTTTGATATATTTGAAACCATGACAGCTAAACCAAAAGTTACTCCCATTAAGTCACCACCAACAACCTATAATCAAAAAGCTCTGTTCTGTGCAAGCCGACATGGTCCCCCCCCTCTCATTGTAACCTCCACCCCTTTCCCTGTAACCTCTACCTCTTCTGAGGTAAACTCTCTACCCAACCACCTACTTTTCCCCTGCATCAAAGGCCATGGAAGGGAAGCTAAAAACTCTCATTCCCCCCTGCATCAAAGGCCACGGAAGGGAAGCTAAAAACTCTCATTCCCCCCCTTTCCTCAAGCTTTTTCCTTTTATGAGGTGACTATCTTGCTAGACCTATTTCTAGCAAAATTTATGTTTTTTCAGTTTCCTATCTCCACACAATAAATATTACCGGTTATTCCCATCTTCCTCCACCGAGTTTGTTGTGATTTTTGGATAGGTTGTAAGATTGAAATTTTTGGATCTAGATCTACGCTCCTCTGTTCATTTTTGCAAGACACCCACCTCATCAATGGGTTCGCCAACGTCCCTCGGTTCCACCGACGGTCACCTCTTCCTCAACCGCTACCTGCACATCGGTGCTTGGCCGCCACGCGCCAGGGAGTTTTTCTCCCTTTCTGGCTCGTGGCGGCCACGCTCGCCTCTCTCGTCTTCCTCCGCCAAGGCCAGCAGTGGATCCCGGCGGAATCGGCTTGTCTTGCTGCTGAGAGGTTGCCTCTCAGCAGCGCGTGATTCTCGCGCATTGTTAGTGACAGCTCCCACTCCACCATTTTCAACCGTCTATCTGTTGTTTATGTTACTATCTTTGAATTTCTTTCCTGTGTATTTCTGGGCTTTTTTGTATCTGTAACTTCCTCATGTTCATCTTTGTCTCAATATATGGATCCTCAGGGATCTTTACACTCACCAAACCACCTTCACTTGTGGCCTCGATTCTTGGCATCCGTGTCACGAACCACTGAACTATCAAGTGCATCACTGAACCACTGAACTATCCTCAGGGTTTATGTGAATGTGTCGAACCTCAAAGATTGTAGGTTTTTGTCGTGTAAAGTATTCAAGATTAATTGTAATATAATTAAGAGAATGAGTTGATTGTTTTTGTATCAATTATCACTAATATATGCAAAAGTAAATGAGAATGTAGTAAGGAGAAAGATAGAGTCACTACAAAAAAAAAAAAAAATGTCTTTCTTGACGTTTTAATCTTGACATTTATATAAATGTCAGGATAATATTTTTTATTGTGGCACATTGTCAAAAAATGTCAGGAAAAAAGAAAAAAATTCCTGACATTTCATAATGTGCCAGGAATGTTGAACTTTCTTGACACATAATGTTATTGGTCAAGAAAATTGTAAAAATTTATGGCGTTTAAATATGTGCCAGAATATTATAATTTAATGTCATATAATTTTAAATTCCTGACATTTAGACATGCCAGGAATTTTTTTGGCAAAATTAAAAGCCCGCCTAATTCTAATTCTGTTTTCGCGCGTGATCGATTCAGTTTTCCTTTACTAACTGATGCACACGTACGAATTAGTATTATTTTTTCCTATCTTTTTGCTCTTTTTCCCCTCATATCTCTCCTTTTCCCCTTATATCTCTCCCTCATCTCCCGTTAGTAGCATTATTTATTTTTTTTTCAATCTTTTTCCCCTCATATCTCTCGCTCCCTCATCTCCCGTAATTGTTTTTTTTTTTTTCAATCTTTTCGCTCATATCTCTCCATCTCAGTACTGATCTCTCTCTCTCTCTCTCTCTCTCCAGACGCAGCACTGCCCTCATCGATATCACTACCGGCGTTGCCTTACCGCTTCACAACGCCACTGACTCCAGCCCACTTCGCCAACTAATTACAGAGGTGCACTTTTCATCTTCATCTCTCTCTCTCTCTCTCTCTCTCTCTCTCTATATGTATATATATATTTCCATGTTATGTATAAATGTGTGTGCGCCTCAAATGGAGAACTAATTAACTATGTTTAGTGTCTGATTCAACATGCTTGTACTAATTAAGTTGAAATATTAGATGCTCTTAATGATACGATAAGATAAATGAGAACAAGTTCCAGTCTAATCCACTTTTTTTTTTTTATTAAACATTCTTATATTTATAACGAGATGAAAATATTATTTTCACTTTTTTTTGGGGCGGCGCAAATTCGTGTAGATAAATGAGAATGACGCATTTTGCTGAATATTTGAACAGATATAATTAGTGGGTTGAACATTATATTTGAAATTGTGCTGCTAAAATCATCTAGTATTGGAGCAAATATTTGGGCAGCAGGGCAGCAGCTGAAAATAGAAAAGAACACCAGAATTGAAAACACCAGAATTGAAGCCTGAGATATGAGATTTTGGTACAAAGAGATTTAGCCACAGATGTGACCTTCGAACAAGAGACAAAACACATCAATTAAGAACGGCAAATGCTAATTATTATGCATCTAGATCTATGAATATTAATCATGCATTGCGGAATTAAGGAACATTAGAAAGCATTATTAGAATGAGAAGTGGGAACGGTAAAAAACTCCTGGAAGTATTTTGATATTTGCTAACGGTAAATGATGTGCTGTGAAGGAACTTTTCCCTTTTATCATGTTTCTCCTTTGCGGATAAAATTTAATGGTTAAAGATTTGCTGGATTAAAATTTAATACATCGGAGGAAGATCCTTCAAACTATATATATTTTCTATCGCGTTATGCCATACTTATGGAGGAATTTTTGTACAACTCAGCTTGTAAGAGATTTATGTCTTAACTAAAATGTTTATGTATAAATATATAGTTAAAATATTTATCTACTTATTGTTAAATATCTATATACGGCTAGTATTGTTTTTTTTTTTTTTTTTAATTCTTATATATATATATATATATATATATATATAAGTATATATTTTTTTTTTATGTAAAAATTAGTTTGGTCCCTATTATAATTAAACTTGACCCTTTATTAATGTTTTGATTGGTACTTCAGATCCACAGGGCCTTTGCTATACTTTTAATCATGTTCTAATCATGAGAGCATCCCATGAAACTTCAGTACTTCTCAACTTGCTTTTTTTTTTTTTTTTTTTTTTTTCCTTTTTTTAATTTTTAATTTTTATTGAAGTTAGAAAAATCTTTCTCACTTATGAATCTTTTTAATGGCTTCCCTGTCCAAGCTATCTCTTCTATTATTTATTTATTTATAACTGACGTTTACCTTGACATCCGAATATATGTCCAAAAGTCTCAATTTTTATATAAAATGTCGACATTAATTATTTTTTCTTTCATTCCACTTTGAGATGGAGACCAACAAGTTAATGAACTATATATAGTTTAGTGCTTATTCTGCTCTAGACTACAACTTTTGTCTGCTCCTTCTGTGTGCTAGAGTGTTGTACAGTTGTTCGTCAACACAAATTACTCATTTAGGATCATTCTAGACTTCAACATATATATTATGCTTGTTTTATGTTTTTTTATTTCTTTTTTCTTTTTTTATTTCTAATGTAGTTAAGCTATGAACAAGAGTTGGATCTCAATGCCTAGGAACTCGAAAGAGTTCAGGAATAGTGTTTTGGACTTTATTGACTTTGCACTTCAAAACACAAAAACACCTGGAAAAATTAAGTGCCCGTGTAAGAAGTGTTGTTTTCGCAATACATTAATTCCTCGTGATGTATACGATTATTTGCTGTCGGGAAAGGGAGGCTTTTTGCAGGGATACACAACATGGGTCATGCATGGGGAACAATATCCAAGCGTTGCTCCCGTTATCAACGAGCCAATACATGAAGCCTGCACTAGTATGGCTCCCATGCCAATGCTTGAAGATTCCAGTGAAATGCAAGAACTATTGCATGACGTTTTTGCCATACACGAAAATTGGGAAGATGAAGGTGGGTCTCAGATGGGTGTGGAAGCTGGAGTTGTACAACAAGAGGAACAAGGTCCTACTGAGGATGCCAAGAAATTCTTTGACTTGTTGAAACAAATAGAGGAGCCATTATGGTCAGGGTGCACAAAACACAGAATACTTAGTGCAATTGTTGGTCTTTTTAATTTGAAGTGTGAAGGTGGATGGAGTAACGCCTCATTTACCAAATTGCTTGGATTTCTCAAAGATATTGTCCCCTCAGATGCAAAGCTACCTAATGACACATATGAGGCTAAAAATTCATAAAGGACTTGGGACTGGGATACGAGAAGATCCCAGCATGTCTCAATGGTTGTATGCTGTTTTGGAAGGACAACGAGAAGCTAGAAAGATGTACTAAATGCGATGCTTCGAAGTGGAAGCAAACCAAGAATGGGGGTGATGATTTGTCGCAAATATCAAAAAGAAAACCAAAGAAAGTTTTGCGGTGGTTTCCTTTGAAACCAAGATTGCAAAGGTTGTTTATGTCATAGAAGACGGCTTCGCACATGAAATGACACGTTGATAAGCGCACAAAGGATGGGGTGCTAAGGCATCCTGCCGATGGACTAGCGTGGAAGGAATTTGATGAGCGGTACCCGAACTTTGCCTCTGACCCACGCAATGTAAGGCTTGGCTTATCGTCAGACGGATTTAATCCTTTCGGCAACATGAGCACTTCTCACAGTACTTGGCCAGTAATGTTAGTACCGTACAACTTGCCTCCTTGGATGTGCATGAAACAACCTTCACAAATGTTATCCTTGATTATCCCAGGCCCACGTTCACCTGGAATGAAGATTCATGTCTACCTAGAATCCCTCATTTCTGAATTGAAGGAATTATGGGATGTCAGACTTTCGACTTATGATGCGTCCTCCAAAAGTAACTTCACGATGTGTGCAGCCTTGATGTGGACAATAAATGATTTTCCTGCATATGGTGATTTGTCTGGGTGGAGTACGAAAGGGTGTGCTGCGTGTCCTTGTTGTATGGGTAATACATGGTCTAAGCGGTTAAGAAATGGGAAAATTTTTTGCTTTATGGGCCATAGAAGATGGTTGCCAATGGATCATAGTTTCAAAATGGATAATCAGTCGTTTGATGGCACGCAAGAAATGGATCCTCCGCCTATTGTGCCAAATGGTGATGAGATCATGTCACAATTAGAGGAAGTTGATTGGGTTGCAGACCAGCCTTATATTGTGAAGAAGCAGAATATTGTTGGGACAGGTCCTGAAATGCCAGTATTTTGGAAGAAAAAGAGTATTTTTTTTGCATTGCCATATTGGAAAGATAATTTGTTATGCCACAATCTTGATGTGATGCACATAGAGAAAAATGTGGTTGACAATATTATTGGCACGATATTGGACATAAAAGGGAAGACGAAAGATAACATCAATGCACGTTTGGACTTAGAAGAAATGGGATTGGGAGTGATCTTCACCCAGTTCGCTCCAATCCAAATAAACCTATTTTGCCCCCAGCTTGCTTCACAATGTCTAACAAACAAAAAGATGACTTCTTGGCAGTATTGGCGAATGTGAAAATGCCAAACGAGTATGCTTCAAATGTGTCACATTGTGTCAAAATTAAAAAACGTTGTATTAAGGGTATGAAAAGCCATGACAGTCACATTCTCATGCAACACCTCATGCCAATTGCACTGAGAAAATCATTGCCAAATAAGGTTGTTAAACCTTTAATACAGTTGTCTTGCTTCTTTAGAGATATATGCTCGAAAACACTTCATGTAGAACATTTGGATCGACTAGAGAATCAGATCCCCTACATATTATGCGATTTGGAACAAATCTTCCCACCAGGATCTTTCATAGTGATGGTTCACCTTGTTGTACATCTGGTTCGCGAATGTAAGTTAGGTGGACCAGTTCACTATCGGTGGATGTATCCTATTGAGAGGTACGCCATATATCATTCAGTCATTAAATTTTATGGTTTGCTTAACTAGGATGTGACTTATACTCTTTTTCGTAATATATATAGGTGCCTACATCGATATAAGATAAACGTTCGTAACAAAGCTGCACCAGAAGGGTCTATTGCGAAAGGGTACATAATGGATGAACTACTAACCTTTTGTTCACGGTATTTGGAAAAGGCGCCAACGATTCACAATAGGCCGTGCAGAAGTGTTGATGACTCTAGAGGGGCGGTCCATACAGTCGAACTTGACGATACAACATTGAGACAGGCACATCGATATATCCTTCTAAACGTCGAAATGTTTGCTCCATTCCGAACGTGAGTTGTATTATGTGTAGAAGGATTAGATGTATATATCTTTATATTGTAAGGCCATCATAACATTGAGATGTATACATGTGTAATATGTAGGATGCACATGGAGGTGCTACGTCTAACTAATAATGGGGACAGACTTTCGGACAGCGGACTATATAAGAAGCATAGACTTGAATTTCCTGACTGGTACCGGGATTATGTAAGTGTTATGCCACACTTGAGAGAGGTCGTTAATTTAATGGTTGCCTTGTTGTGAAATTATACTCATTATAATGAAGTTTAAACATCAATCAGGTTCGAAAATGGATGAGATCCGCAAAAATGAACTAGGGGAAAAGCTAAGGTGGCATGCGGTAGGGCCAGTTGGATCTGCCTTAGAATTTAAGCGATATGTTAGTAATGGTACATTGTTTCGCACTAGAGATAACGATTCAGGAAAGACAACTCAAAATAGTGGAGTAAGTGTATTTGCTGAACATGGCCCTACCTATTACGGCTTGCTAACTCATATGTTTGAGTTGCAATATTACGATGGATCTCGTTATGTGATGTTCAAGTGTGATTGGACGAATATCACCCCAAACAGGGGATACAAGAAGGATGAATATGGCTTCGTTCTTGTGAATTTCAGTCACCTAATACACACGGGTGAACAAATTACTGATGATCCGTTTATATTGTCTTCCCAAGCATCACAAGTATATTATGTTGCGGATGAAAGGAACCCGAACTGGGAAGACAATATTATGTTGCAGACAAAACCAAGAGACGTGTATATGACGTTGGTGAAGGGCAAGCGAACGACGATGATGTATTGTTATGCTTTATTTCAAAACTTTCGACACTTCCTATATTAATATATTGTTTATAAAATTTGGGTTATATTGATAACAAGTTTTTTGCATTATACAGGTATAAATGGCGCCAAGGGATTACAAATGTATAAGAACTGAATCAGGATATATACCGGATATGTCTGCAATACCCACAGAGGACAAGGAGATGCAAGATCCATGCACAAGAGCTTTCATTTCTTAGGATGTACCTCCTTTTGGCCACCAACATGACTCAGATGATGATGCGCAGATACATCCCTCCTCCACCAGTGGTCTTGAGGCAGAGTCCACCCCTACAACATAGGCACCACCACATCACTATCGACCAGGAGACATAATCACTAGAGGTATGCTAATTACAGTTTGATTTAATTATATTTTACACATTATAACCATGTGATAGTTTTTTTTTTTTTTTGAATTATAGATGAAAATGGATTTCGCCAGACGATTGGCATGCCCTCACCTGGAGACATATGGGGATTGCGTGATGGGCTGCAAGTGGTTATTCAATTGAATAATAATGGTCAAGCAATAGGAGTGGGTAGTGAGAAGTTAGCCCGCTTTGGTGCTTTACTTGTTAAAAAAGGGGGTCTTTGCCCCATGGGTAACCCAGACTGGAGGACATTACCCGATGAACAGACAGATCCTATGTGGGAAATAATGCGGGTAAGATATATTTTTGTAAGTATATTTAAGATATTTCATGCGGATCATGTAGTACTAACATTTTGATTCTTACTTGGATTGTAGAGAAAATTCTATTTTGATACAAGCTTGCCGCTAGAAGCGGTCAAAAAGATAATCATCCAGGGGTTTGGAACAAGAAGGAAGGAGCATAAATACAAACTAAAGCATTCATTGAACATCCAGCCGGGTGAGACTGCTCAAAGTCTCATTGCGTCAGTAGCGCCCGCATCCATGGAAGACCCTGAGGAGTTCGAAACTATGCTAAATATTGGACAGATCCCAGAGTGCAGGTAATTAACAATGCATAGTTTGTACTATTTCCCATTTTTTTTACATCTATTTCTCACTATCTTCTTGAGAATATTTAGGCCAAAGCCAAGAACAATAAGGAAAGCCGGGGCAAACAGACATTAGTCCTCGCTTGTGGGTCAAAGAGCTTAGCCAGGAGTGCATTCGAGGATGTACGTGTGTATATATATATATATATATATATAGGCATATTCATTACATGGTTTTCTTAATGTGATGTGTGATAATTATTTTTTGAGCTTAATAATATGTAGGAGTCGAAATCAGGGAGGGGTCCTGATAGAGGCGAGCTATTCATAAAAGCTCACAAGCACAAGGATGGTACCCCAGTTTCTATAGAGGCCGCGGCCAAAATTGTATGTGTCGTCGTCGTTTTAATATTAATAGGTTTATTGATGATATTTTTCTATTTGCTTTTTTGCACAACATTAAAATAAATGATGGTGAATTGCTAACACTTTTGTCATGTACGTTGCAGTCGCAGATGGAGGAGTTGATGGCACAACAACCGCAATCGACTTGAGGGTCCACACAGGGGACAATTTCTTGGGATCCAAATGATGTATGCTCCAAAGTTTTTGGCAAGGAAAAGCCTGGTCATGTACGTGGTCTGGGAAAAGGTATTCCACCTAAGTCATCGGCATGGACTTCGTCATTGATGCCAAAAGGTACCTGCAATGATCTTGGACATTCGAATTTTGATGCATTTAGAAGAGAAGTGGCCATGGATTTTGATAAGGTATTTCAGCAGTTGAATGTGGCTTGCTTGTCGCAGGTAAATTCAAAAGATGGCTTTTAGCATGTACAATGAAATAAATTTTTCTCTTATTAACCAATATTCCGGTCTATGTAGAATGGAGGTGCGTCGAATGTTAACTTTGATAGGGATAAAGATCCGGACCACGATGATGATGATGAGACGCAAGGCTAATGATTAGGTATACTTTTTTCTATTTCTAATTTAAGCTTATTTCATTAATTGCTCTTAGAGTTTGAAAATTGGGAAATATTGTTATGATATTGCATGGTTCCACTTTGTTAAGAATGGGACCCCACGGGAGTAAGTAGCTAGGAATCTGGAAAAGAAATTAGTGTATGGTTCCACTTTGTTTGGTCAGATATATTTATTAAAGAAAGGGACAGAGAATCTAATTGGATGTTTGGCCCTTGTTGCCTTCCATGTTTTCATATATACATAGAAAAAGCATTGGTAAGGGGAGAACCTACCTAAAATGGAAATTGTCTTATAAACATTGATGTGCTTGTCCATGAATATGAATATGCAAAAACATCTTTTTTTGTCCTCCCATTTTTAGATGTTGAAATGAATATGCAGAATCATAAACATTATTTGAATTAAGAAAAGGTAGATGATAAAGGGCCAATGACTATAATTGTAGTGTTAGATGGGTTAATTGTTGAATGGTGACAAATGAAATATTCGTAGGGGTCAGTGGACATATATAGGCTTCTGTGAGTCAAGGGACACATTTCAAATGCTTCTTAAGTTTGTCAAGTGTCTAAAATAATTTTGTACAGGATCAATGCCACGGAGACTCAGTTTGATCTCTCTTGTTGATGTTGAGATCATGTTGTAAAAGTTGATGTTCTAACATTACATGCTTGCGATGTTATCTCAATTTTGTTCAAGTTATGTGTTTGATAGTCTTACCTCTGCTACTTCTTCTCTCAACAATGTATGTGGACTGTCCATACTGCATTTTGATGGCCTAGAGGTGGCTATTTTTGCTTGAACATGATTTGAACCACCATGACTTTTGTCCTCGAGTGTATGGGTTTTTGATGGCTACTAATACGGCCATTTAGAGTCTGATTTGCACATGTTGGATTGATGGGTCATGGGTGTATAGGACAATTTGTTCAATATGTGTATGTTGAACTACTTTATAATTGACATTCATTTTATTTGCTACTTCCTACTGTCTCAGACTAATGCGCTTCATATGAAAATGCAGGAAAGGGAATACATGTTAGGGAATATTTTGCAGACAAAATGCAGGGACTTGGGATATACACCTTCAGAAATGGGGAGACATAGTCCGGATTGATTAAAAATCTAACTAAATACTTTTGCAGCTTGTTGATGACTATGGGATTGATTATATTAATTTTTTGTAGCAGCTAGTATAGTACTTGGATGTTTCTTAATTAATAGTTGGGATTGTTTGATACTATTTTGTTATATTAATTAAATATATAATATGTTTTCCCTTGGTTATTTGTCAATTTTGATTATATATTTTATGAGGTTTTAAAAAAATTGATTATACTGGAATTAATCAAATTTTTTAAATTGAAAATCAACTTTCCTAGCACATGATATATGTGCCAGTAAACCAATGGAAACTAAGGTTTAATGGCACAAAATCATGTGCAATGAAACACAATTTTATGGCACATATATAAACGTGCAGGAAATTAAAATTGCTGGCACATAAATCATGTGCCATGAGACATAGTTTGCTAGCACCTATATATGTACCATGAAACACAGTTTGCTGAAACATATTTATGTGCCAGAAAATTGAGTTTCTTGGCACATGATTTATGTGCCAGCAAAATTAATTCCCTGCACATATATCATGTGTCAGAAAATCAATTTTACTGACACATAACTTATGTGTCAGGAAATTTTCCTGTAACGCCCTGCTTTTACAAAAAGCGTAAATGAAAATTTTTCGATTTCCACGTGACATTACTAACTCATCAGAGTTATAAATTAACAGCGGAATATAATTTTTCTTTAACAATGACACATAAGAGCTGACTAGATAATCTCAATATATAAAAATAATAACCTTTTGTTCTGATATAATAATTACATCCAAAATAATAACATATGTGCCACATGCAGCACTTAATAAATACATAATTATTGTTTTCTCCAACATAACAAATATTTCATATTAAAATAATTATTCCAATAGTCTTGACCTTTGATCCACCCTGCAAAAACTCGCATGAGATTGCAGTTATCACCACAATCTCATGCTGTGGTCAAGTGAGTCAACAGTCCTTGACCACAGTGAAATACTGCATTATTTAAAAGTACACTAAGCAATCAAATGATGACAGTTATATAAATACATGCACAACCTTGTATACTTCTTACTTTAACCTTACTAAGAACCTATGTTCCATCCATTTGAAGCCTATGCTTTGCTTATTATAAGCCTATGCTCCGTTAGATTGAAGCCTATGCTCAATGCTTACTAATGGAAGCATATGCTTCATTAAATCTCTTAGGGGCCTATGCTCCTACTGGTGGCCTATGCTCACCCTCTTTGTTATTAATCCTTCAACATTTGGTTTATCCGTCGGTCTTATCAGTGAATTGATGCCTTGGTACCTAAACTTCGGTTTACCCGCTGGTCTAGTCAATTACTTGACGCCTTGGTTTGTAAATCTCAGTTCATCCGTTGGTCTCCTCAATCACTGACGCCTTGGTACCTAAACCTCCAGTCTTTTTATTAACCCATTTATAACTCAGATTATGCAAACATCATGTACATAATTCCAACCAGAGAATGTTAAACATATAAAATGTCAAACCATATGCATACAATTAAATAAAGCAGACTTCAACACATAATCAAAAACCACCACACGTATCATCCTCAGTGAGTAAGAAATACTCACTGCAATTCTTCTGGCTTCAAGAAATGTTCACAGATATAATCACTGCAATATAATTTAGTAAATTAGCATAATTCACTAAACATACATTTTAATCCTATTTAAATATTATCTCCTATTTTCGCATGAACATTACCACGACGTATAAAATTGATTAATTATAATGCCACATATTTCATGTGGGCATTATAACATCATTTATAGATAATGACCAAAACACCAATTTTAGTTAAAATGACATTATAAAAGCTTTAACATTAAAAAGCATATATATTTATTTTTATATCAAATAAACATAAAAACCTTATTTTATTCTTATAAAATCCGGGCGGAATAACGGCACTAGTATTAATGTACAAAAATATTTTAAAACAATTGGGCTGCGTAACGATGCTTTTATAAAAATATTTATTTTTACTCGGGTATCACAACGGCATGATTTATTACTTAAATACCTCACTTGAATACCCTGTTAAAACATAACTTAAAAACATTAGATACTTAAAATAATAAAAACTATAAAATCACACAATATTAAAACAAAGCTGATAAAATGAATTAAAGCCTTAATTAAAAACCAACCAAATATCTCAAATAGTATTTTGAAATATTAAAAGGGATTAAGTCTAGATTTATCTTTTCCTTATCTCTTCTTTTTGTCTCATCTCTTTCCTATTCTCATCTTTTAATTTCCTTTTTCTCCTCTTTTCACATGTGTTGACCGAGAAGGTGAAAAAGCTAAAGAAAAGTTTCAAGTGACTTCTTTCTTGTCTTCTTTTGTTTCCTTTCTTATTTATCCATTAACACACACACACGTTTTCAACACACACGGTTTAAACCATTTGCATCACACACAAAAACGTTCACACTATTTCAGCACACACGGGTCCTTCTAGAATAAGACAGGTGCTGTCCTATTTCTCCTTATTTGCTGCAGACTACCGAGAGAGAGTTTGGGGAAGAGAGACTTACCCACAGTGAGAGGATCCCTTTTCTTCCTATTTTTCTTCAACTAGGCCGAGAGAGAGGAGAAGAAGACAGTTGCTGGACGAGTGGGGAGAAACAGAGAGCTCTTATGCTCTGTTTTTCTGTTGCTGGCCGGAACTACACAGGGAAGAAGAAGAGTTTGTTTCTGCACTGTTTGGTTTGGTTTCTGGCTAAGGGAACGACAGAGGGAAGAGGAGAATCGGTTTATGGGTCTCCTACTCAATTTCTTCTCTCCATCTCACGGTCTCTCACTTTCTCGTTCAGACTCCCTGTGTCTCTCGGCAAGAGAGAGTAAAGGGAAGAGCGGGAAAGAAGTAGAACAGAGAAGAAAGAAGAAGGAAGGACAGAGTTGCTGCGGGTTGGAAGAGAAACATAGGAGATGGAGAGTTTCTGCTTCTTCTTCTCTCTTTTTTTTTTTTCTGCAGAAAAACTGAAATGAAGAAGAGGATATGTGCGAAGAATGAACGGGGAACTGCACCTCCATTTATACACGCATGGAAGGTTGAGATCAATTGGGCAAGAATTGATCCATGGCTAGGAAGGATTCATCTCACCTGGGCGTGAAAAGGGGCCTGCAACATGGTTAGATGAGTTGTCCAATAAGTCATGCATGTAATGATTGGTTTCTATCTCTAAGAGACGAGTAGTTTGGTTTTAACTATCGCCTTGATTCTCTTTGTAATTAAACTGGGCGGTAAACTGGGCAATATCCACGTGGAAGGAGGCTGGGCTGGGCTAACATGGGCTTGGCTGGGTTTTTATAAAAATAGAAATGGGCCACAAATTATATAAATCTGAATTTTCGTCCAATTTAGAAGTATAATATTTCGCAGATGTTTTTGGGTACTAAATGAAATCCAAAAGTTATGAAATTTGGAGGGTAGCTAGAGGACTTCGAGACGAGCGTTCTAGCTTTTGAATCAACCAAAACTGAGTTCGTTTGACTCTGTTTCCAATATTCCAAAGTTTAATGTCCGTTTAAACTTTTATTAAACTCAAACTATAAATGTTTCTTAATAAATGAATATTTATTTTCATAAATATTCATATTTATTCATTTACCTTATTATTAGGTCTTAAATTATATTTTAAGATATTTTATTCCATATCTTAAAATACGGGGTATTACATTTCTTGACACATAAGTTGTGTCAAGAAATAAACTTTCTCGACTACAAAGCTGCGACATTAGAAATATGTGAGGAATTAAAGGTCAGGAATTGTTTCTTGACATTTAATACTTACTTCTTGACACATAATAAACGTCAAGAAAGGCATTTTTTTTTTTTTTTTTTTTTTTGTAGTGAGTATTGATTTCACCACTAACCTCATAATAATGGTATATTGCAATTATCAAGGGAATAGCATGAACATGAGTTTTAGGGCTCGTGAGTGTGTGTTAAGTACCCAACGATGTCATAAAGAAAGTACTTGTATTAAGAAATAAGAATAATCAATTTTTGGTTGGAATGTATCGGCCACCTAGCCACTAAGATGCGGAATGATCCATTCTTTCCTCGGTTTAAATTATCAAATCAATTAATTAGCATACACGTAATCAAAGAATAAGCATAACTCATCTTTTGGTAAGAAAAAAATGATTAAGCTAAATTAAACTAATTAGGGTGTAAAACAATTTATTCTTCCTAGGCATGGCCTATCAAACCCTCATGATTTCTTGTCCCTTAATAATGTTGTAAAACCATCTTTTATACAATCACAAAAAATATGAATGCTGAGTTCAATCAAAATAAACAATTTTCTAAGACAAGATAAAAGATTTATGAAAATCGAATTTAGACATTAAGAAATATTCTCAGGATTAAACAACCAATACTTATGATATGAAATTCCCAAGAGAAAATATAATTACACAATTATTACTTCAGAGAGGGCTACATCAATACCCTATGAAGGATTTAGCTGCTCATGGAGATCGATGCTGAAATGGCCTTTGTTGAAGAGAATTCCATTCCAAGAAGCTGCTAGAAAATGAGAACTCTTTTCTCCAAACCCTAGCTACTAATCCTATTGAATTATATTCTCTAAAAAGTTGTCTAATGCACCAAAAGAATGTGTATTTATGGAGTGCAAGAGAAACTGTAGTTAATTTCCTGGTTGTATAGGAATTCTTGTCCAAGTAGGAGAAGTAAAAAATCTTTCTTTTTTCGGTTTTGCCTTACTATCTGTTCTGCTGCCTCCAAGTACGCTCAAGCTCTTATGGAAGGGCGTTCGAGCGTAATTGTTGGTGTTGTTGGCCTCCTGAGCTCGATCTATGCTCGAGCGCTTGTTGCTCATGACTTGAGCTTGAGCCCTTTGAGGTGTGCTCGAGTGCTTATAGTAGTGTAAGATGCTGGATTTGTCTTATGCATTTTAGCCCTTTAAATTCCGAAGAATTGCTTGCATTTTTCCCTTTAGCTCTTGAGAGTACTGATAACATAAAAAATAAGTAAAACATCATATTACAACAAGACGAAGAGGCTAACATATGCAAGTTAAGGGATTGAATGTGCAACATTCAATGCTCATCACTTATGCATTATGATGGCTATGTAGCATTTCAATATATTTTTATACGAGCATTAATACTACATTAACATATAAAACGTAAAAATATTTCTAACATAAATCAGGCACTACAACGGGGCTATTATAGAATACTTAATTGCATCTGGCATTACAGTGACACTATTGTAATATTCTAAGACTAATTGAATATAAAGACATTATTTAAAGCATTAACCTAAACTTTCTCGAGATATTTTGTTATCGTAAATACATAATTTAACTCTAACAAATTCAAATTATAAAAGCTAAGGATAAAAGGAATATACTGAGTGATTTCTAAAAAAATGCTTTCTAGGCTATGAAACTCTATTTCGAGCCTAAACGACATAATTTGAAGCTATAACTTGAAATTGCGAAATCTAAGGATAAAAGGAATTTACCAAACAATTTTAAAAAAAATATTTCTCAGCTTTTGAAAATACAATGCCTAAGCATCACGAAAACTCACCAAGCTCTCACTCTTTTCTTAGACTTTCTCTCTCTAGAACCGGAGAGCTTCTCTCAATAGAATGGAAGAAGAAAATAAGAGATGGTGTAAAAAGTACAGAAGGACGTACGCACCTCCTTTTACAGCCCAGCTAGACTCAAGGATGAGGGATGTGTCCCTCATTGATTGGTCAAGATTGCTCATTAGAAGACCAAGAAGACTAATGAAAAATAAATATGACTCCAAATGTGTGTGCCTAAACACCCTCTCTTAGCACACTGAGAATTCTACCATGGAACTCTTACAAACATAGCCTAGGAGCCCCTTTAAATAGGTTATGGAAAAACCTAATTCTATAAGACATTGGATTTCCATAGGTGGCGTCCGGACAGGACATTGGACGTCCGGACGGTAAGCAGCATCTTTATTAGTTTGCTGAAGGGTGTCCGGACGACTTGGCCTACTATCCGGATGGTTGCATAAGTTCCTTTCCCATTGCTGTTCAGACACATCATCGAACAGGTGGTCTCTGTGGGTCTCGTTCGATGGGCTGTCCAGACATCTATGCAAATAGGAACTTTCTGTGGTTGGCGTTCGATGAGCCGTTCGGACACTTCATCGAACACTGGGGGGCGTCCGGACGCTTCCTTTGGCCGTCTGGACGGTCACTAGGAAAAACCCCCTTTGCTGAGCTATAAATTTGCCATAACTTTCCTTGTCTCAGAAACCTTCCTTTCTTGAGCAATATACTGCAGATATTATTTTGTTCAGTCCTTTCCATGCTAGAATATTAATTCTACAATAATCTGAAAGCCTTCTGAATTACGATGTCTCTGATTAAGCAGTGCACTGATAAGGAATCTTTTTGTCAACAGAATAAGAACCAATTACGAACAATTAATTATGCAGAACATTTTTCACATCACACATATTTCATTTCTTGATTAATATTCTGCAATATTTTCACCACTCAGCTCTTTCATTTTCTTGAAGAATATTCTGCAATATCCTTTCTTTCTTAACTCTTTCATTTTCTTGAGGAATACTATGTAATATTCTTTCTTACTTGGCTCTTTTATTTCTTGAATTAACCAAATAAGTTTTGACACCGAATTTGCCAATATTAACAACAATAAATCTAATTTATCATTTTGCAACTCTTTTCTCCTGGATGCTTATAACTCTTATATCTTAAATGTTGGTAACTTTTGTCTTTTGAGTTCTTGTAACTATGGCCTGAATCAGAACATCAGTTTCAATGACTGAAACTTGGAGTTCGACGACTCTTGGCAACATAGGCGACTTTCCCCAGTATTGGCTACTATGGTCAGAATTTGGACAATGGCATTTTTGGCTAGAAGCGGCTACTATGGCCGGAATTGTGCCAACTATGGCAATGAAACCTCTTTTGGCATTTTTTTGTTTAACAAGAGAGAATTGGGTGGTGGTATGCCAGTAGAGGAAATAATGGTAGTGTGCATGTCATCTTGAGAAAGAGAGAGACTCACGTAGGTGTGGGAAGATAACCGTTTTTAAAGTAGCCCACTGAACTATTAAGTGCATCACTCAAGCCCTACAAATTACCAAAAGAGTAGCTGAACCACCCCTTTGGACAAAATGGGGATGGTCGGCCACCCTCATTTTGGCCAAAGGGGTGGTCGAACCACCCTTATGGTTGGTTTCGGGGTGGCCTAACCACTCCCATGGCCCTTAGGGCTAGTTCGGCTACCCCCCAAAGAGCAAAATGGAAGTGGTTCGGCCACTCCACAAGGCCATAGAAGAAATTTTATTTTATTTTTTTAAACAAAGGAAGATGAAGAAAAAGGATGAGGATTTGGCCGATTTAGGGGTGGCCCAACCACACCTAAAGGCCATGAGGGTTGTTTGGCCACCCCCAAATTGGCGGGTCTGGGGGTGGCCGAACCACCTCCGTGGCCCATGTGGGTGGTTCGGCCACCCCTACAAGGTTAGAGAGGGGGAAAAAAAAAACAGAAAAAGAAAAAAAGGTTGAGGGTTTGCCCTTGGGAGTGGTCGAACCCACTTTCAGGCCAAACGAGGGTGGCTGAGCCACCCCTAAGGCTCTTGAGGGTTGTTCTCATTGGGGGTGGCTGCCTTCATATTTTTTTTATTTCAATTTTTTTTTTCTGAATTTTTTAATTTTTATTTGATTTTTAAATTTTATTATTTTTTAGTTGAAAATATGACACGTGGTAAGGTATTATAAGAATATTTTGACAAAAATGGTCTTTTTGGTACTCTTTGGTAGTTTGTGGGTCCTGAGTGATGCACTTAGTAGTTTAGGGGGCTACTTTAAAAATAGCTAGTAGTTTGGGGGGCTTTTTTATAATTAACCCATTAATAATTTAAGAAAGAGATAAAAATAGCATAGAGATATAGAATTAAGGTGGTTCAGCTTATGACCTGCATCCACATGTCAAAACCTTTTGTTTGTTACATCTTTCCTTGATTTATTTGATTGAACGATACAAGTACCTTCTACTTCTACATTAACAACAATAAATCTAATTTCTCATTTTGTAACTTTTGTCTCTTGAGTGCTTGTAACTCTTGTCTAATTAATATGCATAACTAAACAAAGAAGAATTTTCCCTGAAGATCTTCTGAGCCCGTTTGAGAGCGGGAGTGTGTAGCATTACTCTAATTAGATGTTCTGCTACCACATACTTTAGTTGCTAAAACGCTGTTTTGTTTTTGAGTAAAAAATATTTTGAAAACGATGCATGGCCATATGTGTTGCATTAATTAGGTGATCACTGTTTAGAACATAAACGTTATTGGTTTATTATGAGTACCAGATGCGGGGCACTTGGAACAAAAATCCAAGCAATGATTATCATATGATACACTTAATTGAAATAAGAATCCTTTTTTCCCATATTAGAGCTGTGCGAGGTGGGCGATATCAAATGGATAAGCATCAGTTGGAGACTGAGCTTTGTATGCTCTTTCCGCAACCAACGCATCTACGGCATCAGTGGGGTGGATTGCATCCCAAAAAAAATATTGGCTCCGGTTACAGCATGTATTTCCAAATGCTTTGCATAACCCAGTACTGCTCGACGGTTCACAGCAGGGAACATCGGTAACCATGAAAGCTGAAACATGCATGCATGCACAATTCAATCTCAATCATGTCTTATATTTAATAAGTAAATCTATATATAACGTTAAAAGGAGTGCATGTTATAATTAACATACCCAGAGACGGACTGGTGGACGAGATTCCAGTAGAGTTTATGAAGATAAAAGAAGCCCCGGTTAGATTGTTATTGAGAGCAGGCAGCAGTGATTTAAGCCTAACATTGAAAAGTTGGACGGCATTGTTGATGTTGTCCACACACGCAGCGCCACTACTTCCATTTCCACATGAACTCCGTGCGATTGGAATGCTACCAATTGCACCCAGCCCGAATACTGCAAATTTCCTTGCCCCATACTTGTACAAACTCTAGCAATATCAACACATAAAATTGCCGGATCAGTTGCTATAAGTTATATATATTCTCAATGGCGGCGACATGTTGCCACTATTTAAATAGACGCTAATGATAGTTAGCGGCGATTTGAATGTTGACGCTAATGATCTATCAATAGCGGCAACAAAAATCCTCATGCACTGATAATTTTTTGGAAAAAGTATATATATATACAAAATTTTTCAAACAGTAATAGCGTATAGTTGTCTTACAATACGTATGAGTGTACGTTATTATTACATGGATGTAATTAAGTCTATATAAAGGCATCAGGATCAATCCTCTCCACTTAATTTTCAACTAGAGAGGAGCCGATCCTTTCTACCCATGGGGTATTTTTGTAATTTTACATAGTGTAAAATTATAAAAATGTCTCCTATGTATAAAGGACTAGCTATTCTCCTGTTCATCTGAAATTACAAAAATGCCCCCTATTTATAAAGGACTAACTCTTCTCCGGTTCCTCTCAATTGGAGAGGATACTGATCCTATTTAAAGGTGTTTCGGTACTAATAAAATAAAGAGAAAAGTTTATTTCAAAACTTTATGCTGGAAGGAGATGCCGTAAGAAATTCCATATTTATATTATATATGCTAATTAACAGATGCAAGTTTCTTCTAAGAACCTACCTAAATTTATCTCATTAGAGATTTAATATTTAGGTTCCTAACACAGTAATATTAAGAGATAAAAACAAACAGCTGCAAAAAGTATGAAGAAAGCGTGCTAACCGTTAACTGCTGAGACAATTGGTCATTGAGAACAAGGGCATATTGCTGTTGGGTGTATATGGTGCTAGTAGGGTAGAACTTCGGCATGAAGTAGTTATTAAGGTAGTCGTTGCTACCAATTGCAACAGAATATATGCACTTGCTTAGGTACTCTGCGCTTCTTTCATCATCTCCCAATATCCGGTTGATCTCCAACACCGTAGTTTGGTGATTTTTCAACTGCCTATTCATGCTTATCCGATCACCCTGCAATGACCAACCAAATTATATTTTTAAGAGAAAACTTTACTTACCACTTCTAATCTTTTATCACTTTTACAATTATATCTTTAAATTTTAAAAATTGTTAATTTAGTGTATCAATTTTTTAATTTCACTACTCCGTTAGGATTTTTCGTTAAATCCTGTAAAAATTTTTAAAATATCCCTATTTTTTTAAAAAAAAAAATTATATATACAAAAAAATTGAAAGATTCAAGCAAGGTTATTTTTACAAATTCCTTTAAATCCTGACCAACGCCGAAATTCTTGCAATTTTCTTAGGGGTATTTTAGGAATTAATTTTGACACCCTTCCGTTAGGATTTAACAGAGAGGTGAAATTGAAAAAGAAAATAAATAAAAAAATTGAAAGATAAATACACTAAATTGACAGTTTTAAAGTTGATATATATGATTGCAAAAATGATGAAAAATGAGATTTGGCATATATATATATATAAGTGAAATGTTCACTATTAGGAACTTTGCAGTGTTTTAAAGTCTTCTTTTGATGCGTTTTCACGGGAAGCCATGCATGCCACCATTCCAAGGAGAGAGACCTCAATATATATATATATATATATATATGGGCATGAATGAATGCGAGTAATTACGTCGGTTTGACCAGATTCATCGCGAATTCCCGCAGCACCAGATGCATAGTTGACACCTCTGAGTATTTCCAAGCCTCTAGCAGTAGCGAAGGGTGGGATGTAATTGACGAATCCCAGAAGTTGAGCTGCAATGAGAAAAGTGTTCAAAAGCATCGATCATACTTTGGCAAATTGGCAACCATATAAATATATGTAATAATTAGAACACGATTAATATCTCTCTCTCTCTCTATATATATATATGTAGAAAGAGCAAAATGCAGACCAATGATATCGACGATATTACGACCGTTGGAAAACCTTCCCGTTGGCCCCCTGGGGAAATCAATCCCATAGGGTGGATAATTGACCTTTGCTAGTGTCACAAGATTGTTATTGTTCCCGTTGTCGGACAATGAGTCCCCGAAAACAAAGAGACAAGGTACTTGTGGCTTTCCATTTGCATTACAATGTTGCAACAAAACAAGCAGCATCAACAATATTGTCTTAAGCTGATCATGAGATGCCATTGGCAGCGCCAAAACAACTGGGAAGAAAGGAGGATCGATATATATATATATATATATATATATATATATATATATATATATATATATATATATATATATATATATCAGATGAAGGTGAAATCCAAACGCGGTGTTGCCCAAAGCTGAAGAAGCAAGAGGAGAACTCTTCAACTTATAGGCGGTATCCGAAAGTATTGACCAAGATATATATATATATATATATATATATACAAAACTATTGGATATAGTTTAAAAATGTATCAACCAAAGACGTACACGTGGAAAATGCATTTCATTTTTAAACCAACCCAATTTTAAAGTCGTTGTGCTAAATTGACCTTAGCTAGCTTGAGCTCGAATTATTTAATATTCGAAAACTTTTAATATTCGAATTATTTGTTTTATAGGATGGATACAAAGCTTAAAGGAATTTTCAGTTAGCCTGCATTACCCAACAAGAATGATCAACTTGTATATATTATTATGATATGATAATGATCTCACATGATGTTAGGTTTTAACTACTACAAATGTTTTTATCGATTAATTTATATATTTTATTCGTTATTGTTCTATTATATATGTGTAGGTCTAAGTACTCATAGTTCGTTGTGCATGTCCTAATTATTATTCCCTGTTAAAACAAATGATATATATCATCATAACTTAATGATATAAATATTGATTACAGTTAAAAATTAGGGTAAATATCTAATAAATAGTTCATGAGCGAACGCGTGATTGAAATTAGTCCCTCATTTTTTAAAAATCAATTTTTACTCATTCAGTTTTTCGTGAATTTGAAATCGGTCATTTCGTGAGTTTTCCGTTCAAATTTTTGACATCCTTTAGTATCACATTAGCCTTTTTTGCCACATTACCTTAAAATATTATTTTTTAATAATTTTATTTAAAACGATTTTTTTTTTTTTAAGAAAAAAAAAATTAAAATTAAAAAAATTAAAGGGGGGTTAGGCGGGTGGCCGCGCCAGCCACCCAAGCGATGGCGCCAGCCACCTTTGGGGGTCTCTTGCCGCCTCCCCCATGGGCCGAGGGTGGCCGCGCAGCCACTCCCAGCCCCATCTAGAGTGGCTCGCGGACCACCCCAGAGCAAGGGGTTGGCGGCGAGCTACCCCGAGAGGTGGCCGACGCCACCTCTAGGGTGGCTAGCGTGCCACCCTTGGCCTATAGGTGGCTGCACAGCCACCCTTATGGGCAGGGGGTGGCCAGCAAGGGGTTGGCGGCGAGCCACCCCCAGTGGTAGCCGACGCCACCTCTAGGGTGGCTGGCGTGCCACCCTTGGCCTATGGGTGGCTGCGCGGCCACCCCTATGGGCTAGAGGTGGCTTGTTGGCCACCCCCAGCCCACTTTGGGGTGGCTCGCAAGCCACCCCATATGGGGGTGTGGTGCGTGGTCACCCCCAGCCCATTGGAGAGGTGGCGAGCCATCCAAGAGGTGGGGCCAGTCACCTTTGGGGATTGCTTGCAGGCCACCCCCCCCCCCCCCCCTTTTCCTTTTTTAAGTTTTTTTTTTAAATAAAATTATTAAAAATATAATATTTTAATGTGATGTGGCACTAACGGATGTAAAAAATTGGGATGGAAAGACTCATTTCAAATTCGCGAAAAATTAAAGAGGTAAAAATTGATTTTGTAAAAAGTGAGGGGCTGATTTCAAATAGCGCGTTAACTCAAAAATTTATTATACATTTACCCTAAAAATTTAAATGCACATATCCTAGTTTGACATATTCGAAACCATGACAGCTAAACCAAAAGTTACTCCCATTAAGTCACCACCAACAACCTATAATCAAAAAGCTCCGTTCTCTCTCCTCAACCCCTTTGTGAAATCTTCTCTGTGCAAGCCGACATGGTCCTCCCCCTCCCCCCCTTTCCTTGTAACCTCCACCCCTTTCCCTGTAACCTCTACCTCTTCTGAGGTAAATTCTCTACCCAACCACCTACTTTCCCCCTGCATCAAAGGCCATCGATGGTGTTAGTTTTTTAATAGGCTACATTTTAGATAAAAACAAAAACACTTTATGTAATGGTTGCATTTAATAGGATGGTCGGTTTTCAATTCAGAATCGTCATGTATTCAAATAATGATCAAATCAAAGACAATAACTGATCACAAGCTTCTTAAAGATGTCCATAAAGAGTCCTTGCAAAATTCAAGACAAAAACAGCGGCTTCCTGTGCAATCGTCCGAACGTGACTTTGAAGGTGTCCAGACGCCCTGCAGTGTCTTGCAAATAAATATTGAAGACGTCTGAACATCAGAGCAACACCGTCTGGACGCCACGTCAATCAGTATTCAACAAGGAGTTGGATTTCAAAAGTCGACATTATTTGGGAAGTCTCTGCAAGCCGTCCGGATGACATGGCAACACATCCGAACGGTGTCCAGTATTTCAGAATATTCCAGAGTTCCATTCGAATGCAAAAAGGATTTTAGCGAAGACCGTCCGGACAGCTCGGTCAAGCCGTCTGGACGTGAACTCGAGAAAGATAGAATTACGCTGTTTCTAAAAGGATATCGCAGAAAACCGTCCGGACGTGGCTAACTTCCCTCTGGACGCTCGCCAGCCAGAGTCCGAATCTCAGTAGTTTTTGAGGTCTCTTTAAGCCTATAAATAGGGGACTCTAGGCTAGTGTTTTGTACAGAATTCGACAGTGAATTCCATAGTGCTTTGAGAGGGTGTTTAGAGAGAATCAAAGATCTGCTAGCTCTTAAGCCATTGCCGGTGTGTGCTCAGTTGTTTGTGTAAAGTCTATCTTAAAGGCCGGCCCTAAGGTAAAGGAATCCATAAAAAACCCCTTCAGGTGGAAGATCTGGTTGGGAAGCGTTCGTGTTGGGTTACACGTCAAAGTTAGAGGTATGACTACTGCATAATTCAAGATAAAACAGCCGATTCCTGTGCAACCGTCCGGACGTGCCTTTGAAGGCGTCCAGATGCCCCGCAGTTTCTTGCAGATAAACATTGAAGACGTCCGGACGTCAGAGCAACACCGTCCGGACGCCAGGTCAATTAGTATTCAACAAGGAGTTGGATTTCAGAAGTCGACACTGTTTGGAAAGTCTCTGCAAGCCGTCCGGATGACGTGGTAACACGTCCGGACAGTGTCCAGTATTTCAGAATATTCCAGTGTTCCGTTCGAATGCGGAAAGGATTTTAGCGAAGAACGTCCGGGCGCTCTCAAGCCGTTGCTGGTGTGTGCTCAGTTGTTTGTGTGAAGTCTATTTTAGGGGTCGGCCTAAGGTAAAGGAATCCATCAAAAACCCCTTCAGGTGGAAGATCTGGTTGGGAAGCGTTTGTGTTGGGTTACACGTCAGAGTTAGAGGTATGACTACTACATAAGGGTATGTGAGTACGAGTGTCTTGTAACTAGCTTTGTTTTTGGATAGTGGCTTTCCTGGTTTTGGCTGCCCCGGAGTGGTTTTTTCTCTTCACAGAGTTTCCACTTCGTAACAAATATCTTGTCTTACTTAAATTTCGCATTTAAGATATTTGTTTGCACACAAACACACACACTTGGTTAAATTTGAAATCAATAATTATTTTCAATTGGTATCAGAGCAGGTTACACTTGTGTTTTAGATTTATTTCTTGAGTGTGATCAATGACTTCTTCTAACGTAAATTTTCATTAGTTCTCTGAAGATAATTTTTATGATTTCTCTAAAGATACACTTTTGATAGGTAAACTCTTTAAGAAATCCAATAGAGAACTCAAGAAGATTAAGCAAGAAAAAGTGTCTTTGTTTTTACAATTATCTGAATCACATGTTTTGATTAACTCTTTAAAATCTGAGAATACCATGCTTTTTGATACTGTTGATGCACTAGAGAATAAATTAAAAGAATTAGAGGATCTCTTGGAAAAATTCTCTAGTAATAATTTAAAAAGCATGCTTTGTATTCATACAGATATTTCTAACAAGCCTGATTTAATTGTTAATGATTTAAGTACTTCTACTTCACATGCTTCTGATTCTGAATCAGATTCTATTGATATGAAGCCTGTGATAGAAGATACAGCTTGTTTAGATAATTCTTGCTTAACTAATCTTGTGATCCCTAACTCCAAGGAATCAGGAATACAAGGTAAGTTTATTCCTAAGTGTCATAATTGTGGGAAGATTGGTCATATTAGGCCAAATTGTTATTTGTTGAAATCCCACAGGCCTTGGATTAAGCAGGATGCTTTGAGTAAAAGTGAAGTTGAAGATTCTTCCTCATCAAAATATGTCCCTCCGCATAGGAGACATATAAAAGGTAAGGGCAATATTGTTTGTAAGAATGCTAACCATATTTCTACAGAGAAAGTCAAGCAGCATTCCAACAAAAGAAGTCTACCCACCTGTCATCATTGCGGCATCACCGATCACATCCGACCCAAATGTCCATATCTTCAGGCTCAGAAGTTGAAGATTCAGAAGGAGCTGCCAACAAGAGCTACATCAAGTACTCTACCTCTGACTACATTCCAGGCTCCACAGCATCAGCAACCACAGCTGAAGTTTGTTCCTGCCAATCAGAGTGGCCAATCAAAGAAGAACAAATCAAGGCACTATAAGAGAAAGCCGCAAAAGCCCATTAACAACCATGGCTATGAAGGGTTGCTGAACCTAATTCAATGTATGCTAAGAAGAATGGACAACATGAATAAGACCAGCAAACCACCGCCATGGGTCAAGCAAGTATGGATCAGGAATATGAGACCATTCACTCCTTTAGGGGGAGTGGACTCACCTAGTAGAGGTCAAGTCTTACCATGCCTAGGATTTTGGTTCCTAAATCCTAGTGCATGTCAGGTATGTTTTGCATTGCATAGTTTATCATGTCATATCCTATTCGTGCCTTGCATTTTATTTGAGGAACCATTTATTCTATCCCCGTATTTTCTCTTGTTTTCTTGAGAAACTTCTGTAGATTTTTTTTTGGGGATAACAGTTAAAGCACATCGGGCAGGTGCTTTTTCTGTCTTGGTATTTCTAAACCTCTTTCCCTGAGGACAGGTTTGATTTTACCTTACATGCTGGGACTAGATTTTATTTCATTTTCCATATGCATGTCCTTGTTATTTTTCTATTTTATTGTTTTCAAAAAAAAAAAAATTGAGGTAGAAGATGCATAATTTTTATTTTTTTGAGAGTTGTTTTTTAGATATTGTATGTGTTTTTGCCTGATATCTCAGTTCATTGTGCATTAATTGAGTATGCTTATATATGATTGAGAGTTTATGTCTGATATCTGCTAAGTTTGCCTATGCATCTCAATACTAGATAGTTGCTTTTCTCATGCGATGAAAAATTGTGCACTATCCAAAGCTCACCTAAGGTGCATTTTTTCTCTATGACTTTTAGCTTCTGGAAATTCTAATGAGAGAGATTTTTTTCTTTTGCTAAGATGGTCAAATTGACCAACTCGCTAGTTGAACCTAGAACCCATAAATTTTGGCATTCTTTATAGGTTGCAGCACCAAATGATAAAAAGCATTCAAAACTGAATAAATATGGATAAATAAAAAAGATTCACTGCTTTTGTGCTATAAATCTGTTCTTGAACTTGTCCCTATAGAAATAGTCAATGACCAAATCATTGAGGAAATAGACGGTCACTAAAGGACGAAGTAAAAGAAAAGTCCTGCACCTTAAGGGGAGTGTATCAGATGAGGGTGGCTAGGCCCTAGTATAATAAGGTTTGACTTTTGACTGATCTAAACATTGATGTTCTCTCTTATTTAGAAAATCCGGTTGCTTTAAGTCATATCAGTGAACTTCATACCTTATTGAGAAAGCTTTCACACACACACACGCATTGCATGAGTTAAGTTTACTATTGAAAAATTTCTATCTGCAGGGAAATTTTTGTGCTTATTGACTCTTAACTCTCAATTATATCTTGGTATATTTTTGAAATGCTATTTGATTGTTTTATCAGTTATTTATACATGCGTGTTTTGAAGCTAACATTAGGAATTTTTTTTTGTATATTTCCCTCTGTTTTTTAGATTCTAGTGTGAAGCATCAGGCAGACATGTTCTTGCATCCGGACGTGCTCGGCTCTGTCGATCTCTTATCTGACAGCATGCTGTCCGGACGAGTATGTACCACGTCCGGACCCGAGCTTTTTGCTTTCTCTGCCACACACACACACACACACACACTACTTTTTGCCTATTCTATCATGTTGTGCTGTGTGTGTTTTCTCTCGGACTGATCCCGAGATTTTGGCATTCTCTGCACATCTTTTCTCATTCCCAGGTAATTCCTTCGACTTTCCTTATTCTCTTAAGCTTTGATTCATTTTAGAATATTGAAATCTTTAATTGATTATGATTTGAGAGATTGTGCATGAATATCTTTTTCTGTCTTTATGCTGGATGGATATTACTAATCTGTGTCTTTTGGATTGCTATATCTACTTTTGTATTTCTTTATGCATCCAATTGATAGTCATCATAATACCACATTATTTTTGAAACTAACAGGATCTAATATTTCATTGTGGTGTTATTTTTGAATAGATTTCTGTTTAAATATTTTTAGGAATATGTTGTCCAGCGGCTTCCAGCATAGTGTTAAACAGAGGGCTCTTTGGAAAATAGACCAGTGTTGAAATCATATGACCAGAGATCTCAAATTTTAGATGAGCTCATTCCCCCTGCTTCCGTAACCTTTTCCTCTAGATTTGCACCAGCTAGAGATTCAGGGGTGATCTTCTTTATCATCTTGCAAACCACCTAGAGGATTTATTTTTGCGGATGATCAGTTTCGGGCAAAAAGACTCAAGTGACTGAAACTTTTCAGTCTATGGTTTCCCGGCTTCAGGAGCTAGAAGCCGAAGTAGTTCAAATCCAACTTTTTATACGGTTTTCTCTTCGTTACTTGATTTCAGTGGATCAACAGGATTTGGTACTTAGAGGATTTTTGTTCCTCTCTTTTGGGCCACTTGCAGACTCTTTTCTAGTTTCCTATTGTTTTGGATTTTAGAACGTTTTTGTCTGTGGATTTTATATACTCTGTTTACCCTTGTTCTGTTGAGACATCAATGGGGAGTATTTTAATATTGTGGTCTTTCTATACTCTGTTTACCCTTTGTCCCTTTGAGACAAAAATGGAGAGTATATGTTAGTTTTTAGAATGTGTTAGTATTTTGGCCTCATTCTATGTTTGGACAAAATCACTTATGTGTAAAGATGCTGTAAACAGGGATTCCACTTGTCAGAACATTTTCAGAAGACTCTGCACTGCGAAAAAGATAGAAGATTTCATATTCCCTGTCAGCCGTCCGGACGACGTGTCATCCCGTCCGGATGTCCATCTGTCCACTGTTCCATCCGTCCGGACGACATGTCCATCCCGACCGGACGCCAGACAGACCAGCATCATCTATTCGGACGACGTATCTTTCCGTCTGGACCCTCCACTGTGTCGAGAAGCTTCTGTTCCAGCTTGCATCCGTCCGGACCTCTCAACAGCCCGTCCGAACGCCCAATAGTGATAGATCAGCTTCAGATTCTTTCCAAGTTTAGAATATGGTATCAAGCTTCGTCTTCTGAATAGTGGAATTCCTGGGTTTGGCTGCTCCGGAGTGGTTTTTCTCTTGATTGAGTTTCCACTTCGTCAACAAAAACTGTGTCTTTTATTTTCTGCTGTGCTTAATTTTTGTTGACACTTGTTGCACACACTTTATTTTTAGAAGTCAATTTCAATTTTCAATTGGTATCAGAGCTTGGTACACTCTGAGAAGATTAAATTCTTGAGTGTCATTTATTTTTGACTTCTATTTACTACTATGTCTCAAACTCTTAATTCTGTTCCTACCTTCGATGGTACGAACTATGGCTATTGGAAAGCTTGGATGCGATTCTTTTTAAAATCTATTGACTGTTGGAATATTGTTGAAACTGGTTGGACTAAACCAGAGGATACAACCCTCGAGACAGTCCCTCTAAAAAACGCCCGACTTTCCAATGATAAAGCCCTCCATGCTCTATGCCAAGCACTTTCTCCTTCTAAATTCGCCAAAATTTCAAACTGCGAATCAGCCAAAGAAGCATGGCAAACCTTGGAAACAACATATGAAGGCATGAAACTTGTTAAATTTGCCAAACTTCAAATGTTGATTTCAAGATTTGAAGAAATTAAGATATTGGAATAAGAGACCTTTGGAGAGTTTTACTCCAAGATGAGTGACCTGAGGAACTCCATGGTGAGTCTTGGGAAACCTATCTCGGACGTAAAACTCATCCGAAAGATTCTAAGATCTTTGCTTGAGCATTTCAGAATCAAGGTGACCACCATTGAAGAAAGCAAGGATCTTGAGGAGATGAAGATTGAAGAGCTGGTGGGATCTCTTCAAACTTATGAGCTGTCTCTACCCCCGGTCAAGAAGTTGAAGACCATTGCTCTAAAGGCTTCCAAGAAGAAGGTAGAAGCATCATTTGAAGATGACTTTGAGGATGAAGAAAAGGTTGTGGCTATGTTAGCCAAAAATTTCAGAAGACTGATGAAAGATGATCGGTTCAAGAAGAAGTTTTCTGAAAAAGTAAAGAAATCTTCCAGAGAAGCTGAACCTGAGGAAGAAGATAAGAAAGATCCCAGAGGACCCCAATGTTTTAAATTCTCAGGCTTTGGGCATATCCGGGCCGATTGCGGGAATCTTAGAAAGGGCAAGGGAAAGCATACAATGAGACTCTCAGTGATGAGTCAGAAGAAGAAGCTCCAGAGTCTGAAAAATTTTTGGCCTTTGTAGCCCCACATGTTGAAGAAGAAGACTCGTATTACTCGGAGCATAGGGATAATGAGGAAGAGCTCAAGGAGGCCTACAAGACACTCTACATAGAGTATGAGAAGCTGAGGGAAGGCCGAAAGCAGCACCTTAATGATCTGAATAGTTTGCAGACTGAGAAGAGTTCATTGCTGCTCAAAGTACAAGAGCTCGAGGAAAAGCTACTAAAGACGCAGCTCCAGCTATAGAGAGTCACTGATGAGAAGCTGACTCGTATGCTGTCTATCCAGAAGAGACCAAATGACAAGACTGGCCTCGGGTATGTAGCTCCCTCTTTTGATATTCCTTCTTCCTCAAAGACTGTGTTTGTAAAACATACAGTCCCAGAGCCTCCTCCCACTGTTGAAGATAAAAATAAGGAAAAGGTCAACGATGATGTTCCAGGCACTCAAGAGCCTCATTCCATCAGAAGACCTCCCATTTGCCATCGCTGCGGTCTCAGTGGGTATGTTCGCCCTCAGTGCTCCCTCTTGAAAGCACAAAAGGCCAAAGCTAAGAAAGAAGTGCCCAGACAAGCTCATTATGGCACTAGACCTGTAGTCCAGCATCAGGCGTCTTACCAAGCACCATGGGGACAAGCACCAAGGCATCAGTATCAAGCCCCTTGGTCCCATGCTCCTCAGCATCAGCGGCCCCAGCAGCAGTTTGTACCAGCCAATCATAGTGGCACCTACAAGAGCAAACCCAAGCAGTTTAGAAGGCCTCAGAAGATGAAAGAAGAACAATACACCAGTGAGCCTCCTATCTGGATGCAAAACATGATGGAGTGGATGATGCAGTCCTGCCAGCAACCACCCAATGGAAGGCAGGCTTGGGTCGAGAAGGACAGTTACCCCATGAGGGGGAACATGCACACCTAGCAGATTCGGGTGTTCATGCCTAGGATTCAGTTCCTAATCTTATGGCATCAGGTTTGATTGCTCATTTTACTTGACATATTGTTATATGCAATCTAGGAACCAGTTGTGTTTGCCTCCTATGTTTCTTGAAAGAACTATGCAGATACTTTTTGGGGAAGACAGAAAAAGCAGGTCGAACGACTGTTTTTCTGTAGTGGCATCATTGAACGTACACAGGTTTGATCTTGCCTTTGCATATGATGTCATTTCCATATTGCTTGTTGTTTTGTTTTGTTTTTTTTTAAAAAAAAAAAAAAAATGGGGAGAATTTGCAGGGTTTTTTTTTTCTCTTGGCTTATTAGATATTGCATGTATTTTTGCCTGATATCTCAATTCTGTAAGCATTAATCTACTCTGCTTAGATATAATTGAGAGTTTATGACTATATTGGCCAAACGTTTTTCCTATTTATGCAAAAGTAGGATAGCTTCTTTCCTCACGCAATGAAAAAGTGCACTATCCCGGGCTCCCCTAAAGGTACATCTTTCCTTCTCTGACCTTTGCTTTTAGAAATTTTGGATAAGAGAAGAAGTCTTTGATAAGATGACCAAATTGACCTCATGCTAGTTGAACCTAGAGCCTATAAACTCTGGCACTCCCTACAGTTTGCAGCACCATAAGAAACAAACAGTTAATCATATGATATCTATACTTTATAGTATATATTCACTGCTTATGTGCTACATTTGCTTTATGCCCTACCCTCTACGTGCAAGTAAAACATTTACGTTGTCCTTCATGGTACAAGTAAATCACTTAGGTACTGCATCTCAGGGGGAGTGTATCAGATGAGGGTGGCTAGGCCCTAGAGAGATATAAGGTTTGACTTTTGGCTAATCTGTCACTGATTTTCTCTCCTGTCTAGAAAAACTAGTTGCTCTATGTCATGTCATCGGAAGTCATACCTTGTGGGAAAAGAGTCTTCACACACACACATGCATTGAGTGAGTTGAGTTGTCTATTTGAATTTTCTATGAACAGGAAAAAAATTTTGTTCTAATTGAAATCTCAACTCTCTTTTATATCTCTGTTTAGTTTTGAGATGCTCTCTGATTGTGTTATCAGTTGATTATACATGCATGTTCTGACACTGACTTGAGAAAATTTGATCTCTGTAAAATTTTCCTCAGTTTTTCTGGTGTTTCAGTGTGGAGCGTCCGGACGGTCCCTCTTGGCGTCCGGACGGGTGGAGTTCAGCAGTTCAACGGTGCCCTTTTTGGAGTCCGAACGGACGGCGTTTTGCAGTCCGGACGGAATCTATTCCATGTCTGGACGTGAGCTGTCATCCTCGGGCGGACGGATAATTTAATTCGTCCGGACGTGCGTAACCGTTTTGCTCCTTTCCGAGGCAGCGCGCGTCCGGACGTCATCAAAACACCGTCCGGACGGGCACCCCACAGAGGCTATAAAGAGCCTAGATCGCCTCTCTCACTCCCCTCATACCCCACAAACTTTTCTCTTTGGCATCTTGTGAGTAAGTTCTTTGAGTTTTTGGAGTGATCTCATTTTTTTGTGTGCATTCTCACTCTCATTCCAGGTATTTTTTTTCTTGTCTTATTTCTTTCAGTTTATTTTACAACTGTTAGATTTTTTTTTGGAATGTTTTTGGGATATTTGCCATGCTGAAATTCTTTGGACTTAATTGTGATATTCTCTGTCTTTATTTTTACAAAAGTCCTTGTTACTGCTGTCATTCTGCCAAATTTTTATTACACTAACAAGAATATTTTTTTGTGGATTATTTTTGGCAAAAATTCTTGTTGGTTCTTTTGCAGAATCATGACTGCCATCAGCTCCCAGCGTCGGGTCCACCAGAGGACAGAGGAAGAGCATAGTGCTTTCCAAGCCAAAATCATGGACCGCAATGTCCTCGCTGAGTGGAACGTGGTCCGTGCTGACATCATGGTGCCTCCATTGGATAGCATTTATGAGACTATCCAGACATATCATTGGGGGTATCTCTACATATGTGCCTGTATCGTCCTCACCAGGCTAGTCAGTCTTTTCTATACCAACCTTGAGGTGGCTCAGGATGATGACTGTGGGATGGTACTGCAGTCCACTGTTGACGGACACATCATCACTATTGATCCCCAGATCATCAGTCAGTTCATCGGGGTACCAGTCCTTGATCTGCCTGTCAGTCCTTACAATGAGGTGGTGCTTCGCCCATCTATGGACGATCTCCGAGAGTTCTTCCATGCTGTTCCACAGGGCGAGAGGTGTTCGACTAACATCAGGATTGGTGCACTTGCTCCAGCTCATCGTATGTTGGCCAAAATTGTTCAGCACAATCTCTGGCCAGTTGCCAGGCGCAGTGATCTGATACTGAAGATGGCACAGTTTGTTTATGTTGTTCATCTTCGCTTGCCTTTCTGTCTTTGCAAGCATATTCTGGGAGTCATGCTCGAGGCTCGTGATGAGAGCAATACCGGTCTCCCCTTCGGCTGCCTAATCACTCAGATCATCCTTCAGTCCGGTATCAATGTTAATGGAGAGCCTAGGATGAAGATCCAGCAGCCCCTCAGCAAACAGACATTGATGAAGTCGAATGCGCAGCTGCGACGAGAGGATTCTGATGATGACATGCCTGCTGCTATGCATGTTGCTTTTCCAGACGTGGTTTCATCCTCTCATACCGTCCCGCCATCTGAGCCAGAGGCTAATTATTCTCAGATCATGGAGGCCTTAGCTGCCATTCAGGGAGGCATGACTACCATGCAGCGGTCCATCTCCTCCTTGCAGCTCGAAGTGCAGTCTATCAACAAGCGGGTGGTGTAATACCCCAGATTTTAAGATAGAGCATCTTAAATAGAATTTAAGATCTATGACGATTAATTCACACTTTTAATTGCTCGATCGACATTATTCTGATAATTGCCTATTTATGCGCCACCTGTTTTTAATTGATTAATAAACAAACCTAAATATCTGGGATAATAATATTCTTAATATTATTATATGAGAATATTTATTGGAATAATATTATTTATATATAATATTATTATGTAATATTTAATGTACATAATATTATTTTGGCATAATATTGTTCAGTGTAATAATATTATCAGAGCAATAATGTTATGAAAAAATTAACACTAATTATGAAAGGAACTAGGTTCAAAACAGATTTAAAATTATACCCTAATAAGAAATTAAAATGATAAAGACCTAATGTAAGAATACCTACAGATTAACTTAGTCCGTATCATGAACATAACGTGCAAATAGGTAGATGCATGAACCAGCTGTCCTAAACTCTGCGCCATCCCCTTGCATCACTAGTGACTCACCCTCTACAGCTCACTCCTACAACTTGCTGCCCACGCCTGGTCTCAATTTCTCATGCCTATATAACGAATACTTCCTCCTTCAATTTCATCCCATCTCTTTCTCCTTTCTTTCCTTCTTCATAGCTCTTTCTCGATACCGTCTGAATGAAACAAAGAGAGTGAGAGATGAGAAGTGAAACAGAGAGTGAAGGAGAGAGGGAGATCAAAAGAAACTGAGAAGAGAGATAAAGAGGGACCCGAGAGAGAGAGAGAGAGAGAGAATTCGACTGAGGGAGAGAGAGGTCGTGGGAGAGCCAGAGAAGAGAGAAACAGAGAGGGAGATCGCCAAGAAAGAGAACCCGTGCGACCCAAAAACCCACGAGGACCCGATCAGAGGCCGGTCTTCCGGTGGAGCCAGAGGACCCGACGGACCTAGAAGGATCCAAAACCCAGAACCCAGCAGAAACCCAACCCTCCGACGAGACACAGAGGCACGACTTCCGGTGGATCGTTGGCCGGTTGAGCCAGAGGTGATTTCCGGCGGTTCTGGCCGAAAATCCGGCGACTCCCAGTGGCGATTTTCTGGTGAGCTAGGAGTACAATTTTCCGGTGGTTTTTCCTTAGCTTTAAACAGAAATTCACTAGGTAATTTATGATGAATTCTTGTAATTCTATTTCGAATTGTTATGGGTTTATTTTGATTTATGGGTTATTGTTGATTTGTTGGGGTTTTCTCTGATGTTGGTTGATTTCCCGGTTGTATGGTGTTCGGTTGGTTATGGGTATTTGGAGAAGTTGATATTCGGTTTTGTGGGTGTTTTGGGTACATCCCCTGTTTTGAGAGTGATTGGTCTGTGTTCTTGTTTGATGAATTTGGGAGTTAGGTTCACCAATTCTCTGTCCAGTCGTGTTTTTCCTCCCTGTTTTGGCTGAGCCGTGAGTTGAGTATTGAAGGTTGCTGTGATCACTTGGTGAATTTTGGATTGATTGTGTTTTGGGTGTGTGTATTTTGGTGGTGTAGGTGTGAGATCCTTGTGTTTCCTGTTATGGGTATGTGTTGACTGTAGGTAACTTTGGGAGTTTTGATCATCTTAGCCGAGTGGGCTGATTTGGGATTATTATGTTTTTGGTTCAAGATAGCCGTATAATGTTTGATAGTGTGAATGGGTACTTTGTTGGTTTCGACTGTGTATTAGTAGGAGAGGTTTCGGGTTCCGAATATCTTGGTTGGTTATGATTATAGAATTTTGGATATTTAGGCTTTGTAGCTTCTTTGGTCAAGTAGTTGTGAGAAGTTGATTGGTCTTTTAGTCTCGAGGTTTGATCAGTTATAGGTATATTGGTTTGATATAATTTTTATAGAAGTCAGGTTTAGGTGTTATTATTGAATAATAATAATAATATGTAAATAAATTATATAAATAGAATTAGGATTTGTGGATGATGATGTTAACACTTTATGTGTATACATATGTATTTATTGCAGATAACGAGTTAAGAGACTGCAGATGTAACAGTAAGTATCTTTATACTTACTGAGGATGAAGCTGGTGGATTTTTCCATAATATTGTGTTTACTGCTTTATTTAATTTGTTTGTGCATGTAATTTTATATGTTTTATATTTTAATTAAACTGATTAATAACAAAGCTGGTGAATGCAGCGGGGGCCAAAGGTATTGCCAGTGGGACCTTTGGTTCCCGTAAACATAATAATAATCAAATGCTGTAACCGTAGGTTTACAGGCCAGCTAGGACCTTTGGTTCCTAGTCCCAGATAAAATAAGCTTTAAGTGAGAGTTGGCTAATACAACGGGGGGTGAAGGTATTGCCAGCTGGGACTGTAGGTTCCCACAACACGCTAATCCGAACCGTTGGTTCCATCACGAGAGGAGTGCAAAAATTGATAATTAAACTTTAAAATTATCATGCTATTTCCTTATTTATTTTTTTAATCTTTATTTTATTTTATTTCATTGTGTTGCATTTCATAAATAAATCAGCATTCATTATATTATTGGAAACAGCGGACTCACTTTAATATTTTGTGCTTTTGTTTCTATATATATGTATATTGGTGCAGGTTTAACAGAAAAGATTAGAGCTCAAGGGGTTTTAAAGCTAAGGACACATAGATTGTATTTTGTTTATAGTTTTATGTGCTTATAACATTTTATGTTGACAAGATTGTTAATAATTTCCATGTATTCTCTGGTGTCACTATTGACACATGTTTTCATGTATTTGTTCTAAGTATTTTCTAATGGATGTCTAGAGGTATTTTAGTTAGAAACTCTGATGTGTTATTTAATTCCAAGTCTGTTGAATATACTATATTCCGTTGTCAAATCTTAACTCTGAAGATGTCGTAATGTCAAGTGGAAATTTGAAATTTTCACTTACGCCTTTTTGTAAAAAGCGGGGCGTTACAGGTGGAGCAGACCCATTTAGACCTTCAGGAGTGCCTTCGAGTCCATCATCCGGACAGCAGTGATGATGAGGATGCTGCAGCTCAGACTGTACACATCAGAGGATGTTTGACTTTCCCTCTGTTTTTATTGTCTCTTTTTGTGTTATTTTGAGACTTTTTGTTATTTTCTGTTATTCTTGTTAAAACACTTAAACAAATATTACTCTGTTTCCCGGGTCCTTCTGAGATAGTTAGGGGGAGTAATTTTTATTACAGTTGATTTTTATTACTCTGGTTTACCCTTTGTCCCTTTGTGACAAAAAGGGGGAGTAATTTTTATTATTGGACCCGGAATGTATTTCCAAACCGGTGAAGTGATTTTTGTCTCAGAATGGCCAAAGGGGGAGTTTGTTAGTATTTTGGCCTCATTCTGTGTTTGGACAAAATCACTTATGTGTAAAGATGCTGTAAACATGGATTCCACTTGTCAGAGCATTTTCAGAAGACTCTGCACTGCGAAAAAGATAAAAGATTTCAGATTCCCTGTCAGCCGTCCGGACGACGTGTCATCCCGTCCGGACGTCCATCTGTCCACTGTTCCATCCGTCCGAACGACATGTTCATCCCGACCGGACGCCAGACAGACCAGCATCATCTGTCCGGACGACATATCTTTCCGTCCGGACCCTCCACTGTGTCGAGAAGCTTCTGTTCCAGCTTGCATCTATCCGGACCTCTCAGCAGCCCGTCCGGACGCCCAACAGCGATCAATCAGCTTCAGATTCTTTCCAAGTTCAGAATATGGGAAGATTGATACACCGTCTGGACGATGTGGTTTCCCGTCCGGACGCGCTCATAAATAAGGCAAGAATCGCAATTCAAATATCACCGTCCGGACGTCAGTCAGCCTTGGTCCGCACGCGTGCTCATCAGTTATTGTCGATTCAACTTCAATCGTCCGGACGTTTGCCTCTCGTGGTCCGAATGCGCGCATAGCAGATATGGAAATTGCGTGTTGAAGTTCAGCCGTCCGGACGTTCATCCACCTTGGTCCGGACGCTCGAAGCCTTATATGGAAATTACTTGCAGCGGACGTGCGACCGTCTGGACGTCAGTGTCTCACCGTCCGGACGCGGCTCTTAAACAGGAAAGATTTTCAGCGAAATTTTCGGAAAATCCTGTCGCACAGTTGTCCATCCGGACGGCCCAGGTTCACCGTCTGGACGGTGTCCATACATATTACAACAGTCGCCCATTCTGTACCTCAGCCTATAAATAGAGGTCCCTGGGCATTGAGAACTGCAAGAATTCAGTATTGAATTCCACAAGAGCTCAGAGAAGTTCAAAATCCCTCTGAAGCCGTTACAAGTGTGCTGCGCTATAACTGAAGTCTATCTTAGAGGTCGGCTCTAAGGTAAAGGATTCCATTGAAGACCCCTTCAGGTAGGAGACCTGGTTGGGAAGCATTCGTGTTGGGTTACACGTCAGAGAGCAAGGTACGACCACTGCATCGGTACATGTGAGTGTTACTATCTTGTATCTAGCTTCGTCTTCTGAATAGTGGAATTCCTGGGTTTAGCTGCCCCGGAGTGGTTTTTCTCTTGATTGAGTTTTCACTTCGTCAACAAAAACTGTCTTTTATTTTCCGCTGTGCTTAATTTTTGTTGACACTCGTTCCACACACTTTATTTTTAGAAGTCAATTTCAATTTTCAATTGGTACTCTGAGCTTGGTACACTCTGAGAAGATTAAATTCTCACACGCTGTTAGTGACGGCTCCCACTCCACCATCTTCAACCGTCTATCTGTTGTTTTTGTTACTATCTTTGAATTTCTTTCCTGTGTATTTCTCGGCTTTTTTGTATCTGTAATTTCCTCATGTTTATCTCTGTCTCAATGTATGGATCTTCAAGGATCTTTACACACACCAAACCACCTTCACTAATGGTCCCGATTGATGGCATCCGTGTCACGAACCAATAGGCCCACATCTTTAAAAGCATTGCCTCTGTATACTTTCATTCATAGTTTTTACTTTAGGCTGCCCAGGCCTTATATTTTTTTCTTTTCTTGTCTTAATGTAATTTTCTTCATGTATCTTAAAAAAATAAATAAATAAATAAAATAAAAACATGACAGCCGGTTTCCTCAATATTTTAAAGCCAACCCAATTTTTAACTAAATTCAATATTTTTGTATCTTGGTCCATACGTACATAACTTCACCACTAATTAAAAGATTTCTCAATCAGCCAGCTAATCAAGGCCAAGAATAATTTAGTGATTATATATATATATATATATTACGAATGTTTCAACCATAATGCACAGCGCCCATGTTATTCATTATAACTATTGATGAAACCTGTTAAATTAAAAAGCTTCAACTTTTAAAATTCAATCTATTCTATCTTCCCTAGATTAATAATTTTGTAGCTTAGTGGGGACATCTTAGCTAATAATTAGGTGCAGAGCATTTTGAGCTCATGGAGATTAGATTCCAAGCTAGGTCTTGGAGTTAGGGACGGAGCCACCATTCATATGGGGAGGGCCATTTTTTTTTTTTTTTTTTTTTATCCTTATATATATATATATATATGTTCTCATAGGTTGAGGCTTTAGGTTTCTACTCTCTTAACTTACAATCAAGAATAAATCAAAACTCAAACACTTTTCAAGAAATAGAAACCTCATAGATGTGTTGTTTTTGTTAAATCACAAATTTAATTTATTTAATATTTTAATACTCACTCTATGTGAAATATTAAATCAAAATGAGAATTTTAGAGCGAGGGTTTGAATTTATGACATATGCTTTAATTTCATATTAAATTTTTAGTTATTCATAAAGCTTAAACTAAATAAACAATAATTATTTAATTAATGTTTGAATAGTTTTGGCAATGACAAAATACAAGTATCATACTTGTTTGGCAAATGAAAGTACTCAAAGTACTAAAATCCTTTCTCACATGCCTACTTGGTTGGGAAAATAAAGATAAAATGAAGTCATGAAGATGTATATAGTTCACTTAGATGCAAACTTCTCTCTATTTTGAGAAAATTTTGTCATACTGCACATATTTATTCTTTATTCAGCAAACTAATGATGAAATGGAAATAAAGAGCAAAGCAGGAAACAATAGTAATTGAGAGAAAGAAGACGGAGAGGCGACAAGGATTTTATTTTATTTTGAAGCCCTTTCATTTGGTGTTGCATCGTTTACCTGTCTCTTTTTTAAATTTAAAAAGCAAACTCTATTTTTCAAATTTAAAAAACGATGTGTTTTGAGCTTTATTAAAACTATGCATTTGACAAAATATATATATATATATATATATATATATATATATATATATATATATATATATATATATATATATATATATATATATTAAGGTAGTCATCATCTTCCTTCTTCTACATTTCTTTTGACCTACTCCTTAACCCTAAATGCAAAAAGAAACTGATAGCTGGAAGAGGAAAAAAAAAAAAAAATTGACAGAAAAAAAATTTGGAAGGTGAGGGGGGTATTGGGCGAAAAAAAAATAAAAAATTGGGTAGGGGCTAGCTGGGTTTAAAATAATATATAACTTTTTTTAAAAAACAAATCGAATGAGTTGGAGTGTTGTTTGAAAAATCAAATCATATATTTTTAAAAATAAATTTCACGCTTCTATTTCTCCTTTTTTTTCTACTTTGGGCCCGCCATTTTGCAAGCCAATAATGCTTTTTTATACAAAATCGAAAAAAAAAAACATTCTATTTGAGAGTGCATTTAAAAATTTCATTCTTTCTTTTCCTCCTTTTTCTACTTTGAGCCCGCCATTTCGCAAGCCAACAATGCTTTTTTATACAAAATCAAAAAAAGATATTCTGTCTGAAAATGCATTTAAAAGGTTTGAAAATTTAAAGATCTATATTTTCAAACGGCAGGCAATGACATACGTTTTTAAAAATGTAATATTTTAAAGGCCAAATCGCTATTTTACTAAACCCTTAACTAGAATTTTACAAATCATATTTTCAATGACTACGTTTCGAAAATATTACATTTTCAAACCACATGTTTTGTACTGCAAAACCAAACGGTCAATGTATAAAATTTTAGAAAAAAACTGATTTTACCTCTTCTTCTTAAATGCAACCTTTTTTATATCTTTAATTGTCTCAATAAAATGTTGTCTCAATAACCTTTTTTGAAAAAGAACAATTTTTTTTTTATTATTATTTTTTTTAATTGTCTCAATAACATGTCATATCTTTAATATATAATATTTTTCATGCTGTTCAATATAAAAAATAGCCTGAATTCATATAATTTAAAAATATTCTAAATATTTTTTGGAAACTGAATTCATATAATTTGATATATAGTATTTTTCATACTGTCCCATCATGCCAAAGGGGGGCCTCATGCATGATCGCGTGCAAGGAGGAAACACTGAAACACATTAATATTATGGGCATGCAGTTGGAATATTACACCATTAATTGACTTTTATTTTTTAATATTAATCTGTTTTATTTCGTGTATATTTGTTAGGCCATATATATATATATATATATATGGTTAGGACAAGCCTCGAGGAGACAAATTCAACATGAAACCCCGCGATACGAAAATTCAACAATCAAGACGTACGTGTTGAGCTCATCGTTGGAGGAAATATGGAAGGAAAGAAACAGAAACATTCGTCTCTAGCTAATTAAGGCAACGGAATCCTTTCATTCTGGCATGGAAGCCGAATGACGACCTAGCTACCTCATAAGTCATACCCAATTATCCCATCAATCACAATACTATATTGCAAAACCAGGAAGATGATGAGGACCCATACGTATGTTTGAGTATTACTGTTCATGTGTAACGTCCCGCTCAGAACTCAAGGAGCAGAGTGAGAAATTAAAATCAATTAACCACGAGACTTTGTTTTTAACTCGTTAAACAATCACCGCAGCAAAAAACTTAAATAATTTTTGTCTTTGAATTGATCACATAAACATATTCATGAAACTAATTAACTAGAGCTTCTATATCATTATACAATATCATTACATCTCAAGTTGCAAATCCAATATACAAATCACTACAAAATTAGGAGAGACTGACTTAGGCAAAGTCAATGCCTCCAAAAGTACTACAAATAAATCCCTTCGATGACCCCTAGACTCTCACATGATCTACTGCACACGACGTCTAAACCTGCAACAACAACATCTACACGGTCGTGGTGTTAGCCACGTTTGCATAGGTGAAATAGTGAGTCCATGGTCTTAGTAGTATAAATTACGCTAAGTTTTCGTAATGAATCAACACTTCTTTATTTCTACCATACGTTTACAATAATAGCTACCATTAGTATAGTACTTCATTTTAAAACATTTCGTAGCTGATAAGGTAGACATTGGCATTTTATAAACAAGTAAAATCATACTACGTAGCTGTGAATATATATACTTGTTCCAATCTCCCGCTGGGAAGCACATATATGTAAGCCCATCTACAGTATCCTATATATACATATATATCATGTAACTTAGCTATACTTGTATATAAGCTTTCTGACTTTTGGGAAATACATGCATATGGGTACATCTAAGTAGAAAATGAGTGGCACTACGACTCACGTATACAGAGATACAAGCATTTTCAAACATTCGAGAAATATCAATATCTAAGCACATTCAAGCCTAAGACAACCCAGCTATACTCAGATATTAGCATTTCCAAACCTTTGCGAAATACAAAAATCTAAGCACAATCAAGCACAATTCCTTATTGTAGCACCCCACCCTTACTTAATGAAAGAAAAAAGTAAAAATCTCCAATCTCCACTAAGTACTACAATCTCAGCCTCAATATCATCAGAGTTCATATATCTCACAGCGGAATACTTTTTTTTTATTTTTTTTATTTTTTATAAGATAACCCTCATAGAACATCAAAGCTGAAATAATGACTTCTATATTATACAGATTCTTACAATGTACTTTACATGATAATTAAAACAACACTAGTCAAAAGTGCCACAAACAGGCACTTAAGTAGCTATACAATAAATGTACTTAGAACATGTCTAACTATGGGTACATTCCAAAAGATAGGCATTTTCAGGATATTTTCAACAACTAAGGCACAAGAAACCTTATCCACAATACCTTAAACAGACATATGGATCATATTCTATACCTACATCCACTTCTTTGTAATTGCGGTATTGCGGTATTGCCAGATTTACATAGATGGATTAATGAGTCCACAGTCTCAATAAGTATAAGAATTATTGAGCATTTCAAAATATGGGCCATCTTTTTTAAAAATATCTCTAACATGGTGATTATAATAACTGCTATGCTAGGTTTACCAAAAAGAATCATTTTATGTAATTCATAGCTGATAAGATAAGCATTGTAGAGTTGTTTAATAATACATAATAAAATTCACTTATCTTTTTAGTGATATTTCTTTAACACGTATAGTATAGCTTTATACATATATCAATATACATGTTACTTGTATCTCATAAAATGCATATGTATATAAATATAAAGCAATGAAACAATTTAATAATCACAAAACATATAAATCACATTATTCATTATATGCAATGCATTCTTCTCTTATTTTTCTCTAGGAGACTCTTTTAGCTCTTCCAACTTTCTTAAGGACTTGAACCTTTTGTTTACGGCTATCAGGAGACACCTTTGGCTCCTTGATTAACGTCTATAGGAGACACCTTCGGCTTCTTGCTTAAATATCATTTCTATAAAACTTTTTGGTTTCTTATTTAATCTGGAAGGCACCTTCGGCTTCTACAATTAACATAAGAACACCTTCTAGCTTTACATCAAGACCTTCTAGCTTCTTATTTAACCTGGAAGACACATTCGGCTTCTACAGTTAACATAGGAAACCTTTTGGCTTTACATTCAACTTTATGAAGACCTTTTGATTTCTTATTTAACCTGGAAAGCACCTTCAACTTCTATGGTTAACATAGGACAACCTTCTGGCTTCATATTTAACTTAGCAGTTTTATTTATTTTTTATTATTATTATTCTCATTAATCAACAATATGCAATAGCATGTCTCTCTTAAAATCATTCTTTTGTTCTCATAATCATCTCCTTTTCTTTCGCAAATAATTTAAATACATGTAAAAATAATTGAAAACATATAATTATGTTATTCATAAAATATTCAGGCTCATGTAATTTTAATAATCATACTTCAAAAACTTTATCAAATGCTTCAGTAAGTAAAATACTCATAAAAACAGTATCATTTCTCAGTAAGTAGTTGTACTTACCACTTCGCAGACTATCTAAAAGCTCTTATTGTCTTTAATAACTCACTGCAATTTGTTGTGCCCACGCGCGACAGTATATTAGTCTCATATTAATTTTAAAAAACTAATATCTAGACCATTGATTATTTTCCTTATACTCTGTCTAAAAACGGACAGCATAACGACATATATCTAAAATGTCGTAGTTTCATTCGGACATCGTAACGGCTATGTAGTTTTACCACGTATTTTCATACGGGCATTACTATGGCACTAGTATAATATTTATCTAAAATTTCTAACATTATTCGGGCATTACAACGGCACTAGTATAATATTTATCTAAAATTTCTAACCTTATTTGGGCATTATAATGGCGCTATTGTAAAATACCTAATAATATTTAGGCAGCACAACAACTCATTTGTAATATTTAAAATAATGATTGAATATAATATCATTCCCTGAGATATTCAATCACACTTTCCTGAGCAATTTAGGCATTATATCGACCTAATTTAAATTCTAATAACTAGAATTGACATAAACTAAGGATAAAAAAAATTATACCTAGCACTCTCACTTTAAGTAGCTCCAAAATTTATTACTATTATAAATATTTCTCACCATTTCCTTTTATTTTTTTATTTATTTTTCTGCCTCACACACTGCGTGAGAGAGTAAATTTTCTGAATGAAAAATGACTTGTGGTCCAGCCTATTTATTGGCAAAATTTTGGGACTTCCTCGGTATTTTGCAAAAAGAATCCAAACAGTGAGATTTTTATATATTATTATTATTTTTTTCCTACTCTTTTCTAGACTTTACAAAAAAAATGAGAAGAACCTTACAAATCTAGCAGGTTCTACAGTGCACGAATGCATAAAAAATCATCTAGACTTCAGTGGAAGAAATTCTAGCTTAGGCGTCAAGTTACCATCCCAGAACAAATCTGATTTTTTTTTTAAAAAAAAAAGCTAGCCCACTGGTTCGTTTTTTTCAACTTAATGTTTAAAGGCTTTGCAAATTGCAAAAATCACTGCAATTTTCACCATTTCTATTTAAGTAATTCACTTTTTCTTTAAGTGAAATTAATTAAATCTATAGTGTTAAATTATCCATAATGTAAATCAGAGTCTAGTTCAAACTGTCAACTTCTCAAACCAAACTAAGAACATAAAATATATTTTTCAAATACATTTAATCTAATTTAAAACTAATATTTATACCAAAGTATTTTTAATCATCCTAAACGAAGTACTCAGCAGACACCAATGAGAGCACTTGTTCGCACAGATGTTCGGACAGTCCAACGAACACCAACTCTTGAGAGCACATGTTCGCACAGGTGTCTGAACAGCAAACTAGTAGCTACAAACAATAAAGATAGCATTCAATCGGCTGGATGCTAGGGCTATTCCGTCTGGACGCGCTCACTGAAGACTTCTGAATAAAGCAAGTTATTTGAAGTCGGTTGCTGCTTGAAATTTGGACACCCACTTATCATGTTCGGACGCTGCCTAGAGAAATCCGAGTCAGTGTCAATTTAGGATTTCAGAAACCTATATAATGAGGCCTCCAGGCAGTGTTTTTGTAAGGAGTATCATATAAACTCTAGTGTGCTATAGTCAAAGGTCCTTGTGACTAACAAGTAGCTTTGTTCATTTACCACCCTAGTTTTTCATGCAAGAATGAAAGGATTCTGTTGCCTTATCTGGAGATGAATACTTCTTTTTCTTTTCGTTCCATATTGTCTTCGACAATGAGCTTAGCATGTCTTGATTGTGTTGCACAATTCCTTTCTGTCACTGGGTTTTATGTTGAATTTTAATTTCTCCTAGAGACGGCATTCATGTGATCATAATTATTTGCTTGTAGCATATTTCTGATGAACTGGCTTGTCTTTCACTCTCATGTGGAAACTTCCATGAGGTAATACACACACACACATATATATATATATGCAAGTGTTAATGGTATATTTTACTAATAGAACCCTAACCCTAGTTTAGTGCTATATGCATATAGCACTTAACTAAACCCTAATTTGGTGTTATATATATATACTATATATATGTATTATATAATACATATACATATACATATACATATACATATACATATACATATACAAGTGTTAATGGTATATTTTACTAATAGAACCCTAACCCTAGTTTAGTGCTATATGCATATAGGACTTAACGAAACCCTAATTTGGTGACATATATATATATATATATATATATATATATATATACTAAAATATAGGAATATATAGTATGTATATATAACACCAAATTAAGATTTAGTTTTGTACACCATCGCCTTAAAAATTTCTTAAGTTTTTTAAAAAATTAATATATATAAAAAAGTAAAAAAAAACTTATAATTAATACTATATACATATATGCATATAGTATGCATGCATGTAAGCGGTTTAGAAACTATATACATGCATAATGACTCGTATATACCCTAACCTTAGGGTTTATGGTTATATATAGTAAATGCACTTAGTGTTAGGTTTTAGGGTTTCGTACTATATATAAATAGTATACTTAGGGTTTAGTCCCTTATATTGTACATTTAATATTTATATACCACCCTAATCTTATATTTGTGCTATATATAGTATGCGTATGTGTATATATATAGTACGTTTTAAAATTATTGACGTTAAAAAATTAATATTACTTTATATATTTCAAGTTTATATACTTTTTATGGGTGTATAAATATTTATTGAACTCTAACGTACCCTAGGGTAGTGCTATACATAGTATATATACTTAGGGTTAAGGTTTAGTTTTATGGTTAGGGTTTAGGGTTTAGGGTTTAGTTTTGTTAGTATTTTGGCCTCATTCTGTGTTTGGACAAAATCACTTAAGTGTAAAAATGTTGTAAACATGGATTCCACTATTCAGAGTCTGCAAGTCAGAAGAATTCAAGTTCCTTGTCAGCCATTCGGACGATCGAGCCATCCGGACATCTGTCCACTGTTCCATCCGTCCGGACGCAGACAGACCAGCATCATCCGTCCGGACAAAGTGTTCATTCCGTTCAAACCCCATACTGTATCGAGAAGTTTCTGTGCCAGCTTGCATCCGTCCGGACGTTTCAGCAGCACGTCCAGACGCCTCCCAGTACTCGATTAGTTTCTGATTTCTTTCCAAGTTCCAAGAAAGGGAAGATCAATCAACCGTCCGGACGATGTGGTATCCCGTCCGAACACGTGTCTGCTTAAGGCAAGAATCGCAATTCAAATATGATCGTCCGGACGTTTGACAGTTGTGGTTCGGACGCGCGTGCATCAAAGAAGGAAATTGCCGATTCGACTTCAACAGTCCGAACGGCTGCCTATCATGGTCCGGACGTGCGCATTGCAGATATGGAAATTGAGTGTTGAAGAATAGTCGTTCGGACGCTCATCCCCCATGGTCCAGACGCTCGAAAGCCTTATAAGGAAATTACTTGCAGCGGACGTGCGACCGTCCGGACGATGTGCCATCCCGTCCGGACAAGGCTCTTAAACAGGAAAGATTTCCCTGCGAAATTTTCGGAAAATCTTGTCCACAGTTGTCCGTCCGTACGGCCCATGTCCACCGTCCGGACGGGGCCCAGGTATATTTTTGCTTGACGCTCATTTGAGCCCCCCAGCCTATAAATAGAGGCACCTGGGCACTGAGAACTGAAAGAATTCGGTATTGAATTCCACAACTGCTCAGAGACGTGATATTCCCTCTGAAGCCCTTTTTCAAGTGTGCTGCTGCTGTGCTACAACTGAAGTCTATCTTAGAGGTCGGCTCTAAGGTAAGGAATTCCATTGAAAACCCCTTCAGGTAGGAGAACCTGGTTGGGAAGCGTTCGTGTTGGGTTACACGTCAGAGATCAAGATACGACCACTGCATCGGGTATATGTGAGTGTTACTGTCTTGTATCTAGCTATGTCTTCTGAATAATGGAATTCCTGGGTTTGGCTGCCCTGTAGTGATTTTTCTCTTAACTGAGTTTCCACTTCGTTAACAAAAATCTTTGTGTAATTTACTTTCCGCTGTGCTTATTTTTGTTAACACTTTGTGCACACACTTGTTGTTTATCTTTAGAAGTCAATTTAATTTTTCAAGTTTTAGAGCTTAGGGTTTAGCACTATGTATAGTACATACACTTAAGGCTGGGTTAGGGTTTGTATTTGTGTTTACGTGGCTAAATTTTATAGATATATATATATATTTAATAAAAATGCTACAATGGGCGATGTGTATTTTAAATACACGTCGCCCAATTGGGACGTGGCATAATACCACGTCCCCATTTGGCCACGTGGAATTATTCCTCTATCTCTATACAATTTGTTCATTTGTTTGTGATATTTTTTGATTTGTTTGGATTGGGCAAACAAGACGTAGCAGATTTTTTCCTACCTTTTTTTTTTTTTTTTTTTTATTGCAATGTTATTGATTTATTGTAATTTGTATATGATTTTGATTTTTTTTTTTTGGACTATTTAGCTTTTGTTGTATTTAGTTATTACATGGATGATGGAATTTTTGTGTATACTCATTCAAATTTTTGGTCTCATTTAGTGTTTTTTTTTTTCTTCAAGTGTTTATTTTACTATAATGTTGTGTTTTTATTATTTTATTATTTTTTAATTCTAATTGTTGATGTGATAGGTTTTTATACATATTTTAATGTGCTATTATGAATTTTGGAGTTTTTCGGAAGTGGAAAAAATCAAACAATATCCCCTATTACTTTAACGTTATTAAAACATGATATTAACCAACAATGACAATTTCGAAAAAGAGAAATGAAAAAAAAAAAAAAAAAAAAAAAAAAAAACTTTTACCGTCCATTGTTTACAATATTATTTGTATTAAAAAAATTTAATCCTTATGTTATAAATGTGAATAATGTCGATTGTCCTTTAATCACTCATTTTTGAATTTAAACGTTGATGTGAGAAGATTTCAGATTTATGAGAAGAATTCGGTACAATTCGCTTTAACAAAAAAAATTAAAAAAATCATAAAAAATCAAAATATCCAAATATGAATTTTATAAATCGTCCACATATACAAAACCATAAAAAAATAAAATATCAAGAAATGAATTTTAAAAATGGTCCACATATACAAAATCACTTTTTTAAAATAAACATTAATCTTAAACAAGTATTCAGTACAATTTCAACATTTTCTTTTTTAAAGAAAAAAGTTTAATTGTTGATGTGGAAAGGTTAATCATGATTTACAGTTAGGCTATGAATCTGCATGAAATGGATTATTTTCGACATAACCACAATATTATAAGAATACTTTACCACATATGAATATTTAAAATAATATGCAGAATCAACTGTTGATAAGTTTATACTGTATTCAGAAATAAAAAAAAAATAAATGAAAAAAAAAATGAATGAATAATACAAACATTAAATTTATTATAGTGCAACGACCACGTGTTTATCTGCATATTGTTATACGTTTTAAAGTTTAATTGTTCACGTGAGACGGAAAAGAGAGATTTAAAGCTGCTATGAACGTAGACGAATTTCAGTATATGTGACCAAAAACTTAAAATTTCTAAATAAAGTTTTCAACTTATGCATATTTCAAATAACATGTGGAATATTTTAATTCAAACAAACGTGAAATTTAAACAAGTTCATCAACCACCTTCTTCTAGTAATTTTTTAAAGGATTCTCGGTTGAACTATATACATGCATAAGGTTATCAAGGTTTATCCGTGCCAGTAACGCACACGAATCTCGATATATTCGATGAACGTCAAATAAGGACAAGGTTGTGCGATATGTGCATATAAAAAAAAATAACCCTTGGAACAAGTATTTTAAAAAAAACATGAAATCCTAAATATGCATATCAACCACGTCCTTACCAATTTTTTTGGTCAGTTCACTTTAAATGTTGATGTGGAAAGGTGTTATAAATATTAAGGTGCTATGAACAGATTACCAAAAGAATATAACCACAAATTTAATACATATATGGGAATCCAAAATTTATATAGTCAACCAACAATTTATGGCGACTAACATGAAATTTTGATAAGACGTTTGGGTCATTTTTTTATTTTTTTTTTTTATTTTTCTTGGGTTCTCAAAATGTTAGGCCGTATTGTTATTTGCTCAAATTAAAAATAATATTGTGTTTCGGTCTGTTAATTCGTGCACAGACAAATATGGACAAGTCTTGGATGTAAGCCCGTAGGGGTACGACACAGTATAATGACAGGTGTAGAGCATTCGTGGAATTTGCCATTCGTAACTGTACGGCCGTCGATGGTAAAATTTACTGTCCATGTAAGTACTGTCGAAATAACCAGCGCCTTTCTAGATTATATTCTTGCCCACTTGACAGAGGGTAGGGGAATGACCCTGGGATATAGTTTGTGGTATATGCACGATGAGACCACGAGAGGGTATGCTGTTCCTGGCCGGTGTTCGAGTCATCCCAGTGTCATAGATTTTGCAGTTGGTAGCACTGAACAGGGTGAAAACACAGAACAGGGCGGAAGCCTGGAACAGGGTGGTGACATGCGCGCCATGTTGCGTGACGCCTTCAGCGTGCACGATGTTAGAGAAGCCGTCAGTAGCCAGCTGCAAGAGGTTACTGAAGGAACCTCTGGAGGGGACGCATTGAAGTACTACGAGTTGTTAAAGACTGCCGAGAAGCCACTTCACCCTGGTACCAAGCATAGTAAATTGAGTGCTACTGTACACATGTACAACTTGAAATGCGTTGGAGGTATTAGTAACAAAATTTTCTCTGATATTCTCGAGTTTATCAATCAGTTGTTGCCTCCTTGCGACAAGACATTGCCAGTTAATACATATGAGGCGAAGAAGTTTCTTAGTTCTATGGGTCTCGGGTATGAGAAGATTCCGGCGTGCCGTAATGACTGTATGCTATTCTGGAAAGACAACAAGCACTTAGATTCATGTATCGTATGTGGAGAATCTAAGTGGAGGGCTGATACACATTTAGATGAGGATGGTGGGGTCATATCATCGAGGAAAAAATGTCCAGTGAAGGTGTTGAGGTGGTTTCCACTCATCCCACAGCTACAGAGGTTATTCATGTCGGAGCATACTGTGCCATATATGAGATGGCATGCAGAAGGTTGCACCAGGGATGGCGCATTGAGGCACCTGGCCGACGGTGAGGCATGGAGATCATTCGACACGTTACATCCGGATTTTATGGCAGACAGTAGGAACGTGCAGCTTGGTTTGACAGCAAATGGATTTAATCCTTTTGGGAACATAAGTACATCCCACAGCACATGGCCTATAATGCTTGTACCGTACAATTTGCCTTATTGGATGTGCATGAAACAGACATCGTTCATCCTATCACTAGTTATCCCTGGACCGAGCTCACCTGGTATGGATATCGATGTCTACCTTCAGCCATTGATTGATGAGTTGTTGGACCTGTGAAATGTAGGGGTATGAACATTTGATGCTTCAAAGATGGAAAATTTTAATATGTGAGCTCAGTTAATGTGGACAATAAATGACTTGCCAGCATATGCAGATTTATCCGATTGGCCTAACAAGGGTGTGAAGGCATGTCCTTGCTATATACATTTGACACGTTTTAAATATTTGAAGAACGACAAGAAATTTTGCTATATGGGGCACAAGAGATACTTGCCCACTGAGCATCTGTGGCGGCTGAACAGAAGAACATTTGACGGTACTGAAGAATTAGAATGTGCACCAAATGTGCCATGCGGGGACGAGATCCTCCAACAGTTGGACGGAATTGCATTTGGGGAAGAGAACGCGGGTAAGAAGAAACGGAAGAAGCGGAAGACGGGTCCAGCAAGTTCTGATGATGTTGTGTGGAAGAAGAAAAGTATTTTCTTCAGATTGCCGTACTGGAAAGACAATTTGCTTGGGCACAATCTTGATGTCATGCACATAGAAAAAAATGTCATGGACAATATACTTGACATTATTTTGGACATCAAAGGGAAAATGAAGGACAACCTGGCAGCTCGGCTAGACTTGTAGGAAATGGGGTTGAGACCTAAATTGCATCCGTTCACAGCCGCAAATGGTAAGACATATATGCTTGCAGCTTGTCACACGATGTCCAGGGAGGACAAATAAAACTTTCTAAAGGTTCTTTGAAATGTGAGAGTCCCGGATGGATATGCCTCGAACATTTCACGGTGTGTTCGACTCAAGGAACGTACGATTTCGAGGTTGAAGAGCCATGATAGCCACGTACTGATGCAACAGCTTCTCCCAATTGCATTATGCCCGTCACTGCCAAATAAAGTGGTTAGACCTCTTGTGGAGATGTTTGCATGTTTCAGAGGCATATGCTCAACGAAGCTAACACAAGATGAGATGGACCGACTGCAGGGTGACGTCTGTATTAGTTTGTGCAAGCTGGAACAGGTCTTTCCTCCAGGGTTTTTTACCAGCATGGTCCACTTGGTCGTGGATCTTGTGCGCGAGTGTAGACTCGGCGGACCCGTTTAGTATAGGTGGATGTACTCGGCAGAGAGGTAAAATGTGAATATATATATTTTATTTCGATGTATTTGGTTGGACAAATTGAAAAATGTCTTGATATGCATGTGTACACCAAGAACCTTGGGGGTTTCAAATCTAATCTGTACAATAAAGCAGCCCCTGAGGGGTGCATTACGGAGGGTTACATAGCGACCGAACCAGTAACGTTCTATTCGAGGTATCTAGATAACGCGCCAACCTTTCACAACAGACCTCAAATAAATCTTGATGGTTCAAAGGGGGCGGGAACGCGAGTTAGTCTGAACCGATTGACAATGAACTAGATTCACCGTTATATTGTGTTCAACTCTGAAGAGTTCCTCCATTTGCGGATGTAAGTAGTGTTTACATATTTAACATAATTCAAATACAATTATTAATAATAATTAGTACATAATTATATCCGCTGAATGTAGGATGCATAAGGACGCGCTTAGGCGATCATGCACTAGGGGTCGCGTCACGGACGCTCTTATTGAAGCCCAACATCATGAGCAGTTCTACGAATGGTACCGTGCATATGTAAGGAAATAGTGGTATTTCTATATATAGTATATATACTGCGTGTCCAGTGTAATTGAAGAAAGGATTTACATGCCATAATTAACCAATGTGGTCTTTAATATTTGTAATACACACATAGGTCAATGGACTGGACGATCAACATAGGGAGGAATTGGGCCACAAATTGGTTATGCATTGTAGAGGGCTGAAAGAGACAACAGTTAAGTATAACAAGTACGTGGTCAATGGCAAACTGTTCCGCACACTTGCCCATGATGTGGGAAGGAGGACTCAGAACAGCGGCGTGTATGTGCCAATGTTGAAGGCGAAACGTACTACGGGCAGTTAACCAATATAGTTGAGGCCTAGTACTATGACAGGACTATGTACGTCCTATTCAAGTGCAATTGGACGGACCCCACGATAGACAAGGGATTCAGGATAGACGATTATAACCTAGTGTTTGTCAACTTCAATCACCTTGTCCACAGGGGAGAACTAATTACTGATGAGCTTTACGTGCTGACATCTCAGGTAGACCAAGTATTTTACGTCGAAGATGGAAGGAACCCAAATTGGGTTTTTACCGTGATGACTAAACCGCGAAACGTGTATGACGTTGGTCAGGGGGAAGGGAGTAATGATGCAGGTGCAACCTATCATGAGTGTGTACTGCTCGTATTAGGCACTGCTGACCTACATGATATGAATGATGAATTTGAGCACGACAGGCCCGACATTGATCCGATTGAAGCTCTTGTTGGATGAGTGCTATATTCATTGTTGGTACAATTGGCTTAAACTCAATATACATTTTTAATTTGTAACATATAGTAATTAATAAATGCGATCATTGTATAATTTGCATAAATCTCATTGTATAATTTGCATGTTCCTTACTAATATATAATTTTAACGTCTTTAAGAATTTGTCTATATTTGTTCACAGGTATTGATGGACCAGAGACCCCCCTCCTTGTGCATATCGGGCACCACGCCTACCCGTACCCTCTACGACCACGTCCACAGCTCAGGCGTCACTGTATACTGCGCCGTGGCCACACCACACAGATGCTGCTTATAGACCATTGTTGCCGGGTACGGCGGGGATGACCATGTCAGATCATGGGCAGACCAGCACAGCTAGATATTCTCGCTCTCCATATTCGGTGCCGCCGACGTTCTCGCAGTTGGGGATCACCTCACCGAGTCATGTGACTCGATGGTGGGTGCGAGAGGGTCATGATGGGATGAGCCTACATTGGGCTAATATGTCGTACTTTCCGTACCCCTATACTGGACTTACGCCATGTGGATCTGATTGTGAGACATAGGATGATAGGTTTTCGCTGCCATAGCCGAGGGAGAGGCAGGTGCCGGCTACGGGGGTGAGACAGATGCTGGCACCGAGAGAGAGCTAGGGCCCGGCGCTTGGGGGGAGCCAGGCTCCGATTTCGGGGGAGAGCCAGGTGCCGCTTTCTGGGGAGGGTCAGGAGCCGGATCTAGGGACTGCCAAATGCCCCATGAAGGGGACTTCGCGATGTTGGATCCCGATCAGTTAGCCCCTGATAGCCCCCAGATATGCTTTCAGATGATGACCAGCAACCTCCCCTAGGGGAACGGGTTGGCGAGGAGCATGCAGATGACCCAGCGACCCAGGGCATACAGACTGACCAGATTCGGTTGATGGGTAAGTACATATTTATACATCATTGAAACCCATATTATGTTACCAATTAATATTAAGTTTGAAAATAACATAAATTAAATTATATCATTGTTTAATATAATTTATTTTTTAAGTATATTAAATTAAATGTTTTATCTTCTTTGGTTAGGGTACAGTCCAGACGGGAGCATTTATTATGAGGTGATTAGGGACCCGGAGAGGAATTGGGTGCTCCCGAGAGGGAAAAAGATTGTGTTGCAATACAATGTTGCAACACAACCCGTAGGACGAGCTTGTAATCATTTTAGGCTTGCTACGGGAATGCTTGTGAGGAGCGGATTTTTCATACATATGCGGGACGAGTGGACGAAGGTAGATAAACAGATTAAGAAGGCTATGTGGGACGGGCTGATGGTATGTTTATGAAAAATGTTTCAATACACTTTGGCATTGAAACTATATTATTTATTTATTTTAAAAAACTTAGGGTTATGTTTTTGTTGAACTTATAAAATTAATGTTTAAATTGCATGTGCAGGAGGAGTTTTATCTCCCCGTATCTATAGATGAGCGCAAGGCATAACACGAAGCGTGGGCTGATATTGGACGTAAGCACCGTTTGTGGAAGTCAAAATTTAAAAAAGCGCTAGATATTCGAGACGGTGACACGTCCGAGAGTATACGTGCAAGAGTGCCCGAGAAAGTTTTTGAGAAGTATGACAAAATAGATGTGGAGGACCTGCTGAGGGATTGGTGTACTGAGCAAAAAATGGTATGTAGGCCTTTGATTGTATTACGATAATGTTGTGTATTTTTAATAAATGTTCATTTAATTTTATTACTACTTTAAGTGTGTCAATGCTTAAATTTTTATGAAATGTTCAATGCGTAGGCGACCTGTGAATGGATGAAGCGGATGCAAGAGCAGAACGACCTCCCCCATTATTTGG